>NC_092718.1:155631606-155966606 GCF_047496885.1 Scyliorhinus torazame | reverse complement strand
TGTGTGTGGAGGGGTGTGTGTGTGTGGAGGGGTGTGTGTGTGGAGGGGTGTGTGTGTGTGTGTGGAGGGGTGTGGGTGTGGAGGAGTGTGTGTGTGTGGAGGGGTGTGTGTGTGGAGGGGTGCGTATGGAGGGGTGTGTGTGTGTGGAGGGGTGTGTGTGTGGAGGGGTGCGTGTGTGTGTGGAGGGGTGCATGTGTGTGTGTGGAGTGGTGAGTGTGTGTGTGTGGAGGGGGGGGTGTGTGTGTGGAGGGGTGTGTGTGTGTGGAGGGGTGTGTGTGTGGAGGGGTGTGTGTGTGTGGAGGTAGGTGTGTGTGTGTGTGTATGTGTGTGTGTGGAGGGGTGTGTGTGTGTGTGTGGAGGGGTGTGTGTGGGTGTGTGAAGGGGTGTGTGTGTGTGTGGAGGGGTGTGTGTGTGTGTGGAGGGGTGTGTGTGTGTGGAGGGGTGTGTGTGTGTGGAGGGGTGTGTGTGTGTGTGGAGGGGTGTGTGTGTGTGTGGAGGGGTGCGTGTGTGTGTGTGGAGGGGTGTGTGTGTGTGTGTGGAGGGGTGTGTGTGGGTGTGTGGAGGGGTGTGTGTGTGGAGGGGTGTGTGTGTGTGTGTGTGGAGGGGTGTGTGTGTGGAGGGGTGTGTGTGTGTGTGTGGAGGGGTGTGTGTGTGTGTGGAGGGGTGTGTGTGTGTGTGGAGGGGTGTGTGTGTGTGTGGAGGGGTGTGTGTGTGTGTGGAGGGGTGTGTGTGTGTGTGGAGGGGTGTGTGTGTGTGTGGAGGGGTGTGTGTGTGTGTGTGTGTGGGGAGGGGTGTGTGTGTGTGGAGGGGTGTGTGTGTGTGTTTGGAGGGTGTGTGTGTGTGTGAGTGTGGAGGGTGTGTGTGTGTGTGTGTGGAGGGGTGTGTGTGTGTGTGGAGGGGTGTGTGTGTGTGTGTGTGTGGAGGGGTGTGTGTGTGTGTGTGTGTGTGTGTGGAGGAGTGTGTGTGTGTGTGTGGAGGGGTGTGTGTGTGTGTGTGGAGGGGTGTGTGTGTGTGTGTGTGGAGGGGTGTGTGTGTGTGTGTGTGGAGGGGTGTGAGTGTGTGTCTGTGTGTGTGGAGGGGTGTGTGTGGAGGGGTGTGTGTGGAGGGGTGTGTGTGGAGGGGTGTGTGCGTGGAGGGGTGTGTGTGTGGAGGGGTGTGTGTGTGTGTGTAGGTGGAGGGGTGTGTGTGTGTGGAGGGGTGTGTGTGTATGGAGGGGTGTGTGTGTGTGGAGGGGTGTGTGCGTGTGGAGGGGTGTGTGTGTGTGTGGAGGGATGTGTGTGTGTGTGGAGGGGTGTGTGTGTGGAGGGGAGTGTGTATGTGTGTGTGGAGGGGTGTGTGTGTGTGGAGGGGTGTGTGTGTGGAGGGGTGTGTGTGTGTGTGGAGGGGTGTGTGTGCGTGTGGAGGGGTGTGTGTGTGTGTGGAGGGGTGTGTGTGTGTGTGTGGAGGGGTGTGGGTGTGTGGAGGGGTGTGTGTGGAGGGGTGTGTGTGTGTGTGTGTGTGGAGGGGTGTGTGTGTGGAGGGGTGTGTGTGTGTGTGTGGAGGGGTGTGTGTGTGTGTGTGGAGGGGTGTGTGTGTGTGTGGAGGGGTGTGTGTGTGTGTGTGTGGAGGGGTGTGTGTGTGTGGAGGGGTGTGTGTGTGTGGGGAGGGGTGTGTGTGTGTGTGTGTGTGGAGGGGTGTGTGTGTGTGTGTGGAGGGTGTGTGTGTGTGTGTGTGTGTGGAGGGTGTGTGTGTGTGTGGAGGTGTGTGTGTGGAGGGTGTGTGTGTGTGTGGAGGTGTGTGTGTGTGTGTGGAGGGGTGTGTGTGTGTGTGTGTGTGTGTGGAGGAGTGTGTGTGTGTGTGTGTGTGTGGAGGGGTGTGTGTGTGTGTGGAGGGGTGTGTGTGTGTGTGTGGAGGGGTGTGTGTGTGTGTGTGTGTGTGGAGGGGTGTGTGTGTGTGTGTGTGGAGGGGTGTGAGTGTGTGCCTGTGTGTGTGTGTGTGGAGGGGTGTGTGTGGAGGGGTGTGTGCGTGGAGGGGTGTGTGTGTGGAGGGGTGTGTGTGTGTGTGTATGTGGAGGGGTGTGTGTGTGTGTGGAGGGGTGTGTGTGTGTGGAGGGGTGTGTGTGTGTGGAGGGGTGTGTGCGTGTGGAGGGGTGTGTGTGTGTGTGGAGGGATGTGTGTGTGTGTGGAGGGGTGTGTGTGTGGAGGGGAGTGTGTATGTGTGTGTGGAGGGGTATGTGTGTGTGGAGGGGTGTGTGTGTGTGGAGGGGTGTGTGTGTGGAGGGGGGGTGTGTGTGTGTGTGGAGGGGTGTGTGGAGGGTGTGTGTGTGTGTGTGGAGGGGTGTGTGTGTGTGTGTGTGTGGAGGAGTGTGTGTGTGTGTGTGGAGGGGTGTGTGTGTGTGTGTGGAGGGGTGTGTGTGTGGAGGGGTGTGAGTGTGTGTCTGTGTGTGTGTGTGTGGAGGGGTGTGTGTGTGGAGGGTTGTGTGTGTGGAGGGGTGTGTGTGTGTGTGTATGTGGAGGGGTGTGTGTGTGTGGAGGGGTGTGTGTGTGTGGAGGGGTGTGTGTGTGTGTGGAGGGGTGTGTGTGTGTGTGGAGGGGTGTGTGTGTGGAGGGGAGTGTGTATGTGTGTGTGGAGGGGTGTGTGTGTGTGGAGGGGTGTGTGTGTGTGGAGGGGTGTGTGTGTGTGTATGTGGAGTGGTGTGTGTGTGTGTATGTGGAGGGGTGTGTGTGTGTGGAGAGGTGTGTGTGTGTGTGGAGAGGTGTGTGTGTGTGTGGAGAGGTGTGTGTGTGTGTGTGGAGAGGTGTGTGTGTGTGTGGAGAGGTGTGTGTGTGTGTGGAGAGGTGTGTGTGTGTGTGGAGAGGTGTGTGTGTGTGTGGAGAGGTGTGTGTGTGGAGGGGTGTGTGTGTGTGTGTGGAGGTGTGTGGATGTGTGTGTGGAGGTGTGTGGATGTGTGTGTGTGTGTGTGTGGAGGGGTGTGTGTGTGTGTGTGGAGGGGTGTGTGTGTGTGGAGGGGTGTGTGTGTGTGGAGGGGTGTGTGTGTGTGTGTGTGGAGGGGTGTGTGTGTGTGTGTGTGGAGGGGTGTGTGTGTGTGTGTGGAGGGGTGTGTGTGTGTGTGTGGAGGGGTGTGTGTGTGTGTGTGGAGGGGTGTGTGTGTGGAGGGGTGTGTGTGTGTGTGGAGGGGTGTGTGTGTGTGTGTGGAGGTGTATGTGTGTGTGGAGGGGTGTGTCTGTGGAGGGGTGTGTCTGTGGAGGGGTGTGGGTGTGTGTGTGTGGAGGGGTGTGTGTGTGGAGGGGTGTGTGTGTGGAGGGGTGTGTGTGTGTGGAGGGGTGTGTGTGTGGAGGGGTGTGTGTGTGTGTGTGGAGGGGTGTGGGTGTGGAGGAGTGTGTGTGTGTGTGTGGAGGGGTGTGTGTGTGGAGGGGTGTGTATGGAGGGGTGTGTGTGTGTGGAGGGGTGTGTGTGTGGAGGGGTGCGTGTGTGTGTGTGGAGGGGTGCGTGTGTGTGTGTGGAGTGGTGAGTGTGTGTGTGTGGAGGGGGGTGTGTGTGTGTGGAGGGGTGTGTGTGTGTGGAGGGGTGTGTGTGTGGAGGGGTGTGTGTGTGTGGAGGTAGGTGTGTGTGTGTGTGTATGTGTGTGTGTGGAGGGGTGTGTGTGTGTGTGTGTGGAGGGGTGTGTGTGGGTGTGTGAAGGGGTGTGTGTGTGTGTGGAGGGGTGTGTGTGTGTGTGGAGGGGTGTGTGTGTGTGGAGGGGTGTGTGTGTGTGTGGAGGGGTGTGTGTGTGTGTGGAGGGGTGTGTGTGTGTGTGGAGGGGTGTGTGTGTGTGTGTGGAGGGGTGTGTGTGGGTGTGTGGAGGGGTGTGTGTGTGGAGGGGTGTGTGTGTGTGTGTGTGTGGAGGGGTGTGTGTGTGGAGGGGTGTGTGTGTGTGTGTGGAGGGGTGTGTGTGTGTGTGTGGAGGGGTGTGTGTGTGTGTGGAGGGGTGTGTGTGTGTGTGTGGAGGGGTGTGTGTGTGTGTGGGGAGGGGTGTGTGTGTGTGGAGGGGTGTGTGTGTGTGTGTGGAGGGTGTGTGTGTGTGTGTGTGTGGAGGGTGTGTGTGTGTGTGTGGAGGGGTGTGTGTGTGTGTGTGTGGAGGGGTGTGTGTGTGTGTGTGTGTGTGTGGAGGAGTGTGTGTGTGTGTGTGGAGGGGTGTGTGTGTGTGTGTGTGGAGGGGTGTGAGTGTGTGTCTGTGTGTGTGTGTGTGGAGGGGTGTGTGTGGAGGGGTGTGTGCGTGGAGGGGTGTGTGTGTGGAGGGGTGTGTGTGTGTGTGTAGGTGGAGGGGTGTGTGTGTGTGGAGGGGTGTGTGTGTGTGGAGGGGTGTGTGCGTGTGGAGGGGTGTGTGCGTGTGGAGGGGTGTGTGTGTGTGTGGAGGGATGTGTGTGTGTGTGGAGGGGTGTGTGTGTGGAGGGGAGTGTGTATGTGTGTGTGGAGGGGTGTGTGTGTGTGGAGGGGTGTGTGTGTGGAGGGGTGTGTGTGTGTGTGGAGGGGTGTGTGTGGAGGGTGTGTGTGTGTGTGTGGAGGGGTGTGTGTGTGTGTGTGTGTGGAGGGGTGTGTGTGTGTGTGTGGAGGAGTGTGTGTGTGTGTGTGTGGAGGGGTGTGTGTGTGTGTGTGGAGGGGTGTGTGTGTGGACGGGTGTGAATGTGTGTCTGTGTGTGTGTGTGTGTGGAGGGGTGTGTGTGTGGAGGGTTGTGTGTGTGGAGGGGTGTGTGTGTGTGTGTATGTGGAGGGGTGTGTGTGTGTGGAGGGGTGTGTGTGTGTGGAGGGGTGTGTGTGTGTGGAGGGGTGTGTGTGTGTGTGGAGGGGTGTGTGTGTGTGTGGAGGGGTGTGTGTGTGGAGGGGAGTGTGTATGTGTGTGTGGAGGGGTGTGTGTGTGTGGAGGGGTGTGTGTGTGTGGAGGGGTGTGTGTATGTGGAGGGGTGTGTGTGTGTGTATGTGGAGGGGTGTGTGTGTGTGTGTGTGGAGAGGTGTGTGTGTGTGTGGAGAGGTGTGTGTGTGTGTGGAGAGGTGTGTGTGTGTGTGGAGAGGTGTGTGTGTGTGCGGAGAGGTGTGTGTGTGTGTGGAGGGGTGTGTGTGTGTGTGTGGAGGGGTGTGGATGTGTGTGCGTGTGTGTGTGTGTGTGGAGGGGTGTGTGTGTGTGTGTGGAGGGGTGTGGATGTGTGTGCGTGTGTGTGTGTGTGTGGAGGGGTGTGTGTGTGTGTGTGGAGGGGTGTGGATGTGTGTGCGTGTGTGTGTGTGTGTGTGGAGGGGTGTTTGTGTGTGTGTGGAGGGGTGTGTGTGTGTGGAGGGGTGTGTGTGTGTGTGTGTGGAGGGGTGTGTGTGTGTGTGGAGGGGTGTGTGTGTGTGTGTGGAGGGGTGTGTGTGTGTGTGTGGAGGGGTGTGTGTGTGTGTGTGGAGGGGTGTGTGTGTGTGGAGGTGTGTGTGTGTGTGGAGGGGTGTGTGTGTGTGTGGAGGGGTGTGTGTGTGTGTGTGTGGAGGGGTGTGTGTGTGTGTGGAGGGGTATGTGTGTGTGGAGGGGTGTGTCTGTGGAGGGGTGTGTCTGTGGAGGGGTGTGTCTGTGGAGGGGTGTGGGTGTGTGTGTGTGGAGGGGTCTGTGTGTGTGGAGGGGTCTGTGTGTGTGGAGGGGTGTGTGTGTGGAGGGGTGTGTGTGTGGAGGGGTGTGTGTGTGGAGGGGTGTGTGTGTGTGTGTGGAGGGGTGTGTGTGTGTGTGGAGGGGTGTGTGTGTGTGTGGAGGGGTGTGTGTGTGTGTGGAGGGGTGTGTGTGTGTGTGTGGAGGGGTGTGTGTGTGGAGGGGTGTGTGTGTGGAGGGGTGTGTGTGTGGAGGGGTGTGGGTGTGGAGGAGTGTGTGTGTGTGTGTATGGAGGGGTGTGTGTGTGGAGGGGTGCGTGTGTGTGTGTGGAGGGGTGCGTGTGAGTGTGTAGAGGGGTGCGTGTGTGTGTGTGGAGTGGTGCGTGTGTGTGTGTGGAGGGGTGCGTGTGTGTGTGTGGAGGGCTGTGTGTGTGTGTGTGGAGGGCTGTGTGTGTGTGTGTGGAGGGGTGTGTGTGTGTGTGTGGAGGGGTGTGTGTGTGTGTGTGGAGTGGTGTGTGTGGAGGGGTGTGTGTGTGTGGAGGGGTGTGTGTGTGTGTGGAGGGGTGTGTGTGTGTGTGGAGGGGTGTGTGTGTGTGTGTGGAGGGGTGTGTGTGTGTGTGTGGAGGGGTGTGTGTGTATGTGTGGAGGGGTGTGCGTGTGTGTGTGGAGGGGTGTGTGTGTGTGGAGGGGTGTGTGTGTGTGTGTGTGTGTGTGTGTGGAGGGGTGTGTGTGTGTGTGGAGGGGTGTGTGTGTGTGTGTGTGTGTGTGGAGGGGTGTGTGTGTGTGTGGGGGAGGGGTGTGTGTGTGTGTGTGGAGGGGTGTGTGTGTGTGTGTGGAGGGGTGTGTGTGTGGAGGGGTGTGTGTGTGGAGGGGTGTGTGTGTGGAGGGGTGTGTGTGTGTGTGGTGGGGTGGGTGTGTGTGTGTGTGGTGGTGTGTGTGTGTGTGTGTGTGGAGAGGTGTGTGTTAGTGTGTGTGTGGAGGGGTGTGTTTGTGGAGGGATGTGTGTGTGGAGGAGTGTGTGTGTGTGTGTGTGGAGGTGTGTGTGTGTGTGTGTGTGTGTGTGTGTGTGTGGAGGGGTATGTGTGGAGGGGTATGTGTGGAGGGGTGTGTGTGTGTGGAGGGGTGTGTGTGTGTGTGTGTGTGTGTGGAGGGGTGTGTGTGTGTGTGTGTGTGTGGAGGGGTGTGTGTGTGGAGGGGTGTGTGTGTGGAGGAGTGTGTGTGTGGAGGGGTGTGTGTGTGGAGGGGTGTGTGTGTGGAGGGGTGTGTGTGTGGAGGGGTGTGTATGGAGGGGTGTGTGTGTGTGGAGGGGTGCGTGTGTGTGTGTGGAGGGGTGCGTGTGTGTGTGTGGAGGGGTGCGTGTGTGTGTGGAGGGGTGTGGGTGGGTGTGTGTGTGTGGAGGGGTGTGGGTGGGTGTGTGTGTGTGTGTGGAGGAGTGTGTGTGTGTGTGGAGGGGTGTGTGTGTGTGTGTGTGTGTGGAGGGGTGTGTGTGTGTGTGGAGGGGTGTGTGTGTGTGTGGAGGGGTGTGTGTGTGTGTGGAGTTGTGTGTGTGGAGGGGTGTGTGTGTGTGTGTGGAGGGGTGTGTGTGTGTGTGGAGGGGTGTGTGTGGAGGGGTGTGTGTGGAGGGGTGTGTGTGGAGGGGTGTGTGTGGAGGTGTGTGTGTGTGGAGGCGTATGTGGAGGGGTGTGTGTGTGTGGAGGGGTATGTGTGGAGGGGTGTGTGTGTGTGGAGGGGGGTGTGTGTGTGTGTGGAGGTGTGTGTGTGTGGAGGTGTGTGTGTGTGTGTGTGTGGAGGTGTGTGTGTGTGTGTGGAGGGGTGTGTGTGTGTGTGGAGGGGTGTGTGTGTGTGTGTGGAGGGGTGTGTGTGTGTGTGTGGAGGGGTGTGTGTGTGGGGAGGGGTGTGTGTGTGTGTGGGGAGGGGTGTGTGTGTGTGTGTGTGTGTGTGTGGAAGGGTGTGTGTGTGTGTGTGGAGGGGTGTGTGTGTGTGTGTGGAGGGGTGTGTGTGTGTGTGTGGAGGGGGGTGTGTGTGTGTGTGTGTGGAGGGGTGCGTGTGTGTGTGTGTGTGGAGGGGTGTGTGTTAGTGTGTGTGTGGAGGGGTGTGTGTTAGTGTGTGTGTGGAGGGGTGTGTGTGTGTGTGTGGAGGGGTGTGTGTGTGTGTGTGGAGGGGTGTGTGTGTGTGTGTGTGTGTGTGTGGAGGGGTATGTGTGGAGGGGTATGTGTGGAGGGGTGTGTGTGTGTGTGTGTGGAGGGGTGTGTGTGTGTGTGTGTGGAGGGGTGTGTGTGTGTGGAGGGGTGTGTGTGTGTGTGTGTGGAGGGGTGTGTGTGTGTGTGCGTGGAGGGGTGTGTGTGTGTGTGGAGGGGTGTGTGTGTGTGTGTGTGGAGGCGTGTGTGTTAGTGTGTGTGTGGAGGGGTGTGCGTGTGTGTGTGGAGGGGTGTGTGTGTGTGTGGAGGTGTGTGTGTGTGTGTGTGTGTGGAGGGGTATGTGTGGAGGGGTCTGTGTGGAGGGGTGTGTGTGTGGAGGGGTGTGTGTGTGTGTGTGTGTGGAGGGGTGTGTGTGTGGAGGGGTGTGTGTGTGTGTGCGTGGAGGGGTGTGTGTGTGTGTGTGTGGAGGGGTGTGTGTGTGTGGAGGGGTGTGTGTGTGTGTGTGTGTGTGGAGGGGTGTGTGTGTAGGGGGAGGTGTGTGTGTGTGTGGAGGGGTGTGTGTGGAAGTGTGTGTGTGTGTGTGTGTGTGGAGGGGTGTGTGTGTAGGGGGAGGTGTGTGTGTGTGTGTAGGGGGAGGTGTGTGGAGGTGTGTGTGTGTGTGTGGAGGGGTGTGTGTGTGTGTGTGTGGACGGGTGTGTGTGTGTGTGGGGAGCGGGGTATGTGTGTGAGTGTGTGGGGAGGGGTGTGTGTGTGTGTGTGTGGAGGTGTGTGTGTGTGTGTGGAGGGGTGTGTGGGGAGGGGGGGGGGGTGAGATTCTGGAACTCTGACTGCCTCATGCTAATCGGGGGTAACCTCAACAAAGGATTAATAGAAATTTTGGAAAATGTTGTGTGAACAGTTGGGGTTATGGCAGGAGATTGGGAGAATCCTTTGGGAATTGCTGTCAAAGCCTACATGTGAATGATAGCTGTCAGAGCCAAGTACCAGAAGACAACTAGCTCCCTTGGCCAGCCATCAAGAAACGAGGGGAGAATATTAAGCTGTGTGTGGATGATTTTACTTGTTTTTTTTATTATGTTCTCAAATGTTTCCTGGTTGATTACCATTCACAGTCAATTTGTTCTGAAAACCGCCACCTTTGGACGATGCACAGCCCATTTCCCCTGAAATGGAGAACTCCCATTTACCATGGGAAGACTGACCATGAATAGAGGGCTGTCTCAGTGCAGAGTGGATTTTAAGTGCTGTTTTCCTGCACTAACATGAATTCCTGTGGTATCTAACAGGCCTTGGGTAAAATTTTGTACGTTTATAACTGGGCAAGGATTGAATGCTGCACAGCACAACTGTCCCACCCTTTCCCAATGCGTATGCATTTTGCAGTCGCATCAGCTTTCTGCCAGTATAAACTGACATGGTGCGTAGAGGCTGAAAACCAACCTTGCCTGTTAACAAGTTAGGCAAGCGCTGCAAAAGGAGAGAAAAATCAAAGTTTGTGAAACTGTGCAAATACTTAGCAATCCCAATTGTTCCTGTGCCCCTGAATCAAGTGGACGTCTGGGAAAATTGTGCACGTCTCTTTTTCAGAATTAAGTATGAGAAATGAGTTCAATGTGAACAAACTGATATTATTATACGCCATTATCATACTCCAAATCCGCCTTCATATTACTGAAACACCAATTAATCTGTATGAGAATATCTCTGGGTTTGCTAACCAAAGCATTTCCAATGGATGGTTGGACAATGGTATTTTTAAATTCATCTTTGGGATGTGGGCACAGCGAGCCTCTTATTGTTCTTCCCGAATTGCGGCCGAGAAGGTGTCTCCTTCACACAAGCTCACGCGGAAGAAGAGGAGGAGGAGGCCATTCAGCCCCTCGAGCCTGCTCCACCAATCGATAAGATCATGGCTGATCTGATTGTGACCATAATTCCACGTCCCTGCCTGGAACTCGGGCAGTCTAAAGCTTTGCAACAGGTTGGGTCGTTCTCCAGAGGCCAATTAACAATCAAACAAGTTGGTGGGGGGACGGGAGTCACCTGTAGGCCAGACTATCTTTGACCAGCAATTTCCTTCGCTAAATAGTTCGGGAAGAAGTTGGGCTTTTACAACAATCTAACCAACTTTGTGGCCACTTTTTTTTTGTACTAATGCCAAGTTTGTAAAATGGAATTAAAATGCTTTCACTGGCATGGTGAGATTTGAGCTCACTGGATTGTTAATCCAGGCATCTGGGTTACTATTCAATCAACATAACTAGCATAGTCCCCTATAGTGTCTACCTGCTACTTAACGTGTTGTGGAGCCCATGTTAGCTTTAATAAATATTGTTCAAAAACCCTTATAACCTCCTGCAGCTTTGACCGATGGCAATATGGTGCACAGGCAGCAGAGGTTTCAGTACAGCCCACTTGAATCGTTGGTAGCACTGTCCCTTTAGGAATACCAGCTTGGTTACCCTTTACCAGCTGCTAGATGTTACCAGCAAAGCTGCCAGGGGGCAGCATTGAGGCTGCTTCACTGGAACACGCTGTTACCTGAACAGATAGCTGGCACTTAACCATTTGAAAACAAATTTACTGGGAACGAATCATTAAGACATGCTGTGATAAAAATGAAACGTACACCATTTTATAGGTTTCAAAAATGTTAACTTAATTTTGACCGCCAGGGAGAACAAAATCCAAGCTAATATGGCCGGCGGTTTGAAACAAAAGAAGGATATTCTGGAAATGCCCAGCAGGGGGCGGCATCAGCGGAGAGAGAAATACAGGATCCTCCACAGATGCTGCCTGAGCTGTTGGGCATTTCCAGCATCTTCTGTTTTTGTTTTAGATGGCCAGCATTTGCAGTATTCTGCTTTTTGATTACTGCGGGCAGTTTGTTCCGTGTCCCCTGCTGCGTCAGAAGTGAGAAAACACATAGTATTTTCACAGGACACCCAGCACACAAACAGAGCATTCAGCCCAACCAGTCCATGCTGGTGTTTTATGCTCCACTCGAGCATCCTATCTTTCCTCTTCTAAGTCTATCGCCCTAACCCTTTACTTGTTTCTCCCTCAAATGCTTGTCTAGTTTCCCCTTTAATACATCTGTTGTATTCGCTTCAACCATTCCCTGTGGCAGCGAGATCCACGTTTGTTTATCATTCTCTGGGTCAAGAATTTTTCTGAATTCCTTGTTGGACCTCTTGGGTACTGTCTTACATTGATGCCTCTAGTTATGCTCTTTCCCCACAAGAGGAAACATTCTCTCTGTATCCCCTCTGTCAAAAACTTTCAGCATTTTAAAGACCTTCGTTAGGTCACCCCTTAGCAATCTTTTTACAAGAGAAAAGCCAGCCACAGTTTTCTGGTATAATCCTTGTAAATCTCCTCCACACCCTCTCTGGTGTCTCTATATCCCTCTTATAAGATGACTATAATGCTCACAGGACTCTTGGTCTAACCAAAGTTTGCGATAGGTTGAGCATAACTTTCCTACTTTTTAGTTCTACCCCTCTGGAAATAAAGCCTAATGTTTGCTTTTTTGTGGTCTTGCTAATGTGTGGCACAACTTTAATGATTGGTGTATTTGCACTCTGAGATCCCTTTGTTCTCCAACCCCACCTAGACTTGCTCAATCCAGGTAATAAATAACCTCCCTATTATTCCTAACAAAATGTACGACCTCAAGTTTTTCTCCATTGAACTTCATTTGACATGTATTTTCCCATCCTGCCATTTCATTAATGTCTGTAGAATCCCTCCAGTGCAGAAGGAGACCATTCGGCTCATTGAGTCTGCACCAACCCTCTGAAAGAGCACCCTACCCAGGTCCACTCCCCTGACCCAGCCTCGTAACCCTAACCTTCACATCTTTGGACACTTTAATTTAATAATCTTTATTGTCACAAGTAGGCTTACATTAACACTGTAATGAAGTCGCTGTGAAAATCCCCTAGTCGCCACATTCCGGCGCCTGTTTGGGTACACAGAGGGAGAATTCAGAATGTCCAATTCACCTAACAGCACATCTTTCGAGACTTGTGGGAGGAAACCGGAGCACCCGGAGGAAACCCACGCAGACACGGGGCGAACGTGCAGACTCCGCACATACAGTGACCCAAGCCGGGAATTGACCCTGGCGCTGTGAAGCAACAGTGCTACCCACTGTGCTACTTGGGGGAAATTTTAGCATGGTCAATCCACCTAACCTGCACATCTTTGGATTGTGGGAGAGCACCTGGAGGAAACCCACACAGACACGGGGAGAAAGTGCAAACTCCACACAGTCACCGAAGGCCGGAATTGAATCCGGGTCCCTGGCGCAGTGAGGCAGCAGTGCTAACCACTGTGCCACCGTGCCGCCCATATGTCGTCCTATCATTTGTTGCAGACCTCCTCAATATTGGTGCCAACCCGCAATACCCCTCGCTGGACATTGAGTCATTGATTTCTCGGTTTGACGCTGTAATGTAATCCCACGCTTTGAATACTTTTGTAAAACCACCGGGGCCAAGGCCATAGTGTACTGTAATTCATCAATCTCTGCATCCCCAGACTCTGTGGAGAGCTGCCAAGAATTGGCCATGAGCAACCGTTAAGCAAACCACTCAAATTGATTGAAAAATCCAAGCTATTTTGATGTGCAACATTCTTAAGGAATAAGCACACTCTTTGTTGTTCAAACAAGTTTGCGGGTTAGCTCACCAATGATGCAATAGCCGGCGCTCCCAGCATTGCTTCACATTCTGACAGCTCTGATTTGCAACCTGTGACCCTTACCTCTGCTCCCCCTGTATATATGCTCAGAGGGCGAAGAGTTGTGTGCGATGGATTACACAGACCACAGAAGGGTAGTATTACCCTTGATGTCATGACTTGACTGACTGAAGAATGTTACATTTCAAATATTGATACCTGAGGTGGTGGGAGGTGAATTGTAGAAAGCTGAAATTCAACTTTGCAATGGGAGAAGTGGAACGGGACGGGGGGAGTGAAGTTAGTTGCTGCGTATCGTGAAAGGGGCTCGTCACGAATCAGCAGCTGATCGGTTCCTGTTCTTATTTCCACTGAAATTCTTTGAACAATGATTCGAATCCCATTTGGAGACGGGTTTCCTGCTCTCACTGTCACTTTTATATGGTTGAAATAAAACGTTTTTGCAATATTTTCCCTGTCAGTAGAAAGAACGCAAGAAATAAGAGCGAGAGTGAATCACACGGCCCCTGGAGCTGGATCCACCCCTTTAATACAATCCTGGGTGAACTTGGACTTGAGCTCCATTTTCCCACCCACTCATATATCCCTTACATCCCTGAGAGAGCAGAAATCTGTTTAACAACGGCGTCATCGGACCGCTAAGTGTAACGTTCCTCTGCGCTACAGGAGGCCGGCACGGCACTGGAGCGACTCACGGCGTTCCAGCTACCAATACCGGCGTCAAATGGGCGCTGCGGGACTGCGCATGCGCTCTGCGACCGGCGCGAATGCGCGCATGCACGGTAGCCTCCTTCTCCGCGCCGGCACTGACGCAACATGGCGTAGGGCTGCAGGGGCCGGCGCGGAGCAAAAGAGGCCCCCACCAGAAGAGGCCGGCCCACCAATCGGTAGGCCCCGATCTTGGGCCAGGCCACAGTGGAAGCCACCCCCCCCCCCCCGCCAGGGTCGGACCCCCCCCACCCCCACAGGCCACCCCCGACAGGAAGGACACCGAGGTCCCGCCGGGTAAGACCAGCTGTGAACGGCGCCGGCGGGACTAGGGCTTTTTTGGCGACCACTCAGCGATGGTGCTGATTCTCCGTTCACCGGAGAATCGGCGGAACGGCGTCGGGGCGGATTCGCGCCCGGCGACTCTCCGAATCGGCGTGGGCTGAGAGAATCCCGCCCTCGGTGCTTCGGCTGCGGATTGAGTCCAGCGCTATCACAGTCGGAGGAGGGCCGATCCGTGGGCAGGGGCGGGGGACTTTCGCAGGGCTGGGGGCACTGTTGGGGGGGTGATCCGGGGATCGTGAGCCGGCCAAAGGGGGGCACTATTTTTCAAACCAGGTCCACCCGCGGCTGGCACCATGTTGCACGGCGCGGCCACTGCAGGCAATTCTCCATCTGTATCGACAGCTAGAGCCGGGTGATCTAAGCTGCTTTCCTGCTAGCCCACAGCCTGATGGGGGACTGGTGGCTGTTTTGCGCCGCATTTTCAGTCATAAAAGGCCACCATTCCCATCCCACGTCTTTTGGGACTTATGGGAGGAAGCTGGGGCACCCGGAGGAACCCCACACAGACATGGGGAGAACGTGCGCACTCCTCGCAGACAGTGACCCAAGCTGGGAATCGAACCTGGGACCCTGGCGCTGTGAAGCAACAGTGCTAACCACTGTGCTATCGTGCCACCGTGGTTACTTGTGGTTATTCTTTCAATTAGGTTAATAGTTCAGGCAGCCGGGCACCTCTAACGATTGGCTAACTCAAATTTGAAATTTATTTTCAAGGAATATTATTTCACCGAAACCTACAGGTAACCAGCGGTATAACGTTCAATTGGCCCAAGTGTCAAAGCGCTCCAGAACAAAACTGTTCTGAAGGTTCAGATGCTCGGCAGTTAACACAGGATCGGAAACAGAATCCTCAGTGAAAATAACATTGGGTGCCTGACTCCAGTGAACCCTCTCACTATCACAAATGTGGGAACAAAGGGGCTGGTTTAGCACACTGGGCTAAATCGCTGGCTTTTAAAGCAGACCAAGGCAGGCCAGCAGCACGGTTCAATTCCCGTACCAGCCTCCCCGAACAGTTGCCGGAATGTGGCGACTAGGGGCTTTTCACAGTAACTTCATTTGAAGCCTACTTGTGACAATAAGTGATTTTCATTTTCATTTTTTCAAATAGCCAAGCAGGGGATCATGGGACTGGCATGCGGTTAAACTCCTGGTTTTCTTTGCAATGAATGTTGAGTAGAAAAAGAACAAATTCTTTTGCACTGGTCAAAATATTATGGCTGTCTGTCATTTTTTACTGAACCAGCCAACACCTAGAATGGAATGTATTGGAGGTTTTACCTGGTCGGACACACCCTTGATGTTTTCTGAATCCCTACACCATAGGACCCTGACAGAAGGAGGCTATTTGGCCCATCGGGTCTGCACTGACTCTTTGGAAGAGCACTCCATCCAAGACCACTCACCTCCCCCTATCCCAACAACCCCTTAACCTAACCTGCACATTTGTGGACACTAGGGGGCCATTTATCATGGCCAATCCACCTAACCTGCACATCTTTGGACTGTGGGAGGAAATTGGAGCACCTGGAGGAAGCCCACACAGACACGGGGCGAAAGTGCAAACTCCACACAGTCACACAAGGGGGGAAATTGAACCTGAGTCCTTGGTGCTGTAAGACAGCAGTGCTAACCACTGTGCTACCATGCCACCCTTTGGCGAGTGAATCCAGAATGAAAGAGCTGGGGAAGAGGCTAAACTGGTGAACCCTGAAAAGGCGGGGGGGTGGGGGGGGTGGAGGGAGGCAGGTGGGGCGGGGAAGCAGGGGGGTGAGCGGGGTGTGGGGGAATCACAATGCATCGACTGCGCATACATTGAAATGTGGGCAGCATGCCAACTTGGTGCTGCCCCTCAGTATAATGATTTCAGGTTTGCACCTAGTGCTGACCATGCTGTTGTACTGGCTACAGGGGTCAGCTTTGGAACTCCTTCATCGGGAAGGTGCAGTGACTGGAGCAGGTTTTTGGGAGCCATGCAGGAGGTGAATCTAACTTGGGGAAACAGTGAGAAACGGCTCAATGACCCTTCCAATGACCTGTTTTTATTCTGTGTGTCCTATTCATTTTAGTCTGCAGTACCTTTACGTAACTGTGCACATGCGACATCTTAAAGGGGATACCTTCTGCATGGCCTCTACTGCTGTGGCTTAGAGAGGACATTGGGAAGATGTGGACCTTCAAGTTTCTTAGATGCTGCCCTGGAGGCCTCATTGGGAGGAGGTGGAAAATAGGTGTTTGGTTCTGTATCTGCTGGATGGTGTTTCTCACATTCTCAGAAAGGCAACGGGACCAGATAACCATGAAGGTTACCCCCAGGACTCTCGTCCCAATGACGTGGATGCAATGCTGCAAAAAGTAAAATTACCTCACACCTTGAGTGGCCAAGATCAGTGAAAGTGTCTTCAAGTACCATACCCCATCAGCTACACCACTAATCCCAGCTACTGCACAATTCATCACAGCCCATCATTCCACTATCAACAATATCTGTCCATCAGGAGTCAATCGGCCCACATTCGTAGCTTCACTTCACCCTGCTTCTATTGCATGCTTATATCACAGACACAGCCAGTTATTCTACAATGACAGCCACGCCACCTAAACAGATTGTACCATGCTCGCTGACACCCTTCCCTTCCATCGTGCAACATGATGTCCAAGCTGAGGTAGAAGGCGTTAACCTGCCAGGGAAACAGGTGCATGTCCAAAATCCCATGGAGACGGCTGGTGTTGGTTTTCATTGGAATATCGATTACTTGCTGGGTCCTTGGCCAACAACGGGCTGAATCTGTCGAAGTTGACTGTATTCTCAAATCTCATCGACATTCCACTTCCACCTCATCCCGTGATCTGTGCTGATTACAGGCTAGTCAGTAAGCAGGCACCATTGGCTTTCCAGGTTAGTGACTGACATTGTGCATCATTTAATGGAGATCACAGAGGCAGGATTTGCATGTGCTGGAGTCAGCTGAGGGGTTTGAAGCTGGGCAGGGAGTAAGGATATTGTATGAGCCAGCTCGCCGGAGGGGGAAGTCACACAGGATTTCTGTTGCAAAGGCCTCAAATGAAGCCTTCGATGGGTAGATTCTGGAAGAATGCTGATGAGTATCTCAGTGCGTCGGGAAGGTTCACCAGGAAACCTATGGTCAACGATCACAGAGGGATCCGGCACTGAACACGGCAAAGGGCTTTGTGCAGACCTTGGAGCTCATCATACCCATTGTGGGAAGTAGTGGAAAGCTCCACAAGAGCTCATCTGCAGACACCTATAATGAGATGCAGGAGTCTTCCAGCCAGTTGTGCTGCAGTCACTGGAGTAACAGTGTCAAAGTACTGGTGCAGACAAAGGTCCATGGAAAACAGGCAGTAAAAGAGTGATTAGTTTATGTTTGTATGCAATGTCATGTGAGTTTGTTAACAAACTAGATTTGGAATATTTAGGTTGTAGTGACTTTTATTTTTGCATTGTGGCCAAGGCAACGCTGCAATGGTCTGTGTCATAGGGAAGGTCAGGAGTGTGGGAGGGTTGGTGACGGTGGAATAGAGGTCTACGACTACGGGTCGGGCACGCCATGTGGTTCTCCATGTATAGTCCAGGAAGGAAGGGTCTGTGCAGACTGTCCCCTCCTTCCCTTTTCCTCTTGCTCTCTCCCTCCTGCTCCTAGCAGCGCTGTTCACTCTCTGGTCATTCTCCTGGTCATGATGTGTTCCTGCTGGTGTACCCATGTCTGGTGGCAACTGGGTTGTACGGAAGCCTTGAATTCAACAAAGTGTCCTTCAGTACCTACCTCACCAACCCCGATAAACGTCTGCAATTTTATCATAAGAGTTTTACAGCACAAAAAGAGGCCCTTTAGCCTAATGTATCTGCAGCGGTCATCGAGCATCTATCTTTTCTGGTAGATACTTTGGAAAGCAGCAAACACATATAGAATTACACCAACAACTCGAATAAATGAAACAGCAACAAAGCTGTAAATGGTTGATGATCCCATTAAATAGCACTGGTGAGGTAAAGGGGAGGTAGTCCTTCATGCTGTTATGGTTGCCAACCCTCCAGGATTGGCCTGGAGTTTCCAGGAATTAAAGATCAATCTCCAGACCACTGCTGTGTGCAATCCTGGGAGAAAATCATCGGGACATTAAAAATATATGTTTTTTGTCATTTTTCTTTGAATATATCTCTGAGCAGATATAAAAATATTGAAAATGGGGAAAACGGCTGTTTATTTTTAATAAATATAGAGTACCCAATTACTTTTTCCCCAATTAAGGGGCAATTTAGCGTGGCCAATCTACCTACCCTGCACATCTTTTGAGTTGTGGGGGAGAGATCCACACAGACACGGGGAGAATGTGCAAACTTAACACGGGCAGTGACCCGGGGCACCACTGCGCCACCATGCCGCCCGAAGGAAAAAGGCTGTTTTACTGACAGCCAAGCATCATCCAATTGAATAGTGAGTCTTTTTGCTTTCCAACTGGCCTAGGAAGGCCATGTGTCACAAGGATGGGATATGTTGGCCAACTAATGACTGGAGCATGGGGGTAATCGTGTAATGAAACCTCCAGGAATACTTGTAGTTAAAGTTGGCAATCTTATGTTGACTTGTGTTCAGCTCTGGGAGGTTAAGAGAGGCATCAGCTTGAGCTCCAAATAAAATGGTGGCACTGGCATCCAGATCTACCTGCCCTGCATAATTCCCGTGAGTGTTAGTTGGGTATGCTGTGCCTTTTGCCAAAATGGCGTCTGGCAAGATTCATGGCCAAAGTGCATGTGGATACATCAACGCCATTCTAAACCCCAAACTGCACCAGTAGCATCCAAAGAACAGGAGCTAGCAAACCCAGTTTCAATGCTCTGGGGCCCAGGACCATTTACGAGTGAAATCCGGAGGCAGTTTTTCGCATAACGGGTAGCAGAATTCTAGAACCTTCTTCCACCAGAGGCTGTTGAGATTGGGTCAATTGAAATGTTCAAAACTGACGGATCTTTGTGGGGTAAGGTTAGCAGGAGATATAGATAAATGGAGCTGATCTATGAATCGGCTATGGAATGGTGGCTTAGGCTCGAGGGCCTAAATGGTCGACTACATCCCCCAAGCTGTTTATTTGCTTGTTCAATATGTGGAGGTATTGCAGAGATTTTGATTGAGGGGGGGAGGGGAAAGAAACAAAACCATGACTGAGTCACAATGCAAACACTTGAGGGGGTGAACAGCTGATCTGATTCCAAACTTACATAGGAACAGGAGTACGCCGTTCAGCCCCTTGAGCTGCCCCACCATTTAATAAGATCATGGTTGATCTGTGGCTTAACTCCATATACCTGCCATTGGCCTATATCCCTTAATATCTTTGCTTAACAAAAATATATCTATCTCAGATTTAAAATTAAAAACTGTTTAGCTTCAACTGTTTTTGTGGGAAAGAGTTCAAAACCTCTACTACCCTTTGCATGAAGACGTGCTTCCTAACATCTGTCCTGGATGGTGTGGCTCTTACATTTCGACCATGCCCCCCTAGTTTTAGAATCTCCAACCAGTGGAAATAATTTATCTTTATCTACCCTGTCTTTCCTGTTAATATCTTGAAGGCTTTGTTCAGATCACACCTTAAGCTTATAAATTCTTGCAAAAATTGGTCTAATTTGAGTAATCCCTCCTCGTATCTCAAACTCTGTAACCCAAGTATAATTTTTGTAAATTTACATTGCACTTCCTCCAAGACCAAAATATCCTTCCTAAGATGTGGTGCCCAGAACTGCTCATAGTGCTCCAAATGGGCTTACATCAGCTCAGGCATGTTCAGATGCTGGAGAGCGTATCTTTTTAAAAAAATTTAAAGTATCCAATTCATTTTTTCCAATGAAGGGGCAATTTAGCGTGGCCAATTCACCTACCCTGCACATCATTGGGAGTGAAACCGACACAAATACAGGGAGAATGTGCAAACTCCACACGGACAGTGACTCGGGGCCGGGATCGAACCCGCGACCTCGGCGTCGTGAGACAGCTGTGCTAACCACTGTGCCACCGTGCTGCCATCTGACCGTATCTAATATCTAACTATACGTTCCCTATTCAGTAACATGCGAAAATTCTTCTCCCTAATATCAGAGCACACCTTACTATCAGTGTGACAAGTTATATTTCCCGCACCAGCTGCCAAATTCCTGCTCATTGAAATCTCCAAATTAATTGTTAAATGTGGGTGGTTTTAAGCAGTGGAACTATTTACTGCGAACTGTGTAATTTATTGATGAGATGGATTGCTGTCCAGTTTTGGACGATGTTGTTAGTGCTAGTTTGCTCAAGTCTGCTTCATCCCACTTCACTTTGGATTCTCACGTAAGATAGCGAGAGAGGGCACCCATTCTTTTAGCCTGAGTTGAATTTGAACTCGGGTTCAAAAGTGAAAGGGCAATACACTTAATCACTGTGCCACATTTTCTTGTCAACTCCAGTATCCGTGGATCCGTCAGGATGAGGTGTTCAACTGGTGTGCCCTCTCGAAAGGACATGAAAGATCTTGGGGCACTATTTGAAAGAGCAGCAGGAGCTTGGTCCCTGATCCCTTGGGCAGGATCAATCCCTCGACCAACATCATTAAAACAGATTTATCGCATTACCTGTGAGTCCTTGCTGTGTGGAAAACTGACTGCCACTTTTCCTTACATTGCAATACTTCCAAAAGCACTCCATTTTGTAAAGAGCCTTTGGACATTCTGAAGTCATGAAGATTTCCACTTAAATGCAGGTTCATTGATCATTCAGACAGGATGAATTTATGTCCATTTAATGTTGGACATCATGATTCTTGACAGAAATATCTGTTCGAGCCTCACACGTTGTAGTCATGTTTGTTGGAGTAGGCAGTACATGCTATAGGGGAGGAAGAGTGTGAGTACATCGGGGATTTATTTAAACTCTGTCAGTAACAGACTAGAGGGAAGGGGCTTGAAGGCATTGCATCTGCTAGTTTTCACCCCCTGCTCGTCTGCACCAGATCACTCCTCCGCTTTGCTGGAGAACTGTTGGGAAATAAGACCTCATCTCCCACAGTGGGGCGGCACAGTTGCACAGTGGTTAGCACTGTTGCTTCACAGTTCCAGGGTGCCAGGTTCGATTCCCGGCTTGGGTCACTGTCTGTGCGGAGTCTGCATGTTCTCCCCGTGTCTGCGTAGGTTTCCTCCGGGTGCTCCGATTTCCTCTCACAATCACGAAAGACGCACTGTTAGGTCATTTGGACATTCTGAATTCTCCCTCTGTGTACCCGAACAGGTGCCGGAGTGTGGCGACTAGGGGCTTTTCACAGTAACTTCATTGCAGTGTTAATGTAAGCCTACATGTGACACTAATAAAGATTATTATTATCATATTAAGGGCTTTTGTGTCCTGGCCCTTTTGAGAAGTTGAAACTCTCACCGATACTATGATTTGCGTATTCTGGGCTTGTCCATTATTAGTCTCTTCTTGTATGTAAGGTAATTTATCAATGTTCTCCTGTGCATGAATGATGTAGACATCAAGACTGACTGCTTTAAGGAATTGACCAGACCTGCCTCCTGAATCCAGGAGTTTCTGGGAGAATCAGACAGCATGGTGGGCCGAAGGGTCTGTTCTGTGCTGTATTTTTCAATGTTATATTTCCACAGTAATCAGGTGAAGCTCCCGAACGCATATTTTTCTTTTCTTGTTTACTGCCTGTAGTCACCCCCTATTATCAGAAGGATTTAATTTTGATTCAGTCACTCTATCTCAGCCTGCTCCTCCAACTACTTCCCCCTTTTTGAGATCTCACTTATTCTCCTGCTTCACTTTTCAGTTCGACTGGAGAAAGACTTGCATTTAAACAGCGCTTCTCACTACCAGTGGACGTCTCAAATTACTTCACGGCCAGTGAGGTACTTTTTGAAGTGTCGTCGCTGTTGTAATGTAGGGAACTTGGCAGCCAATTGCACGCAGCAAAATTGCTTGTGTTAAGAGATGAATGCGGTGGGAGAAGGGAGTTGGTAAAAGAGAGGTACAAGACACAGAGAGTTTTCGCCACAGTTTATTCCAGTGTTGGACATTATGGCCTCTTCTTGCTTCGAGAGAACAGGACAGATTTAGTAATTCATCTATTCTGTATCTGAAAAATAATCTTTATTATGAAGTTACTGTGAAAAGTCCCTAGTCGCCACATTCCGGCACCTGTTCGGGTACACGGAGGGAGAATTCGGAATGTCCAAATTACCTAACAGAACATCTTTCGGGACTTGTGGGAGGAAACCGGAGCACCCGGAGAAAACCCACACAGACACGGGGAGAACGTGCAGACTCCACACAGACAGTGACCCAAGCCGGGAATCGAACCTGGGACCCTGGTACTGTGAAGCAACAGTGCTACCCACTGTGCTACCGTGCTGCTCACAAGTAGGATGAAGGGACAAAATATGGTTCTGTACCTGCAATTCTCCACACACATCTCGCCACACAACCATTAACTGTGAACTGTTCCTGAGTGGCACTCATGGTGTTATGAAACTAATTATATCCTATACATGACTAGAGTCTTATAACTACTGATATAACCCTGAAGTTTTATAACTGTATATATTTTGGTACATTACCAATGTTATGTAACTAATTATACACAAATGTAACACTCTCACGATGACAGTGGTTAGCACTGCTGTCTCACATAGCCATTGACCAGGGTTCAATTCCGACCTTGGGTGACTGACTGTGTATAATTTGCATGTTCTCCCCGTGTAAGAGTGGGCTTCCTCTGGGAGCTCCGGTTTCCTCCTACAGTCCAAAGATGTGAAGGTTAGATGTATTAGCCATGCTAAAATTGCCCCTTAGTGTCCAAAGGTTAGGTGGGGAGTGGGCCTAGTTAGGGTGCTCTTTCAGAGGGTTAGTGCAGACTCGATGACCAAATGGCCTCCTTCTGCACTGTAGAGATTCTATGGATTCTATTCTATGGGTACTGGAGTTATATAACTATATAAATTCTGGTGCAACACCACAGTTATGTAACTATTTATATACTAATATAATATTGGAGTTATATAGTTATATATATATCCCAGTATAACACTGGTGTTATGTACCTAATTATATACTAATATAATACAGGAGTTATAAAATTATATATATTCTGGTATAACACTTGGAGTTATGTAACTAACTATACAACAAAGAACAAAGAAATGTACAGCACAGGAACAGGCCCTTCGGCCCTCCAAGCCCGTGCCGACCATGCTGCCCAACTAAACTACAATCTTCTACACTTCCTGGGTCCGTATCCTTCTATTCCCATCCTATTCATATATTTGTCACGATGCCCCTTAAATGTCCCTATCGTCCCTGCTTCCACTACCTCCTCCGGTAGCGAGTTCCAGGCACCCACTACCCTCTGCGTAAAAAACTTGCCTCGTACATCTACTCTAAACCTTGACCCTCTCACCTTAAACCTATGCCCCCTAGTAATTGACCCCTCTACCCTGGGGAAAAGCCTCTGACTATCCACTCTGTCTATGCCCCTCATAATTTTGTATACCTACTTTATACATGAGTATGAAACGTTATCAGTTAAACTAATATTAAACTGATGTGTAATAATCCCTGCTACTTTAAGTATTTGGGACCCTGGAGATGCTCAGATCCTGGGCCAAGTTCCTAATAAGCACCTGCCATAGTATCCACATTGTGGATAGCACAATTGCTTCACAGCTCCAGAGTCCCAGGTTCGATTCCGGCTTGGGTCACTGTCTGTGCGGAGTCTGCACATCCTCCCCGTGTGTGCGTGGGTTTCCTCCGGGTGCTCCGGTTTCCTCCCACAGTCCAAAGATATGCAGGTTAGGTAGATTGGCCATGATAAATTGCCCTTAGTGTTGGGTGGGGTTACTGGGTTATGGGGATAGGGTGGAGGTGTTGACCTTGGGTAAGGTGCTCTTTCCAAGAGCCGGTGTAGACTCAATGGGCCGAATGGCCTCCTTCTGCACTGTAAATTCTATGATAAACAGAGGTAAATAAGTTGCGATTCAGTTACTCGTGCATCTTTTACACAGGATTTCCAGGTGTATGCCTACCCTGATCTCCAGGATATATCTGTGCACTTCAAAGAGAGCGGTGTTTATTACCTTTGGTGCAATATGTTGTTGTTCTTTGCCTTGTGATCCAGAATGGTCCATTCAGTTGATGACAAAGAAACCACCAATCTTTAGATTGAATCAAAACTAATTTATTGGATAACGATTAAATAAATGAAGTTCACTCATGCTACTGAGCTATAACTAGTAATAAAGTAATATTGACTCTGTCTAGCAATAATCAATAATGAAATGAAATGAAAATCGCTTATTGTCACAAGTAGGCTTCAAATGAAGTTATTGTGAAAAGCCCCTAGTCGCCACATTCCGGCAACTGTTCGGGGAGGCTGGAACGGGAATTGAACCGTGCTGCTGGCCTGCCTTGGTCTGCTTTTAAAGCCAGCTATTTAGCCCTGTGCTAAACTAGCCCCTAGAATTAACGCAAGGGAGCCTAGCAGCCGCACCGAGGCATGGGCGGGACCCGAACCCACGATTTTTGGTTTATAAGACCAGCGCTTTTCCTCTTGGCCACCGGACCGCGCCGAGAACTCACTAATGATATCCTCGTGTTAACTCTTTCTAATCTAAACTACTCCTCGTGCTGGTATCAATCTTTCTCTTTTGCTAATTCTTACTAACTACCCAGCATTCCCTGAGGTCTGATTTGTATACTGAGAAGTGGTGGTGCCCTCTAGTGTTTGATTTACACTGAGATGTAATAATTAACCCTTCACTGGCGTGCCTATATACATATTACAG
This sequence comes from Scyliorhinus torazame, assembly GCF_047496885.1. NCBI lineage: Eukaryota > Metazoa > Chordata > Chondrichthyes > Carcharhiniformes > Scyliorhinidae > Scyliorhinus > Scyliorhinus torazame. The sequence goes on along the minus strand of NC_092718.1, from coordinate 155,942,303 downwards.
GCGGCAGATCAGGGAACTGAAGGCTTCATACCTTTATCCTCAGCATTGTGACCCGGAACTGAGAGTTCCCCTGGTTTTATCCAAAGGAAATTCAGCCCGAGGAGATTAGGGGCTGGATTCTCCGATTTCCAGACTCCGTGCTGATGCCAGCGTGGAAACAGTGGCATTTTACACCAGAAAAAAATGGCGCAACAGCTGCACTGATCCTCTGTCCGGTGGGGGGGGGGGGGGGGTGGGCTAGCAGCCGCGCAGCATAAAGCCCCCGGCTTTACCTGTGGATAAGGCTGGAGAATGGCCAGCGGCATGGCTCCCCCCCCGACTGTGACGGTGCTGGACACAGTCTGCAGCCTCCTCGCGGGGTCCACTATAATAAATACTATAAGTGTTCCGCGCCGTCAAAACCCGGGCCCATCGGGGGCCGAGCATCGGGGGAGGAGCAATGCAAATGTGGCGCTGCACCCCCCCCCCCCTGCCCCCCGATTTCGCCGCAAACAGGGATTCTCCGGCCGATCACCGAACGCAATTTCGGCGTCGGCGATCGGAGAACCCCGCCCGTGAGTTTTGAACTCCAGTTCAGGGGCAAACAAAACTTTAAGGTCACACACAACTGGATTCAGCCCGATTGAGCTGCTGGGAAGCACGTGTAGAAGTGGGAGAGGGCAAAGGTGTGACGTCGCCCTTTAATTTCTGTGGGACGTTCCCCAGCTGGTTTGTCAGACCATGGGGAAAAATCTATGCAAACCGTGGGAAGGTAAAAGGCATTTATCTTATTTTTGCCGATGCCATGATTCTTCTGTTGAAGTTATGGTGGAGATGAGGGTGACCTCCCATAAATTTGGATTGTATTCCCTTAAGAACAAAAATATGGGGATTTTATCAGGTGTTTAAAAATTATTATAGGATTTCATAGTGGGAATATAGAGGAACTATTTCCTCTGGTGGGGGAAGTCAAGAATATGAGAGCTTGGGCGGGATTCTTTGATCCTGAGGCTAAGTGTTGACGCCGTCATAAACGCCGTCGCGTTTCTCGACGGCGTCAACATGGCCTCAGGAGCAGCGATTCTGACCCCTACAGGGGACCAGCGCGGCACTGGAGTGACCCACGCCGCTCCAGCTGCCGATCCCCGGCCTCAGATGGGCGCCGCGGGTCTGCGCATGCGCAGTGGGACCAGCGCGATCGCCACGCATGCGCAGTGGCTCCCTTCTCCACGCCGGCCCCGACGCAATATGGCGTAGGGCTGCAGGGGCCGGCACGGAACAAAAGAGGCCCCCAGCCCGAGAGGCTGGCCCGCCGATCGGTAGGTTCCGATCGTGGGCCAGGCCATAGCGGAGCCCCCCCCCCCCCCCCCCCCCCCCCCCCCCCCGGGTCTGACCCCCCTCCCCCGCCGCCAGGCCGCTCCCGGATGCATGCATGACGACGTCCCGCCGGGTAAGACCAGGTGTGAACGGCACCGGCGGGACTCTTTTTTTGTGTGTGGCCGCTCGGCCCATCCCTGGCGGAGAATCGTTGGGGGGGTGGGGCCCATAGAGTGGCCCCTGACCGGCACCGCGCCGACCGAGCCGGAGCCAAAGGCGCTCATTCTCCACTCTCCGGAGAATCGGCAGACCGGCGGCGGCGCGATTCGCGCCTGGCCCAGCGATTTCCCCGGCCCGGCCTGGGCTGAGAGAATCCCGCCCAATATACTTAAAATTAGATCTTAGTTGCAGAGGACTGAAATAAGGAAGCATTTTTTTTAGCACAGATAGCATTTAGATAGTGCTTTTCATGACCACTGGATCTGTCAACGCATTTTGCAGTCAATTGCATACTTTTTGAAGTGTAATCACTGCTGTAAGGTAAGAAACACAGCAGCTAATTTAAACACACCAAACTCCCACAAAGAGAAATGTGATAAAGACCAGATAATCTGTTTTTGTGATGTTGGCCAGGACACAGGGGAAATAATGGCATGGGGTCTTTTACGAATATCCGAGCTGGCCTCTGTTTAACATCTCACTTAAAAACAGCACCTCCGACAGTGCAACATTCCCTCCCCTCAGTACTGCACTGGGAATGTGGGACCTTTGAGTTCGGGACCCCTCGAATGGGCCTTGAACCTGTAATTTGGTGAAAAAACTGTCTGATAGCTAGTAGTGGAAATCTGGAACTCCTGTCCACAAAAGACTGTGGTTGCTGCGGGGTCAATTCAGGTAGGTGGTATAGTCACTGGACTGGTAATCCAGAGGCTCTGGGGACACAGGTTTGAATCCCGCCATGGCAGATGGTGAAATTTGAATTCAGTCAAAATCTGAAGTCTAATGATGACCATGAAACCATTGCTGATTGTTGTAAAAACCCACATGGTAAACTAATGCCCTTTAAGGATGAAAATCTGCCATCCTTACCCAGTCTGGCCTACATGCCACTCCAGACCCACAGCAATGCGGTTGACTCTTAACTGCCCTCCGAAATGGACGAGCAAACCACTCCGTGTTAGGGAAATTAAGGCAGGACAGTAAATGCTGGCCCAGTCAGTGACACCCAAATCCACGAAAAAATAAAAACTGTGGCGTAAAGGCAGGTAAATCGAGTTGAGCTATAGATCTTCAGTGAATGCCACTGTAGACCTAATGAGTCTCTCATCCTACTCTCATCTCTATGTATATTCACGTTCTAATTACAGTTGCAGTGGTCTTTGAGACAAGGAACCTTTCCCTCAGTTTTTAGTCCTTATTGTATATTTTAGAAAAAGACCCCAAACATGCTGGAATTGTCTATTTATTTGACATCTGTTGGTAACCCTGCTCCACTCAATCTTCCGCTCTGCTAAATTTGGCAAAGTATTATCGTAATTGCACTAATTAGGGTTGGAACATGTTTTTTTTTTCTTTCATTTTACAACCCCGAAGGAAGCACAAGGAGAATTTCAATTTAGGAAATTATTTGAAGTGTGATCTAAAATAGAAAAATAAACTTGATAAAGCAGGAGGGCCTCCTGAGGAGGCCATGGTTGCTTTAGAATTGCAGCAACGTTGGGGAAATGTGTAGGAGTTCATAAACAACACTTCAAAGTTTGATTTACTTAGAAGTGAATAAAATTTCCTTTTTCTACATTGTTCCACTGGCCTCGCCTCAATGAAGTCACTTCTGTGGTGGATAAAAGTTGCTTTTAACCACATATGACACTCATGTCTAATAGAGAAAGAATGTAAGAGAGAGAATGCAAGAATGAAAGAGTGAATACCAAGTCAGTGTATTTAAAAGAGCAATTGCTCAAGCACAAAGCAGTTTCTATCTGCAAACAAGCAGTTTTGTAGTAACAAGTATGTCACTTCCTCTTGTCCCTGCCACTGTGGCACCTTCAACAAAGAGGATTAAGAGAAGCTACATGAGCTCACAGAATTACTACAGTGCAGACGGAGGCCATTTGGCCCATCGAGTCTGCAGCGACCTTCTGAAAGAGCACCTGACCTCGGCCCATGGCCCTGCCCTATCCCTGTCACCCAATTACCCCACCTAACCTTTTGGACACGAAGGGGCAATTTAGCATGGCCTAACCTGCACAGCTTTAGACTTTGGGAGGAAACCGGAGCACCCGGAGGAAGCCCACGCAGACACTGGGAGAACGTACAGACTCCAGAAAGTCAGCCAAGGCCAGAATTGAACTCGGGTCCCTGGAGCTGTGAGGCAGCAGTGCTAACCACTGTGCTGATGAAGGAGAAAGGATAAAAAGATTATGTGGATAGATGGAAAGTGGTTGAGAGGAGGCTTGTGTGACATGGATGAGGCTGACCTCTTTCTGTGATTGTAAATGTAAGAGGCGGGTTTTTGGGAGTGATCCTCTCTCCTCTTGATCTTACAGTAAATGTTCTTCCTTTTGGCCAACCGTGCATGATTACTGTGGAAATTCTGCCAAAGTTACATCTGTGGGACAGTGAAAAAATTCGCCTGCGTGGTTTAATTTTTGATAAAACATTAAATTCTTTATAAAGCATAATGTGATGATTACGATAGTTAAATAAATGGGACACCGCTCTTCTCATTCCCAAAGATGCAAACTGTTCTTTACGTTCTGGTTTTGATTGCCTGACTGGTAATCTCAAAGGGATGTGTTTAGTGCCAATATTTACCACAAACGTAAGGTTTAGATAAAGTTCTGTTTCTGATTTGAGGCTGTCTGTATTATGGAGTGTGCCAGTCAAAAGTTAGGTCATATTTGAGAGAGTGGTGCTTAACTGCAGCATCAAGGTTAGTTTTAGGTCCTATACCTTGTGTAGGAAAACTAGAACCCGACGTGACAGTCTCAGACTGAAGGGACGATCCATTAAAATTGAGATGAGGAGGAATTTCTTCAGCTCGAGGGTGGTGAACCTGTGGAACTCTTTGCCGCAGCAGGCTGTGGAAGTCAAATCACTGAGTGTGTTTAAAACAGAGATGTTCTAGATTCTTGATTACTAAGGAGCTCAGGGGTTATGGGAAGAAGGCAGGAGAATGGGAATGAGAAACATATCAGCCATGATTGAATGGCGGAGCAGACTCAATGGACCAAATGGTCTAATTCTGCTCCGATGTCTTATGGTCTTATCCATATCGTCCAGATGGTTTGAGTGCCAACCCTGGGCATTTGAACTACACACACTGGTTATACCACAAGGTAAACTATTTTGAATTAATTGTGGTTGTCCTGCATAAGTTGGAAACAAACCTACTTTATCTGTTGGCTTGTCAGGACCTAGTGGTTAGCACTGCTGCCTCACAGTGCCAGGGACCAGAGCTTGAATCCAGCTTTGGGTGACTGTGTGGAGTCTGCACGTTCTCCCCATGTCTGCGGGGGTTTCCTCCGGGTGCTGCGGTTTGCTCCCTCGGTCCAAAGATGTGTGGGTTAGGTGGATTGGCCATGTCAAATTGCCCCTTAATGTCCTGGGATGCGCAGGTTAGGTTATGGGGATAGAGCAGGGTGGCGGGATAGTGGACCTGGGGAGAGTGTTCGGAGGGGTAGTGCAGACCTGATGGACCAAATAGTCTTCCTCTGCGCTGGAGGGTTTCTATGATTCTAGTGTGAAATGAGCTTGTCCAATTGCAGCCGGCGGTCTCACTCAGAACAAAATGGCCACCTCACTGAGAGAAACACTAGGGATCGATCTGGAAATAGGAAATGTGTGGTGGCCCTGTATCTAGTCCGTTTTATTGGTATTAGAGGAAGATTCCATTCCTTATTAACATTTTCTTTTGCACATTAAACCCACTGTTCATAATAGGTAGTAAGGCTTGTGTTTGTATAGTACCTTTAACAACCCTAGGATGTCCCAGAGTGCTTCACAGCTAATGAAGTCATTTTGAATTTTACCTTCTTAATTCCCATCTCCGTCATAGGTTTGTCTAGTTTTCCTTTAAATACGTCGATACTATTCACTGCTCACTGCGGTAGCCAGTTCCACTATCTGGGTGAAGACGTTTCTTCTGAATCCCATGTTGGATTTCTTGATGACTACCTTTTATTGACAGCCTCTGGTTATGCTTTTCCCCTCCCAAGAGGAAACATTGGCCGGAATTCTCCGGCCGTTGGGATTCTCTTTTCCCGCTGGCTGCACACCCCGCCTACGGGTGCCTGGCGGTGTGCGGTGGCTTGAATGGGAAATCCCGCTGACAAGCGACGGGAGTAGAGAATCCCTGTGGCCAGCGAGCGGTGCACCGCCGGAGAACACGCAGCTGGGGGACTGGTGAATCCAGCCCATTCTCTCTCTCTTTCCACTCTATCAAAATATTTCAGCATTTTAAAGATCTCCATTAGATCACCCCTCAGCCTTTTTTGCAAGAGAAAAAAGTCCCAGCCTGTCAATCCTTTCATGATACGTATACCCAGGCATTTCTGATATCATCCTAGTAAATCCTCTCTGCACCATCCCCAATTCCTTGATGTCCTTTTTTATGACATGGTGGTCAGAACTACACCCTGGCCACCTCTTAAGTGTGGTCTAACCAAGGTTCAATACCGGTTCAACACAGCGCTCCTAATTTTCAATTCTATTCCTCCAGAAATAATTCTTGATTTGCTTTTTTTAATGGTCTTGTTAACCTGAGGGACAACATTTAGAGATCGGTGTATTTGTACATGAGATCCATTTGTTCCTCTACCCCACCCAAACTTACATCTTCCAAGTCAGGATTCTCCATCGACTGACAGCGGAATCGGTAAACGCGATTGGCCGGAAATTCAGATTTGACCCCGAAATTGTGGTGGGAGCCAGTTTCACGGCAAATTGTAATTGTCCGTCGCCTCGACAGCGATGCCAATGCACTCTGCACGTGCAGTAAACGCCGTTGGCATATCATTCGCAGGCCTGACCCGGTATTCTCCGGGGCCTCTGCGATTCTCCACCTCCACCAGGATGAATTCCTGACGGCAAGGTTCACTTGTGCTTTTAAAAATTGTGAAACAGGCACTGTGGCTGCTGAGGGAGAGAGAGGGGGTACGGAGAGTATCCAACATCGCCACAGTTGTGCCGCTGGCCAGGGGACTTCTGCCAGGGCAGGGGGGAGTAGCGGGGGGTGGCCAGGAGGTGGGCAGTGGGGTCGGGGTGGATGGGCACGGAACACCATTGCTGCGGCCTGCAAGGCAGCCATGCAGCTGTGCATGGCGATGATTTCCCACTGTGAACGTAGGGCCACGGGTCGTATGGGTGCCCCCCTGGCAACTCCCCCAGGTTCCCTCTGGCCCCAGCTGACTCATCAGCGGGATGGCCGTGCACCAGCACAACCAGTGGCTGGGATGATTGTACGTGGGGAATGAAGTGTGTATATGCGGCTGCAGCTTGTCAGCCTCCCGAGTGTCAATCATGGTCCCGGCGAATCCCGCACCATTTCTCATTGGAATCTATTGTGTTCCGTGTGGCATCGGTGCTAGCCCCTCAACTGCCGCTGAATGGGTGCGGTGCCAGTTTGGTTGGCGCGAATGTCCGCGAATCATGCTACGGCGTCAACACTTGTCTCTGGAATGGAGATCTCTGCCGGATCTCTGTATTCTTTCTCCTTGCTGTAGTGATGTTGATTGAAGGATACCAGGGCACCCTGCCCCTTTGAATAGTGCCATAGGATTGGAGAGGGCAGCCAGGGTTTGGGCTTAAGATTTCATCTACACGAATTCCGATCCATAGTTGACAGAAAATATGACTGCGTTTTAACATCTCATCTGGAAGACATCCCTCAGTGTTGCTCTGAAGCCAGGATTATGAAGTCAAGTCTCCAGGGAAGGGTTTTAACCCACAACCTCTTTATTTAGAGGAGAGAATATTATCCATGGAGCCTGGATGCTGGTTAAAATGATTCATAGTGTTTCTTTGGAAAACAAAATCTTAATTTAATTGTTTGTGGGGTAAAGACATTTTTGGCAAGCAATTCAGATCTTTGCTGATCAAAACAAAGCATACATTCAGCTAATGGGCTAAAAATAGAAGTTGGACCATACAGCCACTTAATATCTCTCCGATGTAAGATGCGTTATTGTACAGCTTCTTAATTACATGGCCCCGATGCTTTGTATGTAATTTTCAAACACATCAGCTTGCTGTGCATGCACGATTCATTTATTTCATCGCAGTAATTTAATTATTATTTCCATGAATGTTCTAGTGTGCTATATGGTGAGATCAAAACATTTTAAGCAGCCCAAAACAGCTCGGCTAAAATGTGATTGTTCGCAACGCTTGGCTTCCAACTTTCCTCTCCATCGCAACCTTCCTTGTCTTTAAGCTGTTTATTGGTATTCCTTTAGGCATTGCTGGTCTCAACTTTGCTCTTTGTTGCTTCTTAAGCACCAAATCAGTCAGTGTGTCTGCTGTTCCTCCTCCATTTGGCTTCAAGTTGGCAAATTAGATTAGAGAATTGAGCCACCTCTTTGAGCACGTTCGCCGAACGTTTCCTGCACCAGGAGATGTAAATAGGAGATAGATAGTGCCTTGTGTGCCGGCGCAGTGTCTTGTGGATCTTGTAAGATGAAGGTTGTGTTGTGGTTCTAATAGAAAGCTACACTACATGAATCTAAGTGAGGAAACTGGTGGCAGGAGGCCACTATCATTTTGCTCTCCAGAGTAAAGGACCTAGTGTGGCAATCGAGACCATATTGTTGCTGGGTGCTGCTGTCTTTTTTTTTAACCTTACAATCTGCAACCTTTTAAAACCCAAACTTAGTTACACATAACGACTTGCCTCATTTCTCACTCTTTCCAGCCTCGATGCACCGAGGGCCTGGATGCTAGATTACGTAATGCTAGAGAAAGAAATTTTCATGCCCTGATCCATTGCTCCAATGATTTGATGCAAAGTGTCATTTAGATCATCTTTCATTTCTCTGTGTTTTACACGGGTATCATTTGCGCCTATCTCAGAATAACAACATCACTGGTCAGCCCCATCCCTACTTGAACTATGAAGTTTGAGGTGGGTTGATACGACTGAGTAGCTTGCTAGGCCACGCCCAGAGAGAACCATGTTGGTGTGGGACTGGAGTCACTTTTGGGCGCGAATCGAGTAAGAAGTGCAGATTTCCTTTCCCAAAGGATATCACTGAACCTGTTGAGTTTTTACTACAATATGCCATGCACTGATACTGATACTATCTTTAAAAACATTTTTTCAAATTCACAATCTGCCATGTGGGAAGTGTGATGGTGGGGGAGGGGGGAGACAGGATTGCAGGAAGCAGAAAAGTGAATCTCGTGCAATGAAACGTAAAAGTATTGGTGTCTTTCGATTTAACTTAAGAGGCTTCAGGACTAGAGCAGAGATGCTCGTCCCCCTAATAGCAGAGGCCTGCCCAGATATGCTTTGTAATTTATGACCAGGAACAAAGGCTTTTTGAGGTTTGTAGGAGTAGAACCGTCTTTACCAATTTAGGACCCTGCAGGATGCTTTCCATTACATGCTGGAAAATCACCGGGGTCCTGACAAGCCAACAGATAAAGTGGGTTTGTTTCCAACTTATGCAGGACAACCACAATTAATTCAAAATAGTTTACCTTGTGGTATAACCAGTGTGTGTAGTTCAAATGCCCAAGGTTGGCATTCAAACCATCTGGACGATATGGATAAGACCATAAGACATTGGAGCAGAATTAGACCATTTGGGAAGAAAAGGGAATAAAAGAAAATACATAATAGGGCAACACAAGGTACACGATGTAACTACATAAGCACCGGCATCAGATGAAGCATACAGGGTGTAGTGTTAATGAAGTCAGTCCATAAGAGGGTCATTTAGGAGTCTGGTGACAGTGGGGAAGAAGCTGTTTTTGAGTCTGTTCATGCGTGTTCTCAGACTTCTGTATCTTCTGCCCGATGGAAGAAGTTGGAAGAGTGAGTAAGCCGGGTGGGAGGGGTCTTTGATTATGCTGCCCGCTTTCCCCAGGCAGCGGGAGGTGTAGATGGAGTCAATGGATGGGAGGCAGGTTTGTGTGATGGACTGGGCGGTGTTCCCAACTCTCTGAAGTCCCTTGCGGTCCTGGGCCGAGTAGTTGCCATACCAGGCTGTGATGCAGCCAGATAGGATGCTTTCTATGGTGCATCTGTAAAAGTTGGTCAGAGTCAATGTGGACATGCCAAATTTCCTTAGTTTCCTGAGGAAGTATAGGCGCTGTTGTGCTTTCTTGGTGGTAGCGTCGACGTGGGTGGACCAGGACAGATTTTTGGAGATGTGTACCCCTAGGAATTTGAAACTGCTAACCATCTCCACCTCGGCCCCGTTGATGCTGATAGGGGTGTGTACAGTACTTTGCTTCCTGAAGTCAATGACCAGCTCTTTAGTTTTGCTGGCATTGAGGGAAAAATTGTTGTTGCTGCACCACTCCACTAGGTTCTATATCTCCCTCCTGTATTCTGACTCGTCGTTATTCGAGATCTGGCCCACTATGGTCGTATCATCAGCAAACTTGTAGATGGAGTTGGAACCAAATTTTGCCACGCAGTCGTGTGTGTACAGGGAGTAGAGTAGGGGGCTAAGTACACAGCCTTGCGGGGCCCCGGTATTGAGGACTATTGTGGAGGAGGTGTCGTTGTTCATTCTTACTGATTGTGATCTGTTGGACAGAAAATCGAAGATCCAGTTGCAGAGTGAGGGCCAAGTCCTAGGCTTTGGAGCTTTGATATGAGCTTGGCTGGGATTATGGTGTTGAAGGCAGAGCTGTAGTCAATAAATAGGAGGTTGATGAGTGTAGGGCCAGGGCAATGGCGTCTGCTGTGGACCAGTTGCGACGGTATGCGAATTGCAGTTGGTCAAGTCGTTCTGGGAGTATGGAGGTGGTGCGCTTCATGATCAACCTCTCGAAGCACTTCATTACGACTGAAGTCAGGGCCACCGGACGGTAGTCATTGAGGCACATTGCCTGGTTCTTATTTGGCAACGGTATGATGGTGGTCTTCTTGAAGCAGGTGGGAACCTCGGAGTGGAGTAGACATTGGTTAAAGATGTCCGCAAACACCTCTGCCAGCTGGGTGTGGGGCCTGTGGGGCTGCGCTTTGGGAGGTGATCACCTGACCTGCATTGCCCGGTGATCCAGGGGAAGCTCAAAACGGAGGGCGGGCTAAACTATTGATGCTATAATCCATGGATCCCTGTAGGTCTGCGTGCTCATGGGACAGTGACAGGTCGATGGCCCTTTTTAGGTCTAAGGTGGGCTCCGCCAACTGCTTCCCCCGAGTGGCCGTGTTGTTTATCCCTCAAACCAGCCTATCCTTCGACATTTTGAAGAGGGACGGCCCGAACTCGCAATGCTCTGCCAATCGCCTAAGGCAGGTCCAGACGTCAGTGACCGATTCACCTGGGGACCGCATTGCTGAATTAAACCTATACTGCTGCATGATCATGCAAGGTTTAGCGCCATAATGTTCAGCTACCAATGCACCAACTCACCAAACGATTTGGAGTCTGGTGCGGCTGGTTAAGTGAGAGTTTTTATAATTCCAAAAGTCAGGACCTTGCAGGCGGTCAGGAGGATGACTTTCTGATGGTCTTCTCCCAAAGTACAACTAGCCTGGAATAAGTACCTCATGCATTCAGCATACTACCTCCAATCTTCCAGGCCTGCATCAAAGACTTCCAGCTTTCAGAACAGTGGCATCTTGAACGTTTAATTCCACACGTTCCAGGAATGTAATCGTCTGGGGCAGCTAGCTGGTCCCACAAGTGAGTCCGGAGTCTCCTTTGTCCTTATCACCAGTTTAGTAACTTGAGGAAGCCAGCAATAGTGGAACAAGGAATTATTGAACTACGTACAATACTCTGCCCGTGGCAGTCACTCTCTCCCAATCCAGTCCCTGTTGCGACAACCAACAGCACCGGGCCCTGCTTGGGCTGGCTTTTATATGTAAGCATGTAACAAGCTTCAGCTGGGTGGCCTCCACCCCTTACCTGGGAAGCTCGTACTCCACTGGTCCCACGGGAAGATCAACAATGGTTTCATCGTGGTCCTCGTGGGAGTTATGACATCCAGGTTAGGCTGGAGTTGAGGTGTATTATTGACATGAAGTAGCGAGTCACTTCACATATTCTGAAATCTCAGGTACTCTGATTTTCATTGAACTATCTGATTACAGGTCTAACTCGGCCTTAGTGAGCAGAAATCGGTAGGTGTTCAATTCCCGCCTTGGGTCTCTGTCTGTGTGGAGTCTGCATGTTCTCCCCGTGTCTGCGTGGGTTTCTTCCGGGTGCTCCGGTTTCCTCCCACAGTCCAAAGATGTGCAGGTTAAGTGGATTGGCCATGCTAAATTGCCCCTTAGTGTCCAATGGTTAGGTGGGATTGCTGGGGAGTGGGCCAAGCTCTTTCGGAGGGTCGCTGGAGACTCGATGGGCTGAATGGCCTCCTCCTGCAATATAAGGATTCTATGATCCTACAGTGGGGTAATGAGTCTTTTTGCTTTCCAATTGGTTTAGGATGGCCGTGCGTCAGACAGATGGATGTGTTGACCGGATAATGGATAATGGCTGCAGCGGTAGCTGGCGGGTGGGGAGTCATGTGATGAAGTCTCTGGCTATACATTCAATGACAGGGGGTAACCTTGTCTCGCCCCAATCCTCTCCCCATGGCTGAACAGAATGTTCTCACTTTGCAGGCTCATAAATGACGGACCAGCCACTGACGTTGACCCCTGGCTGACCATGACTGCAGCAGGAGAGGGGCATGAATGAGAGGGAGAGGTGAAGGCTATACAAATCTGCATTTACAGCTGACCTTTCTGAGTGTGGGAAACATGCCTCGTGTGTACTGCCCCTGTTTTCTCACCCCATATTAGGCACTGTTTTGTTTTTAAACACGGGCAGGAAATCATTGAATTGCTTGGTTTGACTTTATTAGTGTTTCAGCGCTTGAAAGAAAGTTCTTAGTTTTAAGAAAGAACTCCATTCCTGTATATTGCATTCTTGCAACCTTTATGCTCAGTATGAGACTTTGATCTAAGTTTAACAAGGGGGTTAAGTGCAAGGTACACTAGCCTCTTCAGTTAGTTTTCCACTCCTGAGCAACATAGATTAGTGCATCAAAACACTACAATATGGTGGAAACCAGCCATTCTTGTGATTACTGCACAATTAGTTAATAATAATAATCACTTATTGTCACAAGTAGGCTTCAATGAAGTTACTGTGAAAAGCCCCTCGTCGCCACATTCTGGCACCTGTTTGGGGTGGCCAGGCACACCAACAAGGCAGGAAGTACAAAGTATGAATAGCTCCCCAATTCTTTGGGCAACAGGTGATAATGTGAGACGGTTCCTTTTCTGGCGTTCTGCCCTTCTCCCTTATGCCAATTTCCTCGATCTGCACAACTCCACGTGGCCTCTTAATGACTATCGCATTGTTCCCAAAGTGCCAGCCTACTGGGTTTCCGTTCCCAGTTGTACCAGTGTGGACAGAAATCAGAGGGGGGGGGGGAAGAGTTCCATCCTGGACTGCTCTTGTAAATCGTACTTCTTTTGTGGCCTAGCCAGGGCTTTTTGAGGGCTTGTTTACTCACCCACAGATAGAGCAACAAAAATAAAGAGGGATAATAATAATCACTTATTGTCACAAATAGTCTTCAATGCGGTTACTGTGAAAAGCCCCTAGTCGCCACATTCTGGCGCCTGTTCGGGGAGGCCGGTACGGGAATTGAACCCGCGCTGCTGGCATTGTTCTGCATTACAAGCCAGCTGTTTAGCCTACTGTGGTAGCCCCATTGAAAGATTCAGCTTCCCAGCAATTTACTGTGTCAAAGCTTTGCTTCATACGTTTAGTCTGCCTCATGAAAAAATGAAAAGGCTCGTGTTGTAAATCACTGACGTACTAATCTAAGTCACCATAGTTCCAGAAGACCTTGGGCTGCTCTCCCCTTTTGAGGGGAGAGAGCTGACTGGTGGTGATTTAACCTGAGGGTCACCACAACTCAGGCAAGGGACAAGGTTGAGAGGGCCTCATGAATCACGCATGGCTGATCCAGAGTTTCTCCTGATCTTACCGCCAGCCATTGGCGTATTGGAATGATTTACAGGTTGACTCTCAACCTGGTTAACCGTGGTATGAACACGCCTTCCTTGGGACCGGAGAATCCTGCTGCTAGCAAATGGTCGGAGAATTCCGGCTTAGATGCTAAATTTGGTCTCTGGGCTATGAAAGGGGAAACCACCCCAGATTCCAGTTTAGAGAGCCCTTGTCGAAAGTTGAGTGTGCAGGTCATGTATAAGATCACACTCGACTGTGATGAATGACCCCTGGGAATGAATAACTGGTCAAAATAGGCTTGGGCACAAAGATTGGTCACAAGGCCTAGGCGCTGGAGAGTTGCTGCCCATGAGGCAGCGTCTTTAAGTCTTTGTTGGAGAGCCGGAAGAAAAATTGATGTAAGATGGTCCTCCGGCTTTAATTCTGTTTGATCTTGTTTCCTGGTTGTCTGGTGGGGTATTTCTCCACACAGCACAATCCTCTACCACCCTCTTTACTTGCATTGGGCTGAAAGGAAAGGGACATCTTAGTTCAAGTTTCAAAGGGAATCTGAGAGATGGATCGGTGCTTGGCCCTTCCTGACCCTGGGTAGGTCACCCTTCTCTTTTAAAAAAATATATATATTTATTAAAGTTTTTTAACACAATTTCTCTCCCTTACAAACAATAACCCCCACCCCCCCCCCACCCCCCTCGTAACAAAACAAAACGAGAAATCGCGCAGAGCAAGATATATACATGGCAAAATGATATATTTACACAGCTTTGTACACTGGCCCTCACCCGTACGTGCCAGTTTCCCCAACCCTTCATGTTATCTCTTGCTCATCCACCCTCCCAGGCAGTCCCCCCTTTCTCTCCCCCCCCCCCCCCCCCCCGACGTCCCCTCCACCCCCCAGCCCCCTAGGTTGCTGCTGCTGCTGACCGACCTTCCTCTAACGCTCCGCGAGATAGTCTAGGAACGGTTGCCACCGCCTGTAGAACCCCTGCGCAGACCCTCTCAAGGCGAACTTAATCCTCTCCAACTTTATGAACCCAGCCATATCATTTATCCAGGCTGGGGGGCTTCGCCTCCTTCCACATTAGCAAGATCCTTCGCCGGGCTACTAGGGACGCAAAGGCCAGAACGCCGGCCTCTTTCTCCTCCTGCACTCCCGGTTCGTCCACTACTCCAAATATTGCTAGCCCCCAGCTTGGCTTGACCCAGACTTTCAGCACCTGAGATATTGCTCCCGCCACTCCTCTCCAGAACCCCTCCAGTGCCGGGCATGACCAAAACATATGGACATGGTTCGCCGGGCTCCCTGGGCACCTTCCACATCTGTCCTCTACCCCAAAGAACCTACTCAACCTCGCCCCCGTCAAGTGCGCTCTGTGGACCACCTTAAATTGTATCAGGCTGAGCCTGGCACACGAGGAGGAGGAATTAACCCTACCTAGGGCATCAGCCCACAGACCTTCCTCGATCTCCTCCCCGAGCTCCTCCTCCCATTTACCCTTCAACTCTTCTACCAGCGCTTCCCCCTCTTCTTTCAACTCCTGGTGCATTTCCGACACCTTGCCCTCCCCGACCCATACACCCGAGATCACCCTATCTTGAACTTCTTGTGCCGGGAGCAACGGGATTTCCCTCACCTGTCGCCTCACAAAAGCCCTCACCTGCATATATCTAAAGGCATTTCCCCGGGGTAACTCTAACTTCTCCTCCAGTGCCCCTAGGCTCACAAACGTCCCGTCGATGAACAGGTCCCCCATTCTTCCAATCCCCGCCTGATGCCAGCTCTGGAACCCCCCGTCCATCTTCCCCGGGACAAACCGGTGGTTACCCCTGATCGGGGACCACACCGATGCTCCCATTGCACCCCGGTGCCGTCTCCACTGGCCCCAGATCCTTAGCGTTGCCGCCACCACCGGACTATATGGTATACTTTGTCGGCGAGAGCGGCAGCGGTGCCGTCACCAACGCCCCCAGGCTCGTTCCTTTACAGGACGTCATCTCCATCCTCTTCCATGCCGCCCCCTCTCCCTCCATAACCCACTTGCGGATCATCGCCACGTTTGCTGCCCAGTAGTAGCTCCCCAGGTTTGGCAGCGCCAACCCTCCTCGGTCCCTACTGCGTTCCAGGAACCCTCTCCTTACTCTCGGGGTCTTATTCGCCCACACAAACCCCATAATACTCCTGCTTACTCTCTTAAAAGGTCATCCTTCTCAATGGTTTGATTAGTTCCAAGAATGAAAAGTGTGCAACTATAATGAATTGAAATTGAGCAGCATCAGATAAAGAAAGCTTAACAACTTGGACTGGGCCCTTCATTAAAACCTCTGACCATAATTAGAACTGTAACAATAGACAATCAATTATAATATGTAGATGCTATTGGATTGCAGGAAAGCAGTGTTTACGATGACTCAGTGACCCTGCATTCCTACGGAATAACATCAAGACTTCTGTGTTGCTACAATTCAGCTTGCATCATTGTGCTCCCTGATTTATGGTGACTGCATAAGTCAAATTTCCTTTAATTACATTTTTAAAAAATCTTTCACTTATACAAGAACTTCTGTAACATCTGAATACTTTACAACCAATGAGGGGCTTTTAAAACATAGTCACTGTTCTCACATTGGGAAGCACAGCAGCCAATTCCAACCCAGAGCAGACAGGGTGAAGTTGCTGAACACAGCGGGTCTGGTGGCCTGAAATGCATATGTTTTAATGCAAGAAGTATTACGGGTAAGGCAGATGAACTTAGGGCTTGGATTAGTACTTGGAACTATGATGTTGTTGCCATTACAGAGACCTGGTTGAGGGAAGGGCAGGATTGGCAGTTAAACGTTCTAGGATTTAGATGTTTCAGGCGGGTTAGAGGGGGATGTAAGAGGGGTGGCGGAATTGCGCTACTGGTTAGGGAGAATATCACAGCTGTACTACGGGAGGACACCTCAGAGGTCAGTGAGGCTTTATGGGTCGAGATCAGGATTAAGAAGGGTGCAGTCACAATGTTGGGGGTTTACTACAGGCCTCCCAACAGCCAGAGGAGCAGATAGGTAGACAGATTTTGGAAAAGAGTAAAAACAACAGGGTTGTGGTGATGGGAGACTTCAACTTCCCCAATATTGACTGGGACTCACTTAGTGCCAGGGGCTCAGACAGGGCAGAGTTTGTAAGGAGCATCCAGGAGGGCTTCTTAAAACAATATGTAGACAGTCCAACTAGGGAAGGGGCTGTGCAGGACCAGGTATTGGGGAATGAGCCTGGCCAGGTGGTAGAAATTTCAGTAGGGGAGCATTTCGGGGACAGTGACCACAATTCAGTAAGTTTTAAAGTGCTGGTGGACAAGGATAAGGTGGTCCGAGGGTGAATGTGCTAAATTGGGGGAAGGCTAATTATAACAATATTAGGCAGGAACTGAAGAACCTAGATTGGGGGCGGATGTTTGAGGGTAAATCAACATCTGACATGTGGGAGGCTTTCAAGTGTCAGTTGAAAGGAATTCAGGACCGGCATGTTCCTGTGAGGAAGAAGGATAAATACGGCAATTTTCGGGAACCTTGGATAACGAGAGATATTGTAGGCCTCCTCAAAAAGAAAAATGAGGCAGTTGTCAGGGCTAAAAGGCTGGGAACAGACGAAGCCTGTGTCGAATATAAGGAAAGTAGGAAGGAACTTAAGCAAGGAGTCAGGAGGGCTAGAAGGAGTCACGAAAAGTCATTGGCAAATAGGGTTAAGGAAAATCCCAAGGCTTTTTACACGTACATAAAAAAGCAAGAGGGTAGCCAGGGAAAGGGTTGGCTCACTGAAGGATGGGCAAGGGAATCTATGTGTGGAGCCAGAGGAAATGGGCGAGGTACTAAATGAATACTTTGCATCAGTATTCACCAAAGAGAAGGAATTGGTAGATGTAGCATTGTGGATAGCACAATTGCTTTACAGCACCAGGGTCCCAGGTTCAATTCCGGCTTGGGTCACTGTCTGTGCGGAGTCTGCACATCCTCCCCGTGTGTGCGTGGGTTTCCTCCGGGTGCTCCGGTTTCCTCCCACAGTCCAAAGATGTGCAGGTTAGGTGGATTGGCTATGATAAATTGCCCTTAGTGTCCAAAATTGCCCTTAGTGTTGGGTGGGGTTACTGGGTTATGGGGGTAGGGTTGAGGTGTTGACCTTGGGTAGGGTGCTCTTTCCAAGAGCCGGCGCAGACTCGATGGGCCGAATGGCCTCGTTCTTCACTGTAAATTCTATGAAATGTTGAGTCTGGAGAAGGGTGTGCAGATAGCCTGGGTCACATTGAGATCCAAAAAGACGAGGTGTTGGGCGTCTTGAAAAATATTAAGGTAGATAAGTGCCCAGGGCCTGATGGGATCTACCCCAGAATACTGAAGGAGGCTAGAGAGGAAATTGCTGAGGCCTTGACAGAAATCTTTGGATCCTCACTGTCTTCAGGTGATGTCCCGGAGGACTGGAGAATAGCCAATGTTGTTCCTCTGTTTAAGAAGGGTAGCAAGGATAATCCAGGGAACTACAGGCCGGTGAGCCTTACGTCAGTGGTAGGGAAATTATTGGGGAGAATTCTTCGAGACAGGATCTACTCCCATTTGGAAGCAATTGGGCATATTAGTGAGAGGCAGCATGGTTTTGTGAAGGGGAGGTCGTGACTCACTAACTTGATAGAGTTTTTCGAGGAGGTCACAAAGATGATTGATGCAGGTAGGGCAGTGGATGTTGTCTATATGGACTTCAGTCAGGCCTTTGACAAGGTTTCTCATGGTAGACTAGTACAAAAGATGAAGTCACACGGGATCAGGGGTGAGCTGACAAGGTGGATACAGAACTGGCTAGGTCATAGAAGGCAGAGAGTAGCAATAGAAGGATGCTTTTCTAATTGGAGGGCTGTGACTAGTGGTGTTCCGCAGGGATCAGTGCTGGGGCCTTTGCTGTTTGTAGTATATATAAATGATTTGGAGGAAAATGTAACTGGTCTGATTAGTAAGTTTTCAGACGACACAATGGTTGGTGGAATTGCGGATAGCGATGAGGACTGTCAGAGGATACAGCAGGATTTAGATTGTTTGGAGACTTGGGCGGAGAGATGGCAGATGGTGTTTAATCCGGACAAATGTGAGGTAATGCATTTTGGAAGGTCTAATGCAGGTAGGGAATATACAGTGAATGGTAGAACCCTCAAGAGTATCGACAGTCAGAGTGATCTTGGTGTACAGGTCCACAGGTCACTGAAAGGGGCAACACAGGTGGAGAAGGTAGTCAAGAAGGCATACGGCATGCTTGCCTTCATTGGCCAGGGCATTGAGTAGAAGAATTGGCAAGTCATGTTGCAGCTGTATAGAACCTTAGTTAGGCCACACTTGGAGTATAGTGTTCAATTCTGGTCCCCACACTACCAGAAGGATGTGGAGGGTTTTTAGAGGGTGCAGAAGAGATTTACCAGAATGTTGCCTAGTATGGAGGGCATTAGCTATGAGGAGCGGTTGAACAAACTCAGTTTGTTCTCACTGGAAAGACGGAGGTTGGGGGGCAACCTGATAGAGGTCTACAAAATTATGAGGGGCATAGACAAGTGGATAGTCCGAGGCTTTTCCCCAGGGTAGAGGAGTCAATTACTAGGGGGCATAGGTTTAAGGTGAGAGGGGCAAGGTTTAGAGTAGATGTACGAGGCAAGTTTTCTACGCAGAGGGTAGTGGGTGCCTGGAACTCGCTACCGGAGGAGGTGGTGGAAGCAGGGACGATAGTGACATTTAAGGGGCATCTTGACAAATACATGAATGGGATGGGAATAGAGGGATACGGACCCCGGAAGTGTAGAAGATTTTAGTTTAGTCGGGCAGCATGGTCGGCACGGGCTTGGAGGGCCGAAGGGCCTGTTCCTGTGCTGGACTTTTCTTTGTTCTTTTGACCGTCGCAACTACACACACACACACACTCACACACATACTCACTCACACACACACACACACACTCACACACTCAAGCAAGTACACAAGAAGGAAATAGGAAAGCAAAAGGTTTTACAATTAGGGATAACTTTTAAAAACAAACTGTTGTCCCTGGCTAAACCACAGTGTGTCTTAACCCATATACGGTGGACAAATGACTATGAGACTTAGTTTATAAAACAAAACAATATTTATTCACTTGCACACAATGGTTATGGTTATTCAATCACACACTTCCAATCATAGGTTACACTATACACCAATAGTTCCAAGATCTTAACTTAACTTGGCAGTGACCGACAGGTGCTAGGTAGATACAGGCCTGTTATCTGTAGTTCCGGTCTTGTCGTCTCTGTTAGTTGGTTATCAATCTGGTTCGCTTCTGGCTCCGGTCTCCCTTCTGTTGGTAATGTGGATGGTCTCCTTTGTCGGCCGGTGGAAGTCACCGCTTGTGGTGGCTGCTGCTCAAGAGAGAGAATGAGGGCTGTGCAGTAACTTTTATCCTGCTTGGATTTTGCACCCTTTGGTGGGCGGTCTCTGGGTCATTTGTCAATAAATTGATCAGGGCTCGGTCAGTCTCATCGAGCAATGCCAATCGGGGACTGCCACATCAATTTTGGGGTGGGCATTCCGTGGCTATGCCTGCAAGTGTTGGGGGCAGGTAGGCCCTTCCAAATAAGGAGTTTATGACTGGTAAATAAGTATAATTAACAGGACAGTTCTATTGTCCCATCTGGGATGGCCTGGAGATGGCCTTTTGCTTATGTTGTTTGCAACAACCTGCAAAGTCTTTTGAAGTCTGTGGCCTTTTGCCTATGTTGTTTGCAACAACCTGCAAAGTCCTTTTAAGTCTGTAAAGCCTGGGCTGCAACTTTGTTTGATCTGCTCTGCAGCCTGCTTTTCCATAAACCTGGCCACTTTTCCCAGGATCCCTTGCTGGAAGCCATTTTAGGTGGCCATAGAACCAAAGGCATGGATATTAATTTACATGAATTTCAAAGCCCGGAATGTTAAGAGTCCAGTAACGGTTCCTTCATATAGGAGTTAAGGTTCTGGTGGGTTCAGTTCGCTGAAAGCAGGAGTTGCCGAATTCCTTCAAAGTTAGTGATGATGTAGCAAGATGAGGCTGGTGCACAGAGACTTGATCCACTCTACAGGCAATGGCAGGAATCTTCCAGAGTGTCAGGCTTCGAGGATGTTTATACTGAAGGCAGGCTTTGCTTTAAGCCTGCAGTCCTGCTTTGGTGTTGGTAGGCTGGCTGTTAACAGCAGGCTGCCCTAGGAGTCCAGAAATGCAACATTAAAACTTTCCAAAGGCCATAGGGGCTTAGGTTATGTGGTGTTGTCCACTGATGAGTCAGAAACGGATTGTTTACCTGAAACTATGTCTCTTGTCAAAATCCATTGTTCACCTTGAGAGTTAGATGGTGGCCATTAGTGCGCGCGCAGGTATAATGCGATGGCACTCTTTGTTAATTCTCTAGGCTGGGGGACACCTGACTATTTGCTTCTTTCTTGTTTCATTGATTGCAATGGGTCGACACAGTGATAGATTTGGGAGAATTCACAAGGATGAAGGTTGAGCTTTGTCCTGCAATTAAGTTTCCAGAACTGTCGCCAACTTGCAAATCATGTGACGTGTATCAGCTATTTCTTTTGGTACAGTAAAAGTACATTTTTAAATTAGCGGAAAGTAAGGTTTGACTTAGACAGTTTAATATCTCTTCCATCTCTTTTGGTCATGACACATCTGATTCAAAAGATGGCACATGTAGCTGTGCAGCCCTCCTTCAGCACTTGTACTGATAAGCCAGCCCTTCCTCTGGGTCGACACTTAACTGTGATTTCCCTCTGATGAATAGAATTGAAAGAGACATAAAGCCACTGTGAGTACGACAAATCTGCAAACTCAAGACAATTAGTTACTCAGCAGTACAATCTACAAAAAGGCTATTAATATCATCAGCTTACTATGGTAGTCATGTGTTAACATGTAGTGTTAACAGAATATGACGGACAAGGAAAAATGTAGAAAGGCTCCCTGAGAATCCTGGGAAATTCCACATTCCTATCCAGCCAAAAGCAAATTTGACTTATTCAATCAACTACAAGCAGCGGACATGTGTACAGGCAGCACACAGCGGTTAGCACTGCTGTCTCACAGCGCCAGGGACCCGGGTTCAATTCTGAACTCGGGTGGCTGTCTGTGCGGAGTCTGCACATTCTCCTGTATCTGCGTGGGTTTCCTCCGGGTCCTTCGGTTTCCTCCCACAGTCCAAGGATGTGCAGGTTAGGTGGATTAGCGATGATAAAAAAATTGCTCCTTAGTGTGAGGGATTTGCAAGTTATGTGGATATGGGGGCAAGTGGGCTTAGGTAGGGTGCTCGTTCAGAGGATCGGTGCAGAGACGATGAACTGAATGGCCTCCTTCTGCACTGTAGGGATTCAATGGTTCGATGGTTCAGAAGGAAAGGTTTTCTTTCTACACAATTGGCAGGACTCTTAAGCCTCCTAGCGACCTATTTCTCAGCCACGGGAGGCAGTTCTCTGTTTGCTGGTGGCGGGCGTCTCTGCTCCCATCGCTGTCAATGGAATTTCCCATTGAAGCCACCTCACACCACCGGGAAATCCGCGGGCGGGGGGGGTGGGGGTGGGGGGGGGGCATTGCGGGGGGGGGGGGGGTGGGCGGGGGGCGGGGGGGGGGGTGCGCTGCCGTTGGGACCAGAGAATCCTGCCGCCAGTGAATGGCAGAGAATTCCAGCCTATATGTGGCAAAATGGTGAATTACAAGGAGTTCACTCATTACTACACACGGTGTGCAGAGAAATTCTTCCCCCAAATCATGTTCCTGCCATCAGTGATAGTAACTGAACAGAGGCTTTCTCCAGAAGAAGAAGGGAAGGAATATTGGACAGACATGATCAACTGCTGTGAGTTTATTGGATCCATTAAACAGTCTGGCTGTCAAGACAAAGTTAGAAGGACAACATTGACTTACAATGACTGGTGGAATGTGTTCAGAATTATATTTAATAGAAACTAACATTGCTCTTTATCATTTGGTTGCTCAGGATTTAATATCTCTTTCCTTTTCTTTCCCAAGGCATTCTTAGAAAAATACGGCTACCTTGAACCTGGTCCTACCGAGGAATTGACTTCAGCTCAGGTGAAAGAGGCGGTGAGGTAAGGTTTTCATCGACAGACACTGAAATGATGTTAGGATAACATCAACACTGCAAACATAAGGGATCATCGATCAGTTGTTGCGTCAAGGTCTTTGAAACCAAGATGGGATTTACTGCTGCCTCTGGCGGCAGGTTGGGAGGCAGTCGGGGGGCATATTATGGGACAGGCTAGGGGTAGAGACGTAGTCGCCTTGCTGACTGATCCCAGTTCAGGCCTGGGAACAGAAAGTTTGAGACTGGCCTTCCTGCCTGGAAGCCAAGTGGGTCCATAAGCCACCCACTTAAGATCCTCACCCCACTATCGCTGGTATTTACCCAAAGCAGGCAGAGGTCATGACTTGGCAGGTGTCCCTGCAGCTCAGGGGGAAATCCCTCCTTTTCTGCCATCCCGTGTCTCATGGAGAGCTGCTAGCGGAAACCATGCGACCCACTGGAAGGCGCCCGCCTACCCTTGAAATGACCCCCCCCTTACCAACCTCACTTCAAGGGCCTCTCTGACTGACCCCAGCAGCGATCCTGCCCCACTCACCTTCACTTCTGGACTCCTGTGCCAATCTTCAGCCTGGGCCCACTGCAGTACCGGCAGTGGCCACCGCTCCCTATACATTGCTGGTACTGGAGAGCTGCTGGCCTCCAATTAGCCAGCAGTTCTTGGCGTGCATTACCCAGCCCACAGCAGGAAGATTGGGAGCCCTGACGGCAGCCATGGTGGAGTTTCCACCAGCTCTCCAGCCGGTGAAGCAGTGCACCGTCGCTACTATTAAATGCCACCCCGAGACCATGACCTTCATTTTGTGCTTGATTTTGTCCAAGAGTACCTGTTATAATGAAGAACTGGCAAACATATGGCCAGGAGTTCTCCTGTTGTTGGAATTCTCTTTTCCTGCTGGCAGTGCACCCCCGCCATCCGGGTTTCCTGGTGGCGTGGGTGGTTTCAATGGGAAATCCCATTGACAAGCGGCGGGAGAAGAGAATCCTGCCACCAGCGAATGGCGCACATCCAAGAAACACACGACTGGGGGACTGGAGATTCCCACCCGAGATGTGTGTTGTGTAAAACTAGTTGGGAAATCACCTTCTTTGTTTTATATGACTTTTATTCCGAGAGTTTGAGTTTTCGTCTTGGTATTGTGGGATAGGTGAGAGGAATACAAATGGAGGCAGAATTCAGGTTACTAAAGCTGAGATTCCGTTTCAGACGTAGAGAACCTGTCCTGTACTTCTTCTATTGCCTGGGCCTTGACCTTTTGCCGGGTGATTTTAAACTTTCAACTGGCAGTGACCTCTGCTAAAGGAGTCAAGAAAAAACTCTGTCAAGATCCAGACCGGTCTGTTCTGTTCTGTCAGCTATATTTGGACAGGTTGGCAATGGATAATTTACACAAATCAGAAAAGGCAAACAACTCAAAATCTGTCGACTGTAAATAGAGCTCAACTAATACGCCTGTGACAAAGTGCAGACTAGTTGTAAGTGGCTTTGAGGAAGGGGTGTTGGGCATGGGGAACAAAAAGCAATGTACCAGGCTATGCTGGGAAGGGGCACCTGACACCATGTCCAGTCAGATGAACCTCTCATTGTAAGTTGCTGCAACTTTGAGCTGGTAATGGTACCGACAGGGCATTGGTGGGCAATCGGACCAACTGTGCATCTCCTTAACCAATGCAATTACACCTGGCCCACGTTTGGGCGCACCAGTACTGAAAGGCTCCCCGTCGAGGTCTCCCAGGCACCCTGCACTGGTGAGTCCTGGGCACCAGGTGAATCCGGTGTCCGGGTATTTATAACTCTTTATATATTCAGATCTGGATCTCGCTCGGCAAGGGCGTGATCCAGATCTCACCGGGCAGAGCGAGTTGGGTGACTTGCGCGAGGTTTTGCTAACAATTTTAACTAACATTCTAATTTCCTGAGGCACGTTTAATTGACAATTAATACACAAATGCCCCAATTTCATGAAACGTCAGAGGGCATTATTACTGGGGCAAATCTTGCTGGAAAATATCAGCGGTGAGTTCCATTCAACACATTGGCTGGAATTCTCCGGCCAGTTGCTGGCAGCGGGATTCTCAGGCCCCACTGGCAGCAGATTACCCTGCAGGGTGAGGTGGCTTCAATGGGAATTCCCATTTATAGCGGCTGGAGCAGAGAATCCCATCGCGTGATTTTACTGAATGGGACCAAAGTCCCGTAGGGAGCGCATTGAACCACGTGTTTCCTGGCACTCGCAGCACTGAGAAACAAAGGCTATAAAACACAACTAGCATTTGATAAGGGGTCTCAGCGGGGACACACGGCCGATGCTGTACATAGCCTCATTTTCTGCACTCAGGAGCTCCACTCGCCATTAAAAAAAATGGCGTCTCAACCTCCGAGGCACGCGAAGCGACCCCCAGCCCCCCCAAGTCCCAATGCACTATGGGAGGGTGACTTTGGGTGTAGGGTGGCCTCCGCCTACTGCAGGGCCAGCAGTGCCAGGGTATCACCCATCCCAAAGGGCATGCACCTTGGGGCCCCCGATCCAATGGGAGACCCCCATGGGTGCAGTTCCATCTGGTCCCTGTTTATGGAGACCAGTACTGAACAGCGCTCATCCGAGGTCTCTGAGGTGAGGGAGATTGATCCCACGCCTCGGGTACCTCGGGAATCTGCACATTAAAGTAAGACTAGCTTTCACGCTTTAATATGCAGAATTTCTAAAAAGTGATCCCACTACAATGGCCGTGATACACATCGCATTCAGGGTGCCTGGCGTTGCGAGCTGGGTAGATCCCAGGAGCAGGGTCTCCTGGTTCTTAACAGCCACGTTGCTTTTTGGGCGCAGCGAGGCCGTTCGATTGCTCCCATAATTCCAATTCTCTTCCAGCCACAGACATTTTGCACATGATAAGATCCCACAAAAAACATCGAAACAAATGATCTTGAAACAAATGTGCGTGGCTTGAAGAACAAATACTCCCCTGGTCTTCTTCAAAATTGTGCCTTGGGATCCTATAATCCAGGCTGAGTTTAACATCTCATCTCCCAAGGGTGGTACAGTTGTTATGGGTCAGGGTTTAGAGAATCCCAAAGTGTATCATGGTGTTCACCTGACCCACAACTTTTAATAGATTGTGGTATGGGGAGCACACGGCCCACTCTACAGGTGTGGTACAGCAGAAAATCGACCAGTGGTTTTTAAAACAAAACAATGTTTATTCTATGAACTCAAGTTAACCTTTCTGAAACAAAAAGTGAACAACTTAGCAACCAGTAAATCAAATACACCCCCAAATAATACAACACTAAGTAACCTGTATGCTGTTCTTTTAACATCCAAAAGACTTAACAAACCTTCAAACAGGAGCACATCAGGGTTTACATTCAAGACTGAAAACATTTATACTTCTTCTGAATTCACCAAATGACCAAGATAGTCTTTGGATGGCAGAGATCAACAGCAGTGCAGCTCACTTTTAACTTCAGATTCAGCTCACTGAAAAACACAGACACACCCAAGCTTTCTCAAACTGAAACTAAAAAGCAGAAGTGGAGCTCAGCTCCACCCACACTCTGACATCACTCCAGTAACATGAGCAGCTCCATTTCTTAAAGATACATTTCGTAAACACTCATTTCTTAAAGGGTACTCTCACATGACACAGTAAACAGCACAACTCACCTTAAAGTGTGTGGCTTCATTGCAAGCATCCCCCAAGCATAGCGTGGATCTACATCAGACCTCACTGAACTTCTGGACACACTGATTCCTCCACACAAGCAGAGCGTGCACCAAATCCTATCTGACCTCCAAATAATCTCTTCCTGCCTCACTCATTGTCAAAGTTCAGATTTCCCTTCTCATCCATACACACCACAGACATTTGCCTTCAATGGGGTGGATTAACCTAAACAAGGCTCGGACTGTATTAGTTAGTCGAAGGTTCTACACCCAGCTTGCCCAATCTTTTCCCGTAGGGCCCATACTTCAATTTTTCTCACATGGCGGGTGCTGTTGAGCTAACTTCAGAATGAGTTTGCCACAACATTAAACATGAATTTTTCCAAAAATATTTGACAAATAAAAAAATACAAATTACTGAGCAAAAAAGTCACAACAATAAATTGACCATTAGCGTGTGAAAGGATGAGTGTGTGACCGTATTCCCTCTCTCACACCCACATATACCCCTCTCACACACACGAACACACTCCACACACATACACGCACCCTCACACACACACTCCACACAGGTGTACATACACACACACACACACACACACACATTATACACACTACACAGACTCCAAACTACACACACAGTCACCCCTCATTCCTCACACACACATGCACCCCTTGCACACAGACTCACCGCGCACAATCACATTGTCACTCTTGCACTCTCACCCACCTTCACCGTCGCTCACCCACCTTTACCGTCATTCACCCACCTTCACTCCCTCATCCACGTTCATACTCACTCACCCACCCTCACATTCACTTACTCACCCTCGCTCACTAAATCTGGTTTAGCTGAGAGGGTGGGGGGTGTGTGAGTGTGTGATGAGAGAGGAAGAGAAAGCTACAGCGAGGCCTGAGGCCTAACGGCACCCAAATGCAGGCACCCACTGAGGGAAAGGCCGGGAGTGAGCTGGGGGAAAGCAGCCAGATTTGGGCCAGAGCACCAGGAACCGGAGATGAGCACGTGGAGAGAAGGCCTTGTGCTCTCTAGAGTGTCTCTTTCTCTATCTTCACATACTCATGGTTTGCAGTGTTTGCTGTTTGTCTAATCATAGCCTGTTTCCCGCCCTGTTGATAGGTTCAATCAACAGCAAACGTGGGAGAGAAACAAGCCGTGATTGAAGGAACAATCCCCTGCAGAAATCTTCATGCCCACTGACCGACATTTTCAACAATCCGTCTGGGGGCCACATAGAGGGCATTCACAGGCCGTGGGTTGGACAAGTCTATTCTAGATGTTCAATATCGTGTTTACACGGAATGAGAGACCTGCGCCATTTAAATCCTGAAAAATACCAGCCTTTTCCAAATATCTGACTTCAGCGACATGGATCATTTTGTATAGGCCCAACTATTGTGCCAGTGTGTGTGTGTGTGTGTGCCGGTGTGTATGTGTGTGCCGGTGTGTATGTGTGTGCCGGTGTGTGTGTGTGTGCTGGTGTGTGTGTGCCGGTGTGTGTGTGTGTGCCGGTGTGTCGGTGTGTGTGTGTGTGCCGGTGTGTATGTGTGTGCCGGTGTGTGTGTGTGTGTGTGCCGGTGTATGTGTGTGTGTGTGCCGGTGTGTGTGTGTGTGCCGGTGTGTGTGTGTGTGCCGGTGTGTGTGTGTGTGCGCCGGTGTGTGTGTGTGTGTGTGCCGGTGTGTGTGTGTGTGCCGGTGTGTGTGTGTGTGTGTGTGTGTGTGTGCCGGTGTGTGTGTGTGTGTGTGTGTGTGTGCCGGTGTGTGTGTGTGTGCCGGTGTGTGTGTATGTGCCGGTGTGTATGTGTGTGCCGGTGTGTGTGTGTGCCGATGTGTGTGTGTGTGCCGGTGTGTGTGTGTGTGCCTGTGTGTGTGTGCCGGTGTGTGTGCCGGTGTGTGTGTGTGTGCCGGTGTGTGTGTGCCGATGTGTGTGTGTGCCGATGTGTGTGTGTGCCTGTGTGTGTGTGTGCCGGTGTGTGTTTGTCGGTGTGTGCCGGTGTGTGTGTGTGTGTGTGTGCGTGTGCCTGTGTGTGTTTGTGCGTGTGTGTGTATGTGTGTGTGTCGGTGTGTGTGTGTGTGTGCCGGTGTGTGTGTGTGTGTGTGCCGGGGTGTGTGTGTGTGTGTGCCGGGGTGTGTGTGTGTGTGTGCCGGGGTGTGTGTGTGTGTGTGCCGGTGTGTGTGTGTGTGTGTGTAGGTGTGTGTGTGTGTGTGTGTGCCGGTGTGTGTGTGTGTGTGCCGATGTGTGTGTGTGTGTGCCGGTATGTGTGTGTGTGTGCCGGTGTGTGTGTGTGTGTGTGCTGGTGTGTGTGTGTATGTGTGCCTGTGTGTATGTGTGCCTGTGTGTGTTTGTGCGTGTGTGTGTGTGTGTCTGTGTGTGTGTGTGCCGGTGTGTGTGTGTGTGTGCCGGTGTGTGTGTGTGCCGGTGTGTGTGTGCCGGTGTGTGTGTGTGTGTGCCGGTGTGTGTGTGCCGGTGTGTGTGTGTGTGCCGGTGTGTGTGTGTGTGCCAGTGTGTATGTGTGTGCCGGTGTGTATGTGTGTGCCGGTGTGTGTGTGTGTGTGTGTGTGTGTGCCGGTGTGTGTGCGTGCCGGGGTGTCGGTGTGTGTGCCGGTGTGTATGTGTGTGCCGGTGTGTATGTGTGTGCCGGTGTGTATGTGTGTGCCGGTGTGTGTGTGTGTGTGCCGGTGTGTGTGTGTGTGTGCCGGTGTGTGTGTGTGTGTGCCGGTGTGTGTGTGTGTGCGCCGGTGTGTGTGTGTGTGTGCCGGTGTGTGTGTGCCGGTGTGTGTGTGTGTGTGCCGGTGTGTGTGTGTGTGTGCCGGTGTGTGTGTGTGTGCCGGTGTGTGTGTGTGTGTGCCGGTGTGTGTGTGTGCCGGTGTGTGTGTGTGTGCCGGTGTGTGTGTGTGTGCCGGTGTGTGTGTGCCGGTGTGTGTGTGTGTGTGCCGGTGTGTGTGTGTGTGTGCCGGTGTGTGTGTGTGTGTGCCGGTGTGTGTGTGTGTGCCAGTGTGTGTGTGTGTGCCGGTGTGTGTGCCGGTGTGTGTGTGTGTGTGCCGGTGTGTGTGTGTGCCGGTGTGTGTGTGTGTGCCGGTGTATGTGTGCCGGTGTGTGTGTGTCGGGGTGTGTGTGTCGGGGTGTGTGTGTGTGTGTGTGCCGGTGTGTGTGTGTGTGCCGGTGTGTGTGTGTGTGTGCCGATGTGTGTGTGTGTGCCGGTGTGTGTGTGTGCCTGTGTGTGTGTGTGCCGGTGTGTGTGTGTCGGTGTGTGCCGGTGTGTGTGTGTGCCTGTGTGTGTTTGTGCGTGTTTGTGTGTGTGTGCCGGTGTGTGTGTGTGTGTGTGTGTGCCGGGGTGTGTGTGTGTGTGTGCCGGTGTGTGTGTATGTGTCGGTGTGTGTGCGTGTGTCGGTGTGTGTGTCGGTGTGTGTGTGTGTGTGCCGGTGTGTGTGTGTGTGTGCCGGTGTGTGTGTGCCGGTGTGTGTGTGTGTGCCGGTGTGTGTGTGCCGGTGGGTGTGTGTGTGTGTCGGTGTGTGTGCCGGTGTGTGTGTGTGTGCCGGTGTGTGTGCCGGTGTGTGTGTGTGTGTGCCGGTGTGTGTGTGTGTGTGTGCCGGTGTGTGTGTGTGTGTGTGCCAGTGTGTGTGTGTGTGCCGGTGTGTGTGTGCCGGTGGGTGTGTGTGTGTGCCGGTGTGTGTGTGTGTGTGTGCTGGTGTGTGTGTGTGTGTGTGCCGGTGTGTGTGTGTGTGTGTGCCGGTGTGTGTGCGTGTGTGCCGGTGTGTGTGTGTGTGTGTGCCGGTGTGCCGGTGTGTGTGTGTGTGTGTGTGCCTGTGTGTGTGTCGGTGGGTGTGGGTGTGTGTGTGTGTCGGTGTGTGTGCCGGTGTGTGTGTGTGTGTGTCGGTGTGTGTGCCGGTGTGTGTGTGTGTGTGTGCCGGTGTGTGCGCCGGTGTGTGTGTGTGTGTGCCGGTGTGTGTGTGTGTGTGTGCCGGTGTGTGTGTGTGTGTGCCGGTGTGTGTGTGTGTGCCGGTGTGTGTGTGTGTGTGTGTGCCGGTGTGTGTGTGTGTGCCGGTGTGTGTGTGTGTCGGTGTGTGTGCCGGTGTGTGTGTGTGTGTGCCGGTGTGTGTGTGTGTGCCTGTGTGTGTGTCGGTGGGTGTGGGTGTGTGTGTGTGTCGGTGGGTGTGTGTGTGTGTGTGTCGGTGGGTGCGTGTGTGTGTGTCGGTGGGTGTGTGTGTCGGTGGGTGTGTGTGTGTGTGTGTCGGTGGGTGTGTGTGTCGGTGGGTGTGTGTGTCGGTGGGTGTGTGTGTCGGTGGGTGTGCGTGTGTCGGTGGGTGTGCGTGTGTGTGTGTCGGTGGGTGTGCGTGTGTGTGTGTCGGTGGGTGTGCGTGTGTGTGTGTCGGTGGGTGTGTGTGTGTGTGTCGGTGGGTGTGCGTGTGTGTGTCGGTGGGTGTGTGTGTCGGTGGGTGTGTGTGTAGGTGCCTCTGTGGGTGTGTCTGTGTGCACATGTGTCTGTGAGTGTGTCTGCATCTTTGCCATGGTCTCGCAGTGGTTAGCACTGCTGCCTCACTGCGCCAGGTTCAATTCCGGTCTTGGGTGACTGTGTGGAGTTCTCCCGGTGGCTGCGTGGGCTCCGGGTGCTCCGGTTTCCTTCCATGGTCGAAAGATGTGCAGGTTAGGTGAGGTTTGGGTGGGGACTGGGACGAGGTAAGTTCCCCTCCTGAATCTGAGCTTGGGTGTTATAGATTTTTATATAGACAGTTATATATCCAGACATGGTTTCTTGGGCCCGTAAGCTTCTTGTCGCTGAGAAAAGGTTGCTGGAGAGATATTATACTTGGATCATTGGCCTCTTCCAATGACAGTGATGAAGTATTTGTTTTTTCAGGCTATGTTTGAGTAGCATTCGGTAACCTTTCTGCCTCATCCAGAATTGGGTGGGGCTGATTCTCAATCTCCAACAATGACCTCTTCTGAACCAGTGTAGTAATATAGAGTGACTTCTGACAGCTCTAATTCATACCCCGTTTTAATAGTGGAAATCTAGTTATGAGTAACTATGAGTCAGCTAAGGATGGTCCATTATTTATTAATCCCTTCCACATCCTGAATCATATCCATCTCCCTCCCTAGCCACAGTCCCAGGCTGAATTAGACTGTTCGCAAACTTGGCATTCTGTTTTACCCTCAGGCAAGCTTCCAACCCCATGTCCTCTGAGTCGACAAGCTGGCTGACTTCCATCTCTGTGATATTACTTGTCACCGACCTTGTCTCAGCCCATCTACTCCTGAAATCATCACTCATGTTTTTGTTATCTCCAGACTTGGTGGTTCGGTTTCCTGGATGCAGGGCTCCAACCTTCTGCTCTCCTTAAACTTGTGATCTCCCAGAGCTCTGCTGACTATGCACGAACTCCTGTCAAATCCCATTCGCCAGCACTTCCTTCCTCGCTCATCTACATTGGCTCTTGACCCACCAATGCCTAGCTGCTGCTGCCTGATTCTCTGTCTCTTCCATTACCAGTACAGCACGCTGTGTGTCATATTGGATTTGGAAGCTGCTAAGGTGGGCGAGACAGGATTGATGTGCCCTCTTGACATCATCCATTTCCTTGTCCTTCGCTGCTAACTGCTTCCAGAGCTGTACATTTAATTTCTCGCTTTCACTTAAATCTCCCTCTCTATTTTTCTCCTTCTCCTCTAGCTGCTTGTGGAGCGTCCTCACGCCCTCCTCTGTGCCTCGTAGTTGTGCCAGACAGGACACGATTGCCATCAGCTTACGAACCTTAGTCACACTTTTCTTATGGATCTTGGTCAGGCTGTCCCACCAAGTCTGTCCTATGCTGCCAGGACCTGTCTCTTCATTCGCGCAAAACTCAGACCTAGGGGACATCCTTTCTCCTTTAGGTACTTCCTGATCTCGTCTTCCCATAAAGGACACTGTTCTGATCTATTGGTCGCTGCAACCTTGGGCTCTTGTGGATGCATAAGGCGTTCCATTGCCTTCATGGCCATCGCTACAAATACTTCTGTCTTTACCGGAAATTTGGAACAAGGGGGAATAAAGTGGTGGTGCAAACATGGGTACGGCTCAAGCTATTTTCCGGTTTACGTAACTCCCGAAAGTTTCACGCAACAAAATCTATCGAGTTTACCGTATATCCCTTTGTTAGTACGCATGCAAATTACACACTTCCAAATTCTGGAGGTTTGATCGAAACTGGTTTCACTTGTGGTTTCTTTTACTTTGCCAATTTGGATTCTAATTCAAATGGGTTCTCTCTGAGTGACACGGTCACTTCTGGGTCGAGTCCCGTCAGATGTCGCCAATAACTGTTGCTGGTTTCTTTAACTACTTGGTTTTCTGTGGCTCTGTTCCAATTATGGTAATCAGTGAATTTGCTTTCTTTCTATGTTACCTATGTCTGAATGCTTAGAGTCGCCAGGTATTGAATGATACCACCACAAGTTTCAACCGGCCATCGATCAAAGAGCCAAACACCAGTTAGTTAGTTCAAGGTCAAGGATACCTTATTTACACACAATTAGTCATGCAACATAAACACGACTAGTTATCTACACCTATCAGCTAAGACAACCTGTACTTAACTTCGGGCACCCGGCTTAGGTCAGAAAACAGTGGCCGCTGTTCAATTCTGGATCTCTCGGGTTCGAAGGAGTAACTGCTGCTCAGCTAGGCTCATCCGCCTGGTAGCGGGCGTTGAACTTGGACTCGCTTCTGGTGTTGCTGCACTTGGCGATGGCTGTGACCGGGGTACCGAGGCCAAAAGAGAGCGAACATATGACGAACGCTTCTTATACTCGGGGGGGGGGGGGGGGGGGTTCGCGCTCTTTTGGGCGGTCCATCGATTTGGGCCCTGCTAATTGGGTGATCCCTGATCACACTGTTCGATTTCTTAGCTAATAAGTGGGCGGGGATCTGGATGGCTGGGCGTGTCCCAAGCGGTCACTGACCCCGTTGTTTGCGTTTCCCTTGAACAGGGAGTGGCGCCAAAATGTCTGGGACTGTCCCGGTTGCTTGAGTACCAGTGCTTTGTCTTGGGGGAGGTGGGCCATCAAATGTTAATCGGCCTGATTGACATACTAATGGGACGGAGTTTCGATACCATCTGGACTTTTGCTGACAAATATGCATTTCAGGCTCTGAGCCTGCCTGATCCTTGGCTTGCCCATTTTACCTGCCAGTTCCTCTGCACCTAGTTGGAAGTGGCCATCCCAGATGGCTACACATAGATAACCTCAGCCGGTACGGGAATTGAACGTGTGCTGCTGGCCTCGCTCTGCATCAGTACCAGCCGTCCAGGCAACTGAGCTAAACCTGCCCCCACGTACCCCCGGTGATGCTAGGGAGGGAGTTCCAGAATTTTGACCCAACAACAGTGAAGGAACGGGGATATATTTCCAAAGCATGATCGAGTGTGGATCGGAGGGGCATTTGGAGGCGGTGGTGTTCCCAGGCGTCCTTCTGAATCACAGGTTTGAAAGATGCTGTCTATGGAGCCTTGGGGAGTGGCTGCAGTGCATCTTGTAGATGGTACGCACATTATATGTTGGTGGTGGAGGGAGTGAATATTGAAGGCAGTGGATGGGGTGTCAATCAAGCAGGCTGCTTTGTCCTGGATTGTGTTGCGCCTCTTGAACGCTGATGGAAGCAGGCACCAATTCAATTGGCTACATGAAAAATAGGAATGGGCAATAAATCAACCCCACTGCCATTTTCTAGAAGTTCAGCGAATGCATCCAATCCGAACAGATGAGAAAATGAAGTGGGTGTTCTGTTTGGTATTATATATTTTACCCAAGGGAGGGAGGAAGAATGTCTTTCAAAGATTTTTATTTTCATTTGTGATATGAAACACCAATAAGAAAGCATATTGGGGGTTGACTCGGCTCACTG
The DNA here is from genome assembly GCF_047496885.1 of Scyliorhinus torazame. Classification (NCBI taxonomy): domain Eukaryota; kingdom Metazoa; phylum Chordata; class Chondrichthyes; order Carcharhiniformes; family Scyliorhinidae; genus Scyliorhinus; species Scyliorhinus torazame. Next base: position 155,908,160 of record NC_092718.1, on the reverse strand, counting down.
CACAGCAGCTGCTTAACTTTGCTTAAGGCAAAAGATGTCCATATTTCTTGTGCAATGAAGCAAACAAGAAACAGGAACACTTACTGAAAACTTTGAACAAGTCACAACCTCCTGCATGTTTAAGATCTTTTGCTACCTGGCTTGGTACAGTTTTCCAGGTGTGCTTTAGTGGGTGCAATTTCCAAGTGTTCGTCCTCTGCTGGGCATGGTCGCATTGGTAGAGGCTGCCCTGCAATGTTCTAGCCCAGTACTTTTTCTAAATTGGTTTAGATGAACAGCAGGGCATAGAGAGGCCACATTTAGAATACTATGTACAGTTTTGGTCCCCTTATTTAAGAAAATACATATTATCATTGGAGGCAGTAGAGAGAAGGTTTGCATAGAAATATATAAATATAAATATATATATATATAATGTCGGCAGGTAAGGCACCGACTAAGAAAGAACCCAGTAGTGGTCTACCGGGAAGTGTATATATTATATATAAATATATATATATATACATAAATAAAACTTTGCTCTTATTTTTATTTGGTGTGGACTCCCCTGTCCTTATCCAAACCCACGACCTGGTGATTCAGAGGTGTGAATGTTACCACTGAACCAAATCGCATCTTTGTCCCCTAGAGCTCTACTGCTGTTGGGTTTCTAACTCTCTAAGCAGCAGAATACACCTACTCCCTTCAACCCACCAGTGATATAGAGAATTATAGAACCAATAAACTCTTTGTCTACTCGCGTAACCTCCACCAAAACTAGTTCTGTTATTTCTATGCCTCTGTACTAGAGTTGCTCAGAAATTCACATGTGCTGATTCATCCAACCAAAGCGGCTCGACCATTTCCAGTGACTGTTATCCACACTTTACTCCCCACTTCTAACCTGATAGTCCCCCCTGCCGTTGAACTGCTTCAGAATTTGTTTTAAGAGGCAGGATTTTGGAAATGCAGCAAAGTGGATAGGGTGGACTAAATGGACCAAAGGACTTTTCCTTGCCTAAAACCAATACAAAGTTATAATGGTGGCCATTTGACTTGAATGTGGAAGTAATCTGAACTCATACGAATTATAATCTGAAGAAAATGGCTTCTTCCCCTCACCAGATAGCATTTCTGTTTTTGCTCTGGGAGTTACCAGCCGGGATTTTACAGGACGGCCAGATAATCTGGGTGGGGGGGTGGGGGTGGCAGCGAGCACTTAAGCACTTAATTGCCTGCAGTCGGGGTCTCTGTCCCTTTAAGGGACAATGTCCGACCTTCAAGTCCTGCTCGTTAATTGGAGGCTTGGCAGCTCTTCAGTCCTGACAGGACCAGCAGTGGTGGAGGAGCATAGACCTAAGTGGGTTTGGGCTCCCTGCGACCTGCATGGGTGACTCCAGCGAGGGTGGGTGGGTTGTTCATGAGGGAGGGAGGACCTTTCAGTAGGGGTGCTCTTTGCCACCGGAAAGGTGGTGGTGGTGGTGGTGGAGGGGGGGTGCGGACCTCCATGGGCCACAGAGTGCCTGAGCAGGAGAGCCAATTGCCCCTATCCCCCGAGCCTGGAGTGAAGCAGTCAGGTGCAGGTGTGTGGTGATAGTCACCTGCTGCTGGCAAAATACCAGTGGAAGTGGGGAAAGTCTCTCAATTGACACTTAAGGGCCTCAATCGATCAGGGTAGGTTAAGGGCAATGGGGCAGGAGATCTATTGTCACCTTTCCTGACACTGGTAAAATGCGAGCAGTGGCGGAAAACTGACAGTCATGACCCCCCAACATTCATCTTTTTTTAAGCCCCCCCCCCCCCCCCCCCACTCCCAGCATGCTCTTTGGGGACCCGAAATCCCAGCCAGCAAAATGGATTGAAATTGAGATTTGAAGATTTGAGTGAGCATTTCTGTTCCCTGTAATCCCGCCTTGCCCAGGCGGATGGATTTGCGATGCCTGCTTTGAGTTAGTGGCCTCCCTGTGGGCTGACTGTGTCTGTGATGGCTTTCTGCAGGGAGTTCCAATGGATTTCTCACCTCGCCGTCAGTGGAGCGCTGGATGAGCCCACAGTCCGGCAGATGGCTGAACCAAGGTGCGGGGTCAAGGACGTAGGGAGTCACAACGCCTGGGAAGGACACGTGGAAACCCTCTTCCTGGGACGAGGCAGAAAGCCAAGGCGGGGCAAGCGTTTTCTGCAACAAGGTAAACAATGCCTGAAGCGGGTATCGTTGTTCTCCTTTTAATCCTGGTGCACAGTACGTTTTCAGAGGTGAATGTACGAATGTTCATCCATCATCATTGCTTTCTTTTTTCTCTCTCCTGCTCCCCCATCATACTTTTACACTTCCAAAGTCCCATTCCAGAGAGTTGAGCACTTGGGGCAGCACAGTGGTTAGCACTGTTGCTTCACAGTGCCAGGGCCCAAGGTTCGATTCCCGGCTTGGGTCACTGCCTGTGCGGAGTCTGCACGTTCTCCCCGTGTGTGCGTGGGTTTCCTCCGGGTGCTCCGGTTTCCTCTCACAGTCCAAAGATGTGCAGGTTCAGTGGATTGACCTTGCTAAATTGTGTCCAAAAAAGGTTAGGTGGGGTTACTGGGATAGAGTGGAGGTGTGGGCTTAGGTAGGATGCCCTTTCCAGGGTCTGGTGCAGACTCGATGGGTCGAATGGCCTCCTTCTGCATTGTAGAGTCTATGAATTTGATACTTACTCGAGGCTGACATTAGGTGGGACAATGGGGATAGGGCGGGGAGTGGACCTAAGTAGGATGTTCTTTCAGAGGGTCGGTGCAGACTCGACGGGCCGAATGGCCTTCTGCACTGTAGGAATTCTATGGAATTGATCAGCTACCACACGTAGACCAGTACTGACGAGGTGCCACACTGTCCGTCTGCTCTCTGAAGTGAATTTTATAGATCCCATGAATCTATTTTCAAGATAGGTTGCAGAATTCTTCACAGTCCTGGCCAATATTTCTCTCTCAGCAAACATAATTAAAAAGCGATTATCTCATCACTTATCTTACGGTTGTCCTTGGGAGCTTCCTGTGTATAAGTTGACGGCCGCAATTTTCACATTTCAACAGTGGCGACAGCTAAAAGTAACTTTCTTGGCTGCAAAGTACTTTGCGAGGCTCGCTGACAACTTCCTTCTTCCATCAAACAAACTCTTCTAGCTGATGTGTTCAACTGGAATTAATGTAGAATTCCAGGCATGAATTTCTTCCCATACAGATGTTACAGAGTGAGTTTGGTCACCATTCCTTGTGTAGTTGGGCAGTGTTAATGGGCTCACTGTTCAATGTCAGCAGACACAGTCCCCTGTGTGATCCCAACCTTTAGATCAGCTCCATGAGCATGATAGGGTGATCAATGATGGAAGGAAGAGAGCATGAGGGTCAGGAGAGAAGATAGGAGGGAAAAGAGTGAGACTCCGGAAAAGAAAGGATTGCGAGTGTGAGAGGAAGAAGGGAATGGAGTGTGAGGGAGGATGAAAGGAAAGGAGTGTGTGTGTGTGAGGGAGGAAGAAGGGATTGAAATGCGAGTGTGAGGGAGAAGGAAGGGAGTGCGAGTGTGAGGGAGGAAGAGCGAGGAGAAAAAGCCAGGGTACGTGTTTGGCACTGATTTAATTATTGCCGGTATCCTGAACATTGAGTGTTGCATTTCAAACTGATGCTCCAAATGATACAAAAAACAGAATGATAGAATTGTGACACTTCTCAGTGTTATTGGTCTAGTTAGTGCAAATGTTATTTCTGGCTGCTTCTCTGGGATCCCGTGAAATATCACAAGTGTATATTAAGAGGAAGCAGTTCCTTGTGGAGTAACTGGATTTTTGGTGCCTTGCTGTCGTTTGTGAATTCTCTAAATGCTGAGCTACATCAGACTGAGACAGTCAGCATCACCACGTCATTCTCTGGTGGAGAACTCCCCCCTTTTGTCAGTTTAATCAAATCCAATCTGGACCACATACCAGCAGGAAGAAGTAGTTTAAAATCATGTGATGGTATAAACTTATTTTAAGTAGCATTTTCGTGACATCTTTTTTGCTGCCCCTTGTTTCTGTGCCTGAACACGCTGATTAGATTCAAGTCTCACAGGATCACCTGACTCTGAAACCATCTCAAATCTGTTTGTACTATCTTCCATCCCCTCGTTTACACACCCATTCACTCACTGGTGACAGGTGTGAATAATATTCAAAAGGACAGCTGGTGAGGAGGAAATCTGCTTTGGTGAGTGATGCCGGACAGATTCCACCTTCTGGGGAAACGAATGGTCAATTCAGTCGTTGGAATATACTTGGCAATGGCTTTGTTGCTTTGAATAATTTGTTGTCAGAACAATAGGCAGGAATGCGCAGTTGGTTGCCGTAGGCTGCACTCCCTGTTTCGTTATTTGACAAACCTTTTGTTGCAGTTTTCTTTGCACTTAAGTCCCATGCTCCTGACTTACAGGCACCTGGTGTGGAGAGGGGCCGGGAAGGAGGAGGACCTCTTTGTGAACCTGCTCCTGGGCCTGGCAAAGCCCGGGCAGCGGGCGATCGAAGGGGTCGTCTGCCCTGAGTCTCCACCCCTCTTCTATAATAGTAATAACAATCTTTATTGTCACAAGTAGGCTTACATTAACACTGCATGAAGTGACTGTGAAAAGCCCCTAGTCACAACATTCCGGCACCTGTTCAGGTACACAGAGGGAGAATTCAGAATGTCCAAATTACCAAACAGCACGTCTTTCGGGACTAATGGGAGGAAACTGGAGCACCCGGAGGAAACCCATGCAGACGCGGGGAGAATGTGCAGACTCTGCACAGACAGTGACCCAAACCGGGAATCGAACCTGGGACCCTGGCACTGTGAAGGAACAGTGCTAACCACTGTGCTACCATGCTGCCTATTCTGCAGCTACATTCACGACCAGGTGTTCCTGGAGTGGGAGCATGCTGTATCCACGGGCAACCTCGAAGCCTTACGTGCCTGTTGGGCACCGCAGGGGCTGGGGTGCCTTAATGAACTGTTGATCACATTTTGATTTGATGTATTAAGTTTAATTTGAGTTTGTTTATGGCAGTTACCATTTGTATCTGCCTTTTTAATGTATCCCTCAGTTAATTTGATCTTGTTTACTTAGTTCTTTGTGTTATCAAAGTAATTGGAGTTGAGGCCACAATCAGATCAGCCATGATTTCATTGAATGACAGAGCAGGCTCGAGGGGCCAAATGGCCTCCTCCTGCTCCTAATTCATACGTTTGGATGTTCTCTATTTTGACTCACCGAGCTAGACAGGTAAAGGGACGTTTTGGTTAAATTGTGGTGAGTTTGGGACAGTACAATTCTCAATCGCAATGTATGGGTGGGATTTACCGACCAATCCGCTGCGTGGTTTTTGGCATCGGAGGCGGCCTGCCAGCAGGATTTCTGGTCCTGCTGCTGTCAACGGTGTCGTGTTGGGTGCTCTGCTACACAGACGAACCAACACGGTTGTAGATGGTACAACTTGGTTTTATTTCTATCAATAACAACATCTGTAAACTTGTTACTGTGGTTCATTCATTACCCTTTAACCTGTGGACCCAGCCCTAACACTATCTTGGAGAGGCACTCAGCACATGGTGAATGTCTGAGTGGCACGCTGTGTGCTCTGTGCCCTGAGCTGTCTCCTGCTGGAATGAGCGGGAACTGTGGTGTTTCCCGTTTTATAGTGCGTGTGCCCTTGCTTGTGATTGGCTGTGATGTTGCGTGTGTGTTGATTGGTCCGTTGATCTGTCCATCAGTGTGTATGTGTGTTTGCACCATGATGTTTACCTGAATATCATGACAAACGGGATTTCCTGTTGACTGCACCGCTCGTCGCCGGGAAACCTGTGCGCCGTCAGTGGGACTGGAATATCCCGCTAGTGGGAACAGCCAGTAAATTCTGCCCTCTTGCTGAACCAGACTGATCTCAATCAAAGTCGCAATGGATCTGCTGCCTTACTCAGGAGGAATAGGAGGAGGTGGTTGTTACTGTTCACTCAAACTCCATGTTTGATTGTAATCCTTGGCCTGTGACGTTTGGTTCACTTTGCGAAGTGGGCAATGCTGGGAAGGCTGCTATTTATTGCCCAGCCTTAGTCTTTCTCAGTTACAAAGCCAATGCACCGAGCGGACAGGGGAAGCCCTATAATCCATCTCCTTGCTTGCTCCAAAAATGCTTCAAATTGAGTCCCCACAGAAGAGAAATCCTAGATCCATGTTGACAAGAAAAGGCAATAGACTTGGAGGAGGGGGGGGGGGGGGGGTGGAATCTCCGGCTGATGTGATTCACTGTTCCTGCCGGTAGTGCACCCCCATCCCCAGGTTTCCCGGCACGTGGGGTGGGGTAAATGGGAAATCCCATTGACAAGCTACCGGAGTGGTGAATCCCGCTGCATGGGAACGGTGCACCGACGACAAACACGGCGCTGGGGGACCGGAGAACCAAGCCCCTGATCTCGGGCTTGATCTTAGCCAAAAGGCTGAAAAATGACCCAGCCTTAGTTACTCCGAGAATGGTGGGGGGTTTCAGTGAAATTATCTGGACCCAAACCAGCCTTCACATCGATGGTTCTGAACATGGTGCTGATAATTTTAAACTTTCCATCAATGCTGGAAATAATCAATGAGGCCATGAAAAGATGGGAAGGACTTCTTTATATGTTGTTGGATCTATCCTGGCTCATAGGCTACTGAACTGTTCCATTAGGGCGAGTATTCGCATTTGGAGATTTAATCCGTTAAAGGGATTTCAAGTCTGCTGTATACAAGACACTTCAAACCTGAGGAGTTCACTTCTGCTTTTCAACATCTGGTGGAAAATTTGTGAATGACGCCCCCCCCCCCCCCCCCTTACCCCCCACCAAGGGCGTTTCTCAATCCTTAGCTAGTGTGGATTTCATCCATCATGTGTGCTGCCACAGCACATCCATCAGACCTGTTTGAGCCTGTACGGCCCTGAAGTGTCTCTGCTTGTGGGACAAGCTGTCTTATGTTGCATCATCAGGAGATAGAGCTCCTGTCCTGCAGGCATCTTTGCATTCTTCACCTTTTCACCTGAATGCAATGTGCTTTGCAACAAAAATGTAAATCATCAGTCAGAGGACAGGGAAGAACACACAGGCCCCCTGTCAAGCACAGAATACCAGTCTGCCTTTTGTCATTCCCACTCATTCCTTTAAGTCGAGATCTGTCTATGATTTTGGTGCTATGTTGACATTCCCAGTCCTTCTTTTGTGTTGGGGTGCTAGATTTTCCATGCCGGGTCCGGAATCCAACACTGAGATTAATCCTGGGACTCAATCCTGTGCCCAAGCTGCGCTGCTATTGCACGCAATTTTAACATTTAAATAGCTTAATTGGCCAGGGGCATGTTTGGTGCCCAGTTAGAGGTGCCATCCGCCTCCTGCAGACAGCAGCTGAGTGCCTGGCTCTGTTGGCAGAACCAAATGGCAACCATGTGTTAGATGTTTTAGTTGCTGTGATATGAAGAGTCTAAAGTTCTGTTCCTTTTTCACCAACACACATTTATTTCATTCCAACAGCCTTTGCACAAAACTCTCACTATACACCATCTGACAGAGGCCACCGGAAGCCCCTTTACATATCAGTGTCAATTAATGGATACTTAACATTAATGAGACAACTAATTGCAATGTCTCTTAACCCATTACTTAACAATCTCCCCTTCCTTGGAGAAAAAAAAATTAGGTGAAAACAAAATTTCAAGAAACTCAAAAACACACATGATTTCCCCCCCCCCCCCTCTTTTTTTTCTGTTTGGACGAGAAAGAAAAAAGAAAAAAAAACAGTCACAGAAAGAAGCGCCCTCCATTAACAATATCCAAAAGTTTCTGTGAACTCACCCCTCTTCATAAAACAGTCTGACAGTTGATAGCTCCTGTCGACCCATTTAATTTTTGTTATTTCCCCTCTGTCCAACATCTGCTTCAAACTTGCGATGTCTATCCGTAACCTCTTTTCATTGACACTTTTTGTAGAGAGTGCACATTTTCCCACAGGGATTTATTGTCAATGTGACAGTCAATAGGTATATTACCCAAATCCCCGAATCCCAAAATTTCTGAAAATATCATACTTGTATAAAAGGCCATATCCACCGCCTCTCCAAGGCTTAACGTCTCAGCAGCCAAAGTGCTTTTTACCACTCTGCTTATTTTCTTTGTTTCCCACACAAGCGGGCAACATTTACCATTGTTCCCCAAAAGGAAAATTATAAAACCTCCTGCGCTTGAAACCCCATCACATAAATTTGCGTAGGATGCATCACTATAAATTATGAGTTTCAAGTGCATAAGGTCACCTAAAACCGGGAACTTCAAAACACATTCCTGCATTTTTAGTTTGGCCAACGCTTTATTTGCTCTTATTATGTCTTCCACTTTGGGATCATTCATTTTTGTACTCAACTCTAAGACATCAACACTCACGTCCGGATGGGAGGAGGAGCTGGGGGAGGAGATCGAGGAAGGTTTGTGGGCTGACGCCCTGGGTAGGGTTAATTCCACCTCCTCATGTGCCAGGCTCAGCCTGATACAATTTAAGGTGGTTTACAGAGCGCACCTGACGGGGGCGAGGTTCAGTAGGTTCTTTGGGGTAGAGGACAGATGCGGAAGATGTTCAGGGAGCCTGGCGAACCATGTCCACATGTTCTGGACATGTCTGGCACTGGAGGGGTTCTGGAGAGGAGTGGTGGGAGCAATATCTCAGGTGGTGAAAGTCCGGGTCAAGCCAAGCTGGGTGCTAGCAATATTTGGAGTAGTGGACGAGCCGGGAGTGCAGGAGGCGAAAGAGGCCGGCATTCTGGCCTTTGCGTCCCTGGTAGCCCGGCGAAGGATCTTGCTAATGTGGAAGGAGGCGAAGCCCCCTAGCGTGGAGGCCTGGACAAACGACATGGCTGGGTGCATAAAGTTGGAGAGGATTAAGTTTGCCTTAAGGGGGTCTGCGCAGGGGTTCTACAGGCGGTGGCAACCGTTCCTAGACTACCTCGCGGAGCGTTAGAGGAAGGTCGGTCAGCAGCAGCAGCAACCCGGGGGGGGGGGGACGAGAGATTGTTTGAGGGGACGGATGAGCGGGGGATAACATGGAGGGTGGGGGAAACTGGCACGAATGGGCGAGAGCCAGTGTATAAGGCTATGTAAATATATCATCTTACCATGTATATATCTTGCTCAGGGCGATTTTGTGTTATTTTGTTACCCGGGGGGGGGGGGGGGTTTATTGTTTGTAAAGGGAAAAAATTGTTTTGTTAAAAAAATTTAATAAATATATATTTTTTTAAAACCTCACGTCCGGTCTAGTCTACCTACCTAGCCAGTTCAGTTGCCCAATTAAACTTTGCAGTTGCTCTTTTTCTATCTTTGAAACCATTGCGTCTTTTAATTGCTATTGGGCTGATGCTTTCCAAATAAGATTGCTGACGTAAAGTTGCCCCTAACTTAGTCTGTCCAATTTCCAATCCAATATATTTAAATGCACCGGAAGCCTGACTTCCAACCCTGAATTCTTTCCTCAAACCAGAGATTACAAAAGCTTCAAAATCACTCGTCCCACCCCACAAAAAACCATCGACATGCATCATAAAAATGCCAGAAAGACTTCCTTTATAGTGCCAGTAAAACATTGCAGGATCTGCTTTCAACTGGCAACAGCCTAACTTTAACAAAATTGACCTTACCGAAAAATACCAGACTCTAGATGCATCATAAGAACATAAGAACTAGGACCAGGAGTAGGCCATCTGGCCCCTCGATCCTCATTTAATGAGATCATGGCTGATCTTTGTGGACTCAACTCCACTCTCCGGCCTGTACACCATATCCCCGAATCCCTTTATTCTTTAGAAAGGCATCTATCTTTTTCTTAAAAACGTTTAAAGAAGGAGCCTCAACTGCTTCACTGGGCAAGGAATTCCAGAGATTCACAACCCTTTGGGTGAAGAAGTTCCTCCTACACTCCGTCCTAAATCTACCTCCCCTTATTTTGAGGCTATGCCCCCTAGTTCTGCTTTCCCCGACCAGTGGAAACAACCTGCCTGCATCTATCCTATCTATTCCCTTCATAATTTTATATGTCTCAATAAGATCCCCCCGCATCCTTCTAAACTCCAATGAGTACAGTCCCAGTCTACTCAACCTCTCGTCATAATCTAATCCCCTCAACTCTGGGATCAACCTAGTGAATCTCCTCTGCACTCCCTCCAGTGCCAATATGTCCTTTCTCAGGTAAGGAGACCAAAACTGAACACAATACTCCAGATGCGGCCTCACCAACACCCTATACAATTGCAGCATAACCTCACTAGTCTTGAACTTCATCCCTCTAGCAATGAAAGACAAAACTCGATTAGCCTTCTTCATCACCTGTTGCACCTGCACACCAACCTTTTGCGACTCGTGCACCAGCACACCCAGGTCCCTCTGCACAGCAGCATGCTTTAACATCTTACCGTTTAAATAATAATCCATTCTGCTGTTATTCCTCCCAAAATGGATAGCCTCACACTTGGCAACATTGAATTCCATCTGCCAGACCCTAGCCCATTCACCTAACCTATCCAAATCCTTCTGCAGACTTCCGGTATCCTCTGCACGTTTTGCTTTACCACTCATCTTAGTGTCGTCTGCAAACTTTGACACATTGCACTTGGTCCCCAACTCCAAATCGTCTATGTAAATTGTGAACAACTGCGGGCCCAACACTGATCCTTGAAGGACCCCACTAGTTACAGGTTGCCAACCAGAGAAACACCCATTTATCCCCACTCTCTGCTTTCTGTTAGTTAACCAATCCTCTACCCATGCTACCCCTTTACCCTCAATGCCATGCATCTTTAGTTTATGCAGCAACCTTTTGTGTATTTAATCCATATACACATTTGTTCAACTTCCAGAGTACCCCTTCTGTGTTAGCTGCTTCTTTAGGAGGACAGAGAAAAATGTCTCTCTGGAGCTGATGCCCCTGCAAAAAGGCAGCTTTTATATCTATAGATTTGCATTCCCATGCCTTTGTGGCTAATAGAGCCAAGAAGATCTTTAAAATAACCTTTCCTGCTGTAGGTGAATCTACCCTTAAATCCTGATCTTCTAAGTTTTCTTCAAATCCCCTTGCCACAAGCCTGGCCTTTGCCTTATAAGTTCCATCCAGAAGAACCTTTTCCGTGCAAATCCATCTGTGGGATAGAACTCTTTGTCCCCTATCCGGTACTTCCGTGTATACCCCAAATTCACTCCAACTATGCAATTCTTGCTGTTTAGCTTCTTTGATAACTTTTTCATCAAATTTATTTGAAGCCGCCAAATTCTCACGTGCATGTGGGCTTCTACTCCTATTAGTATTCGTAGTCTTACTCATGTTCCGCGATCTTGACAAACTACATTCCCTCTCCCGTCTGGTATCTCGTTCTGTACTGCTACTGCTTGATCTTTCCCTTCTGCTGTGGGATGTCCTTTCAATAGTTCTCGACCTTTTCCTGCGGACCTGTTCACTATCTGATGTACTATCTGAACTGGCACTGCGTTTCTGTGCCCTCCATTTTTGAACATCGTTTTCCCAATCCATTGTCTTGACTCCTTCCCCTGAATGCTGTACATTCAACCAATGTTTATACTTTCCAGTGGCCTTCCCTGCTCTACTAATAACAGTTGCATTCTTCCATTGACTAGACCCTTCAGGCAAGTATGTCACTTTTGTACCAACGTTTGGCAGTTGCCCTTTCGGAAAAATGGCCTGTTCTAATTCATCAGAAGTGTTGTGTTCCTCCACAGAAACCCTGTCTATATCAGTTAATTGGTCCTCATAGTTCTGTAACACATGCGTACCAGATGACTCTGGTTCCGTGTCATGTCTGTCTGCTCTGTCTAAATTTGAAAATTTGTCATCTGTACCCATTATCCTTGATGAATGTGCCCTAGCAGTTTGATTACCATGTTGCAAAATAATTGTTTTGCCATCTATGCCTATGATCTTCCCTGGGCCTTTCCATTCATTAGAATTGTCTCTCTTATAGTATACCATGCCTCCTTGATGAAAAACGGCATCTGATGGCCGTACGTTATGTCTTAAAGCTATGCGAATTCTTTCAGAGACTTCTGCTTCCAAAAAAGCTTTTCTACTGCTATGTAATGCATTTACATGTTCAGCAAAACCAGAGCTAATTGTAGTCCCCTCCCAAGCTGGAGGCTGGTCATCCAAAATGGACGGAATTTTAGGATTTCTACCAAACACTAATTGATAAGGACTATAGCCCCCAACCATCTGCAATGAATTATTTGCATGTACTGCCCATGCTAAAGCTGAATTTAGCCTGCAATTTGGTCGATCTGCCAAAATTTTCTGAAGCATGTCATCGAAGACAGCATGATTTCTTTCACAGACACCATTACTAAATGGGCTTTCTGCAGCTGTATTAATAACTCTGATATTCATGTTTTCTCACATATCCCTAAACTCATCATTAGCAAATTCTCCCCCATTGTCCGTAAGTTATTTTGCCGGTGGACCCATTCCTGTCCCTATCCATTTTTCCACGATTTGATCCAGAATTACTCTCTTTTCTTTACTTCATACAATCGTTGATTGACTAAATTTGGTTGCTAAATCTACAAAATGCAAAATAAATATATTATTTGCTTTATCCCAGATCTTAAGGTCCATGGCCACAATGTTGTTAAAATCCCTGGCCAAAGGTAGGGTTACTATCGGTCGTGCTGGTGTCCTTCTGTACTTCCTACAAACTTCACAGCGGTCACTAACCTGTTCTATCAGTTTAGTATAGTCGTCATCCCTTACCCCTGCATCCTTTAATAAATTTTTCAGCCTCTGAGGAGACGGATGTGCAAATTGCCTATGCAGTTTTAATACCACAAGCTTTTTAATCAGCTAAAGTCCCATTTTCAACTGCCATTAACACATCCTTAACCACTCTACTTGAAATATTATTGTCAGTAATGGAATACAATAGTGTCCCGACTGTGTAAATTGTAAGTCCACTGTCTTTCCAAAAACTGTTGCCTTATCCTGTTCCATATCCAGTTTCATGTGTGCTGTCTTCATCGATGGTATGCTCAAAAGCAAAGGTATCCCATTTGATACAACATCCGTGCTAATGAAATGATTCACTCCGGCAATATTGCAAGGGATCACCACTCTTTTCAGCGACTTCAGAGTATTATCATCCCCAAACCTGAAACTTGTGGAACTTTCAAATTCCTTAACCTTGTTACGATTTTCAGCATTCAAAGAGTCCAGGTAACATTTTAACCAGTCAATTCCACACACAGTAGATGTGCAGCCACTGTTCAAAACAGCACAGTTGAAGGATTCTGCACCCAACACCCTCATTACCGGCGTAAAACTGCTTGTCAATAGGACAATGCCTTCTTTCTGGTCACTATCTTTTTCCTCCTCTGCGTCATGTGTCGCTTCAAACACTCTATCTTAACGAGTTGGACAATTGAAAGCATAATGGTATTGAGAGTCACATCGAAAACATCGATTTATCATGCCCTGTGCATTTCTGGGGTTCATCTTCCTATTGTAGGTTCTAACTGGGTTTCTGTCTTCATAATTTCCTTGTCTCGGTCTCTGTCTATAGTCTTGAGCCCTGTTCATAGCCATACGATTTTGCCATCCTGTTAGTAGTGTATCTTCCATATTCTGCCTCATTGCAGGCTGACCTATTTGGGTCATCAGAGCCATCGGAATCAAATATTTCCCCAGAAGCATTTGTAAAGCTTTTGTCATCTGTTCGAATAAGGTATCCTTATCAGTAAACTGAACTCCTGTCAAAACCAGGAGCCTATCCATGTTGCTCACTCTAGCACAGTCAAGTAATTGAAAGGCCAACACAGACTGTGGAAATTCCAGGTTGTGTTTCTGTAGCCTTTTATATAGTCTGCCAAATTCCATTATATAGTCTTCCATGGAGATATCCTCCATTTTCCGGAACTTATCAAAATCCGACCATGCTTCATACGCACTTAACAAGTCATCTTTCTTATAAACCTTATCCATATAATGTCATAAAGTCTCCAGACCTTCTTCTGAGTCTAACTCTTCCAACTCCAGCTCAGAAAGCACTTTGTTTCGGATTTTACTGCCATATGGTAGAGAAAGAGCCAATGCCATACCTTGCTTTCTCTTTCCCAAAGCAGTTACTTTAGTCCACATAACTACTGCACTTCTCCATTGGTCGTACGATTCCCTTTCAGAAAATAAGGGAGGATAGTCATATCCAGCCATCTTTATCCTCGGTTCAGCCATATATCCCTTCTTTTTTCTTCTTTTCTCACTCACTCCTTGGTTTGACTTGGAAAAGTTGTATCTTTCAACCCTTCACATTTACACAGCACCCATCCTCTGCTACCAATTGTTAGATGTTTTAGTTGCTGTGATATGAAGAGTCGAAAGTTCTGTTCCTTTTTTACAAACACCCATTTATTTCATTCCAACAGCCTTTGCACAAAACTCTAACTATACATCACCTGACAGAGACCACCTGAAGCCCCTTTACATATCAGTGTCAATTAATGGATACTTAACATAAATGAGACAACTAATTGCAATGTCTCTTTTTAAAAAAAATATTTTATTGAACATTTTTGGTCAGCCAACACAGTACATTGTGCATCCTTTACGCAATATTATAACAACACAAATAACAATGACCTATTTTATAAACAGAAAATGAATAAATAATAAATAACAAAAATGAAAACTAACCCTAATTGGCAACTGCCTTATCACAAGTAACACTCTCCAAAAATATAATTTAACAGTCCAATATATAATTATCTGTAGCAACGACCTATACATATTATACAGTATGGATTAACAACCCTGAGAGTCCTTCTGGTTCCTCCTCCCCCCCCCCCCTCCCCCTCGATCCTGGGCTGCTGCTGCTGCCTTCTTTTTTCCATTCCATCTATCTTTCTGCGAGGTATTCGACGAACGGTTGCCACCGCCTGGTGAACCCTTGAGCCGACCCCCTTAGGACGAACTTAATCCGCTCTAGCTTTATAAACCCTGCCATGTCATTTATCCAGGTCTCCACCCCCGGGGGCTTGGCTTCTTTCCACATTAGCAATATCCTACGCCGGGCTACTAGGGACGCAAAGGCCAAAACATCGGCCTCTCTCGCCTCCTGCACCCCCGGCTCTTGTGCAACCCCAAATATAGCCAACCCCCAGCTTGGTTCGACCCGGACCCCCACTACTTTTGAAAGCACCTTTGTCACCCCCATCCAAAACCCCTGTAGTGCCGGGCATGACCAAAACATATGGGTATGATTCGCTGGGCTTCTCGAGCACCTCGCACACCTATCCTCCACCCCAAAAAATTTACTGAGCCGTGCTCCAGTCATATGCGCCCTGTGTAATACCTTAAACTGAATCAGGCTTAGCCTGGCACACGAGGACGACGAGTTTACCCTGCTTAGGGCATCTGCCCACAGCCCCTCCTCGATCTCCTCCCCCAGCTCTTCTTCCCATTTCCCTTTTAGTTCATCTACCATAGTCTCCCCTTCGTCCCTCATTTCCCTATATATATCTGACACCTTACCATCCCCCACCCATGTCTTTGAGATCACTCTGTCCTGCACCTCTTGTGTCGGGAGCTGCGGGAATTCCCTCACCTGTTGCCTCGCAAAAGCCCTCAGTTGCATATACCTGAATGCATTCCCTTGGGGCAACCCATATTTCTCGGTCAGCGCCCCCAGACTCGCGAACTTCCCATCCACAAACAGATCTTTCAGTTGCGTTATTCCTGCTCTTTGCCACATTCCATATCCCCCATCCATTCCCCCCGGGGCAAACCTATGGTTGTTTCTTATCGGGGACCCCCCCAAGGCTCCAGTCTTTCCCCTATGCCGTCTCCACTGTCCCCAAATCTTCAGTGTAGCCACCACCACCGGGCTTGTGGTATAGTTCCTCGGTGAGAACGGCAATGGGGCTGTCACCATAGCCTGTAGGCTAGTCCCCCTACAGGACGCCCTCTCTAATCTCTTCCACGCCGCTCCCTCCTCCTTTCCCATCCACTTACTCACCATTGAAATATTAACGGCCCAATAATACTCACTTAGGCTCGGTAGTGCCAGCCCCCCCTATCCCTGCTTCGCTGTAAGAATCCCTTCCTCACTCTCGGGGTCTTCCCGGCCCACACAAAACCCATGATGCTCTTTTCGATCCTTTTTAAAAAAAGCCTTCGTGATCACCACCGAGAGGCACTGAAACACAAAGAGGAATCTCGGGAGGACCACCATCTTAACCGCCTGCACCCTCCCTGCCAGTGACAGGGATACCTTATCCCATCTCTTGAAATCCTCCTCCATTTGTTCCACCAACCGCGTTAAATTTAACCTATGCAATGTGCCCCAATTCTTGGCTATCTGGATCCCCAGGTAACGAAAGTCCCTTGTTACCTTCCTCAACGGTAGGTCCTCTATTTCTCTACTCTGCTCCCCTGGATGCACCACAAACAACTCACTTTTCCCCATGTTCAATTTATACCCTGAAAAATCCCCAAACTCCCCAAGTATCCGCATTATTTCTGGCATCCCCTCCGCCGGGTCCGCCACATATAGTAACAAATCGTCCGCATACAAAGATACCCGGTGTTCTTCTCCTCCTCTAAGTACTCCCCTCCACTTCTTGGAACCCCTCAACGCTATCGCCAGGGGCTCAATCGCCAGTGCAAACAATAATGGGGACAGAGGGCATCCCTGCCTTGTCCCTCTATGGAGCCGAAAATATGCAGATCCCCGTCCATTCGTGACCACGCTCGCCATCGGGGCCCTATACAACAGCTGCACCCATCTAACATACCCCCCTCCAAAACCAAATCTCCTCAACACCTCCCACAAATAATCCCACTCCACTCTATCAAATGCTTTCTCGGCATCCATCGCCACTACTATCCCCGTTTCCCCCTCTGGTGGGGGCATCACCATTACCCCTAACAGCCTCCGTATATTCGTGTTCAGCTGTCTCCCCTTCACAAACCCAGTTTGGTCCTCGTGGACCACCCCCGGGACACATTCCTCTATTCTCATTGCCATTACTTTGGCCAGGATCTTGGCATCTACATTTAGGAGGGAAATAGGTCTATAGGACCCGCATTGTAGCGGGTCCTTTTCCTTCTTTAAGAGAAGCGATATCGTTGCTTCAGACATAGTCGGGGGCAGTTGTCCCCTTTCCTTTGCCTCATTAAAGGTCCTCGTCAATACCGGGGCGAGCAAGTCCACATATTTTCTATAGAATTCGACTGGGAATCCATCCGGTCCCGGGGCCTTTCCCGGCTGCACGCTCCTAATTCCTTTCACCACTTCTTCTACCTCGATCTGTGCTCCCAGTCCCACCCTTTCCTGCTCTTACACCTTGGGAAATTCCAGCCGATCCAAGAAGCCCATCATTCTCTCCCTCCCATCCGGGGGTTGAGCTTCATATAATTTTTTATAAAATGTCTTGAACACTCCATTCACTCTCTCCGCTCCCCGCTCCATCTCTCCTTCCTCATCCCTCACTCCCCCTATTTCCCTCGCTGCTCCCCTTTTCCTCAATTGGTGTGCCAGCAACCTGCTCGCCTTCTCCCCATATTCGTACTGTACACCCTGTGCCTTCCTCCATTGTGCCTCTGCAGTGCCCGTGGTCAGCAAGTCAAATTCTACATGTAGCCTTTGCCTTTCCCTGTACAGTCCCTCCTCCGGTGCTTCCGCATATTGTCTGTTCACCCTCAAAAATTCTTGCAGCAACCGCTCCCGTTCCTTACTCTCCTGCTTCCCTTTATGTGCCCTTATTGATATCAGCTCCCCTCTAACCACCGCCTTCAACGCCTCCCAGACCACTCCCACCTGGACCTCCCCATTATCATTGAGTTCCAAGTACTTTTCAATGCACCCCCTCACCCTTAGACACACCCCCTCATCTGCCAATAGTCCCATGTCCATTCTCCAGGGTGGGCGCCCTCCTGTTTCCTCCCCTATCTCCAAGTCTACCCAGTGTGGAGCGTGATCCGAAATGGCTATAGCCGTATACTCCGTTCCCCTCACCTTCAGGATCAACGCCCTTCCCAGCACAAAAAAGTCTATTCGCGAGTAGACTTTATGGACATAGGAGAAAAACGAGAACTCCTTACTCCTAGGTCTGCTAAATCTCCATGGGTCTACACCTCCCATCTGCTCCATAAAATCTTTAAGTACCTTGGCTGCTGCCGGCCTCCTTCCAGTCCTGGACTTCGACCTATCCAGCCCTGGTTCCAACACCGTATTAAAATCTCCATCCATTATCAGCTTTCCCATCTCTAGGTCCGGAATGCGTCCTAGCATCCGCCTCATAAAATTGGCATCATCCCAGTTCGGGGCATATACGCTTACCAAAACCACCGTCTCCCCCTGTAGTTTGCCACTCACCATCACGTATCTGCCCCCGTTATCCGCCACTATAGTCTTTGCCTCGAACATTACCCGCTTCCCCACTAATATAGCCACCCCCCTGTTTTTCGCATCTAGCCCCGAATGGAACACCTGCCCCACCCATCCTTTGCGTAGCCTAACCTGGTCTATCAGTTTCAGGTGCGTTTCCTGTAACATAACCAGATCTGCCTTAAGTTTCTTAAGGTGTGCAAGTACCCGTGCCCTCTTTATCGGCCCGTTCAGCCCTTTCACGTTCCACGTGATTAACCGGGTTGGGGGGCTTCCTACCCCCCCCCCCTTGTCGATTAGCCATCCCCTTTTTCCAGCTCCTCACTCGGTTCCCACGCAGCTGTATCTCCCCCAGGCGGTGCCCCCCCGCCCATCCCCTCCCATACCAGCTCCCCCCTCTCCCCAGCAGCAGCAACCCAGTAATTCCCCCCTCCCACCCCCCCTGCTAGATCCCCCGCTAGCGTAATTACTCCCCCCATATTGCTCCCAGAAGTCAGCAAACTCTGGCCGACCTCGGCTTCCCCCCGTGACCTCGGCTCGCACCGTGCGACGCCCCCTCCTTCCTGCTTCTCTATTCCCGCCATGATTATCATAGCACGGGAACCAAGCCCGCGCTTCTCCCTTGGCCCCGCCCCCAATGGCCAACGCCCCATCTCCTCCACCTCCCCTCCTCCCCCCATCAGCACCTGTGGAAGAGAGAAAAGTTACCACATCGCAGGATTAGTACATAAAACTCCTCTTTCCCCCCTTTTTAACCCCCCTCTTCACCCCCCACATTCGCCCCACCACTTTGTTCAAACGTTCTTTTTAATAACCCGCTCATTCCAGTTTTCCTTCCACAATAAAAGTCCACGCTTCATCCGCCGTCTCAAAGTAGTGGTGCCTTCCTCGATATGTGACCCACAGTCTTGCCGGTTGCAGCATTCCAAATTTTATCTTCTTTTTATGAAGCACCGCCTTGGCCCGATTAAAGCTCGCCCTCCTTCTCGCCACCTCCGCACTCCAGTCTTGATAAACGCGGATCACCGCGTTCTCCCATTTACTGCTCCGAGTTTTCTTTGCCCATCTAAGGACCATTTCTCTATCCTTAAAACGGAGGAATCTCACCACTATGGCTCTGGGAATTTCTCCTGCTCTCGGTCCTCGCGCCATCACTCGGTATGCTCCCTCCACCTCCAACGGACCCGCCGGGGCCTCCGCTCCCATTAACGAGTGCAGCATCGTGCTCACATATGCCCCGACGTCCGCTCCCTCTGCACCTTCAGGAAGACCAAGAATCCTCAGGTTGTTCCTCCTTGCATTGTTCTCCAGTGCCTCCAACCTTTCCACATATCGTTTCTGATGTGCCTCATGCATCTCCGTCTTCACCACCAGGCCCTGTATGTTGTCCTCATTCTCGGCTGCCTTTGCCTTCACGACCCGAAGCTCCCGCTCCTGGGTCTTTTGTTCCTCCTTTAGCCCTTCGATCGCCTGTAGTATCGGGGCCAACAGCTCTTTCTTCATTTCCTTTTTGAGCTCTTCCACACAGCATTTCAAGAACTCTTGTTGTTCAGGGCCCCATGTTAAACTGCCACCTTCCGAAGACATCTTGGTTTTTGCTTGCCTTCCTTGCCGCTGTTCTAAAGGATCCACTGCAATCCGGCCACTTTCTCCTCCTTTTTTCATCCGTATCCAGGGGGGATTCCCTTCTGGTTTGCCGCACAGTGTTTTTAGCCGTCAAAATTGCCGTTGGGGCTCCTATCAAGAGCCCAAAAGTCCGTTTCACCGGGAGCTGCCGAAACGTGCGACTCAGCTGGTCATCGCCGCACCCGGAAGTCCCCCAATTGCAATGTCTCTTAACCCATTACTTAACACCATGTGGGGGCTGCTGCTGCATTGCTGATTTGAGCAGGCAACCCCTGGGAAGAGGAAGGAGGCGGACAAGGGCCTGCACAACAAAGTAGGAGCTTGTTGTGCTGGTTCTGGTTGACCCTACTGATTTGATGAAAATTTAACCACTGCAAATAAAGTTATTTGGGCTGTTACGACACCCTGGGCACAGTCAATCCCAGCCTCACATTTCCCGGAGTCACAACAAAAGTGAATTAACCAATAATTCTTATAAAAGTATCTGAAATCTTTGGCCCTTAGCTGTCCAATAATTAGTCACCAGGTTTATAAGTTACTGTTTATTTATTTTATTTTTTAATTTTTCAATTAAGGGGCAATTTAGCGTGGCCAATCCACCTACCCTGCACATTTTTGGGTTGTGGGGGTGAGACCCACACAGAAGCAGGAAGAATGCACAAACTCCAAGCGGACAATGACCCGGGCCGGGATCAAACCTGGGTCCTTGGCTCCGTGAGGCAGCAGTGCTAACCACTGCACCACCGTGTCTCCCCACAATTACTGTTTATTTATTAAAAAGAACAAATATGCAGTACATACAGCTGCTTAACAACAAGCTAATACCTGACTCCCCCTTTAACTGCCCCACCCTCTATCCACACAGTCAAGACAGACACACACAGAGGGGTGGAAAGGGGTAAAAATAATAAGGATTAAGAACAAAAGATAAGAGTCCTTGCTTCAGATGATGATTTCTTTAGTACACTTTCTTCACAGTAAGAGTGTGGGTTTAAGTCCCGGGTTAGAACCTGCAATGACATTCCTTGCAGTTCGCAATATTTTACTCGCAGCTTTTCCAGAAGAGACCCCTGACTTCACATCAACTTGTTTTGCAGAGAGAGTTATCAGATTCTGGATTCTGCTTGCATCAACCTTTTCTGCAGAGAGAGTTGGTTTCCACAGCGACCTCTTGGTGCGAATTAGCTGGTTATTTCTGGAGAAAACAGAGTGGGAAAAAGAGAGATTTTCTCCCTTAGCTGCCAAAGTGAAACTGAAAGCTCTTTAGGCCTCTGAACCATTTCAGTGGGAACAGATCCAATCACCACCTGTTACCAGGCAGAGAAGTGCCTTTTAGGCCAATTCATTGGCCACCAGCCAAATTAGTCAAACCGAGTCATCACTGATCTCTCCTACTACTGGAATCTTCTGCTTGCATTAATGGCGCAGGCCACTTCCCTTAAAGGCACATGTCCATAAATCATTCATGAATCAAAAATGCAATGGCAAAAATGAAAGAAAGGGAAAATAAGGGAATAAACAGGAACAAAATGGAAGGACCCTTACAGGGCCCATAGGAAATTCAACGGTGGAGTGCCAACATGCTCAAGACTGGGCATGCTCACCGGAAAAGGTTTTCAAAATCCCATTCTGCTTTGCACCGGCCTCCTTAAAAAGTTCCCTGAGGAACTTAAGGAGCTCTTAATTGGTGCCAGGCACCTTCCTCACTTCCACACTCCCTCCTCAGTCTCTTTGAATATCTGAAACTGTCTCGGAGTCATCAGGATCCCAACAGGATCTTCGGGGCCATGATTTTCAGTGCCCTTCCATGACTTGTCCTGACGCCACACACAATTGAAAATGTGGCATGGTGTCTTTCCATGGTTCCTTAACATTCCCAGTCCTCCTTTTCTATCATTAACTTGGTTCAGTTGGTAGCACTTCAAGCCTCCCTGCACTACACAAGCCGATAATCTCTGCTGAAGCTTCCCTCTAGTGTTTTGAGAGATTGCTGAATCATAAGAGGTGTAATCTTTTCAGAAGTGGAGGTAAAAGGTCCTGTAGTAATATTAAGTGAAACACAAAGAATTCTCCTGGTATCATAGGAATAGGAGTAGGCCATTGAGCCTCCTCCACCATTCAATACTGTCATGGCTGATCGGACATTTCAATGTCTTTTACACCCACTATCCCGGTAACCCTGGCTAACATTTCTCCCCAACCAACACCAGAAGCAGATGGACCAATTATTCCTATTGTTTACCTATTGTGGGATCTTTCTGTGTACAAATTAGTTGCTTATCTGCTTTTGCAATAACAGGGAGGCAGTGATGTAGTGGTAATATGACGAGAAATCCAGAAGCCCAGGCCAATGTTCTGGGGTCCTGGGTTCAAGTCCCAGAGGAGTAGCTGGTAGAACTTGAGTTCAATGAATAAATCTGGAATTATAAAGCTGGTCTCCGTTACAATGCCCAGAAAACTATCATTGATTGTGGTACGGACCCATCTGGTTCACTTCAGGTCCTTTAGGGAAGAAAATCAGCCGTCTCTATCCGGTCTGGCCTACATGTGACTCCAAACTCACATCAATGTGCTTGCCTCTTAACCGCCGCTGAGTTCAAGAGCAATAAAGGATTGGCACCATATGCTGACCTTGCCAGTGTCGCCCACAGCTCACCCACACAATTAGTTTTTTTATAAATTTAGAGTATCCAATTTTTTGTTTCCGATTAAGGGGCAATTTAGCGTGGCCAATCCACCTCACCGGCACATCTTTGGCTTGTGTGGGTGAAACCCACGCAGACATGGGGAGAATGTGCAAACTCCACAGTGATCCAGGGCCGGGATTCGAACCCGGGTCCTCAGTGCTGCAGTCCCAGTGCTAACCGCTGCGTCACATGCCACCCTCTCTCACCACACAATTAAAGAAAACAATAGTGAAACCTCTGCAGATAATTCCTCGGGTGTGGAATGCTTTGAAACATCCCACAGGTTCAGCCCGAGTTGTCATGATTTGCAAACATGCAACCAATGAACACTCAGAATAAGACACAACCAATGGGCAGTCAGGACACTCAGAGGTGGCATCACCACAAGGGGGCATGACATAAATACTAAAAGGGATGAGGCACTCACACCCGGCCTCTTTCCACAGACAGACATCTAGAAAGTTAGAAAGGGTTAATCAGCAGCATCACACCCCAGCAAGTGGCTTAGAGCAAGCTGGTACAGTTAGACTGAGTTACTACAGTTAGATTAGCAGAGAGTCAAACTCATTTGAGAACTGTGTTAATAGTTCAATAAACACGTTGAACTCATTTCAGAGTCTGGAGCATCCTTTAGTTAAGACTGCATCAAGTAGCAGCCTGTGTTATCCGAAGCAGCATAACACAACACGAGTGACAATTTTAACCAATCTTTCTCATCTGATCATAGAATCCCTACAGTGTAAAAGGAAGGCAATCATAGAATCATAGAAGAATCATAGAATCTATACAGTGCAGAAGGAGACCATTTGGCCCATCGAGTCTGCACTGACCCTTGGAAAGAGCACCCTACCTAGGCCCAGACCCCAACCCGACCCTATCCCCTTTACCCCACCTAACCTTTTGGACACTAAGGGGCAATTTAGCATTCTGCCCATCCAGTCTGTACTGACTCTCCTAAAGAGCACCCTGTCTCGGCTCACTTCCTCACCTCATTTCTGTAACCCCATCTAACCTGCACATCTTCGGACACTGAGGGACAATTTAGCATAGCCAATCCACCTAACCAGCACATCTTTGGCTTGTGGGAGGTAACCGGAGCACCCAGAGGAAACCCACGCAGGCACGGGGAGAACATGCAAACTCCACAGTCGGCCACCTAAAGCTGGAATAGATTCCGGGTCCCTGGTGCTGTGAGGCAGCAGTACTAGCTGCTGTGCCACCGTGCCACCCCGTCCAAGAGATCTAATGTGATGAGATCTTCTGTATCCACCTTAAGAGGGGAAGTAGGGCCTTGGTTCAACACCACATCTGAAAGACGGCACCTCTGACACGACAGAACTCCCTGTCAGAGTTAAAGGGCTGGATTCTCCAATCTCCCAGTGGCGTGTTTCTCTGCTGCGAGCCGTTCACCAGCCACGGGATTCTCTACTCCGGCCACTTGTCAATGGGATTTCCGATTGATCATAGAATTTACAGTGCAGAAGGAGGCCATTCGGCCCATTGAGTCTGCATAGGCCCGCGGAAAGATCACCCTATGTAAGCCCACACCTCCACCCGATGCCCGTAACCCAGTAACTCCATTTAATCTTTTTTTTGGACACTAGGGGGCAATTTAGAATGGCCAATCCACCTAACCTGCACATCTTTGGACTGTGGGAGGAAACCGGGGCACCCGGAGGAAACCCACGCAGACACGGGGAAAACGTGCAAACTCCACACAGACAGTGACCCAGCGGGGAATTGAACCTGGGACCCTGGAGCTGTGAAGCAACTGTGCTAACCACTGTGCTACCGTGCCGCCCATTGAAATCATTCCCCACACCGCCAGGAAACCCCGTGGACAGGGATGTGCTGCCGACGGGAACAGAGAATCTCAACGGTCGGAGAATTCCTGTCAAAATCCAGTGTTTCTAATTGACTGCCAGAGACAACTGTTCAGTGTAAAAGTTGTGTTAGTTTGAGGATAGATTCTTCATTCTGGGGAGGAGATAACATTCATTTTTCACCAAAATAAATGAGTTTGCCTATCAGACGCTGTTTCCAGTTGGATTGTTGCTGGATCATTAGCT
The DNA here is from genome assembly GCF_047496885.1 of Scyliorhinus torazame. NCBI lineage: Eukaryota > Metazoa > Chordata > Chondrichthyes > Carcharhiniformes > Scyliorhinidae > Scyliorhinus > Scyliorhinus torazame. The sequence continues at coordinate 155,883,368 of NC_092718.1, read as the reverse complement.
GTATTGTAAGATGGCAGATGATTAAATCATGCCTTGCTTGCCCTCAGCATGCCTTTGGAAATTCATCATTGAAAGTATGCAGAATCTGTCAAAAATTATCCAATTCATTTAAAATAACCCATCATATCATCTCCTCGTAGCAATAACCAGAGTTGACAGTTTTTAATCTGCTGATCATTCAGCTGTCAATTAGGCTTTCAGGAAATTGCCCCAATATTATTCCAGCACTGCAGATAACTATTACATTCAGTCACTCCCAAAGGACATTGCTATATTTTGCTTTGCATTAACCTGCGATATGCCAAACCTTTCCTCGCCTCCCTTCTCTCCCTTTGAGGAAAGAAAGAATGGGCGCGATTCTCCAGAAAGATTTCTAAGTGCTGTAGCGTGCGGGAATTGCCGCGAGCTTCCCGGGTTCGGCCCAGCGAGGCCGGCATCGCTATTCAACGTTAATTGGTCCACTTAACGAGGCCTCACGGGTTTCTCGCCGCAAATCAAGGTTCGCCAGCTGATTCGCCTCAGGAAAAGCTCTCCCACAATCGCCAGACTGTCGGTGGTGTGCCATGTAATATATGTTACTCATTTGTTTATGTCGAGAAGTTCTTAACTTTGATGATGATGAACTCTCAAAGTCGTCCAGTGACAACAAATAATTTATTGAGTAACTAATCAATTAACTTGTGAGTTCGATTCTTCAACACTTTTACTAGCTATCAAATTAAACAATATAGAATTAGATTAAACTATGAATATTATACTTGCACTCTGAGCTAACCCTACACTTCTGTTCTCTAGTCACAACACACCCGAAGAGAGCGGGAAAACAGATTGAGCTTGTATTTATACCGCCTGTTAGTGTTGCCCTCTAGTGATTATCTGACTCTACTGACTACACATTAACCCTTTATGAATATACATGTACAGAGATCACTACATCCCCCTTTTTTGTGTTACATATTTTCTATATCCTGTGAAGAAAATTGTACATAAAGAAACTATGCTGTGAACAGCTGTACAGGTTTGTAATGCATTATACATAGCCAATGAATTAATCAGTTCAATGTTCCCAAATTCAAACGATTGGGTTTACGTCTTCTTCTGCTTTATCCTCTTGGTTGAAATGGGATAGTTGCGGTTTTAATGTCCTTCTGATCAATGTCAGTTGATTGGTTGACATTCAAGTCCTGTTGGGTAAGTGATTCATATAAATTCAACGTGGGAAAGACAGGTTTAGGAAGTTGTATTTTTAATAGGTCTCGCCGATTTCATCGAAAAAGTACCCCCTCTGCAGACTTGACAATATATGAACGAGGTGCCGCTTGTCTGATTACTGTGGCAGTATTAGACCATCCTCCTTCTGGATGTCGCAGTCGAATAATATCATCCTTCATCAGTGATTTTAGTGGAATCGCATGTAGATCATAATACTATCGTTGTTTGTTGCGTTGCTGTTTGATCTTAAGTACACACAATTGATCCAGATTACTGATTTGAAGTGTGAGTAATCATATCACAGTTGAAAAGCATTTGAGTCGGAGACAGCCCTGAGCTTAATGGTGAGGCTCTATAGGACAGTAAAGCCAAGTGAATGTCGGATTGCGAGTCATTTGCCTTGCTATTAGCTGCTTAATAATGTGCACACCTTTCTCAACTTTGCCATTTGACTGTGGAAAGTGAGGACTCGAGGTGACAGGGTTAAAATTGTACTGATTGGAGAATTCTGTCCACTCCCACCTCGCGAAGTAAGGACCATTATCGGACATAACCATTTGTGGAATCACATGTCTCGAAAATGTCTCCTTATAAGGCTTAATTACTGACGAGGAAGTGAGATCCGGATGTTTCATCACTTCAGGAAAATTGGAGTGGTAGTCTATGATGAGAACATAGTCCCAAAACGTAGTTAACTCATGCTGCTGGAGTGTCTCCTTAAATTGTGCCGGTTGATGTTTTTGACAAGTGGCACAAGTCATTATCATGTCGGTTATCTCTTTATTATACCAGGCCAATATACAGCCTGCCGTGCTCTTTTGCTTTTCTCGATCCCAAGATGTCCCTCGTGAACCTTGCTGAGCATCTCTGACCTGAGAGTTAGTGGAATGATGATCTGGTCATTTCGGAGCAACAGTCCATCCACTACTGTCAATTCTGTCTGTATGTTCTGATACTATGGACACCATGCCTTTGGCCAACCATGCTGGAGATGATGCATTAGTCGGAGCAAGGTCGCATTTATTTTGTGTCTGTAGACAAATTTGTTTCTCGTCAGATGCCGGAAAATTCTCCGTCCACAACTGCATTTGAGCTTCATGGACGTCAATGGACTCAGGTGGTGAGCTTTCAGGATTGATAGATCTAGACAGTGTGTCAGCTATGATGAGGTCCTTTCCTGGAGTGTAGACTAGTGTGACGTCATCCCTCCTCAACTTCAACATCATGCGTTGCAGGCGAGGAGTCATGTCATTTAGGTTTATTTCAATTATGTTGATTAGTGGTCTGTGATCCGTCTCTACGACAAACGTAGGAAGCCCGTACACATAGTCGTGAAATTTTGTGATGCCTGTGATCAGACCAAGACACTCTTTTTCAATTTGTGCATACGTGCACTCCGTGGCAGTCATCGCTCTGGATGCGTATGTAACTGGACACCAGTCTGATTGGTCATCTTGTTGAAGAAGCACCGCACCGATTCCATCTTGACTGGCGTCGGTGGAGATCTTAGTAGTTCTGGTTGGGTCAAAGAAAGTCAGAATTGGAGCTGTCATCGGTTGATGCTTGAGATCCACCCATTCTTCTTGGTGGCGTGGGGTCTATTCAAATTCTGTGGTCTACCTGAATTAGTTTCGTAGAGTTGACGTCCTCGTTGACAAGTTAGAGATGGCCTTGCCTAAGAAGTTAATGAATCCTAGAAATCGTAGCACAGCTTGTTTATCTTTTGGCTGCTGCATATTCTGGATCGCAGAAATTTTATCATCATCTGGCCTGACACCTTGAGCTGATATTATATCACCCAAGAGGTTTAAAGATGAACGTGCAGACGTGCACTTTGATTGGTTAAGTTTCTATCCATATTGGTGGATCCTGTGAAACACTTTTCTCAACCGAGCAATGTGGTCCTCTTCCGTAGTTGACCATATGATTATGTCATGTACATAGACTCTGACACCTTCAATACCCTCCGTCATCTGCTCCATGGTTCTGTGAAAGGTTTCAGCGGCTGAGATGGTCCCGAAAGGCATGTGGTTAAAATTGAAACGTCCAAATGGAGTATTGAAAGTACAAAGCAATTTACTTGAATCATCTCGCTGCATCTGCCAGAAACCTTGCGAAGCGTCGAGTTTGGTAAAAATGCGAGCGTTTGCCATTTCACAAGTCATCTCCTTTCGCTTAGGAATAGGGTAATTTTCCCTATGAATATTATTGTTTAGATCCTTGGGATCTATACAGATTCTGAGATCACCTGATGGTTTCTTGATGCACACCAACGAGCTGACCCAGTCAGTCGGTTGCGTGACTCTTGAGATGATTCCTTGAGACTGTGATCGTTGTAACTCTAATTTCAGCCTTTTGCGCAAAGGAGCTGGGACCCTCCTAGTCGGACGAATGACTGGTTTGGCATCTTTTTTGAGCAAAATTTTATATTGGTAAAATATAAAATATTGGTAAAGTACCCATACCTCAAAATATGTCAGGGTATTCGCTCAGCAGTTGCTGGATATCATCGTCCAGTCTTGATGTGTCTTTGGTATTCATGAAAATTCTTTGGACAATCCGCAAGTCCTTGCAGACTTGGGCACCTAACAGTGAAGATTTCTGGTCATCCACGATCTCAAACTAAAGTACTTTCTCTACCTTTTTAAAAAGAAAATATAAATTTAGAGTACCCAATTCTTTTTTTCCAATTAAGGGGCAATTTAGCGTGGCCAATCCACCTAACCTGCACATCTTTTGGATTGTGGGAGTGAAACCCACGCAGACACGGGGAGAATATGCAAACTCCACACGCACAGTGACCCAGAGCCAGAATCGAACCTGGGACCTCGGCGCCGTGAGGCAGCAGTGCTAACTCACTGCGCCACTGTGCTGCCCTCTTTCTTGACCTTCTTATTAACTACTTTCAAATGGCACGATTCTCTTGAAGCAATCTGGTTGCCATTGTAGTCTTTCAACCTACATGCAGCAGGTAACATCTCGTGTTCCCCTGGAATTGATGTGAGATCTTTGCTTGTCATTAAATATGCTGAAGCCCCAGTGTCAAGCTTGAACAGGATTGGGAAGTTATTAGCTTGCACTGCCGAGGTCCATTCACTGTTAGAGTCAATATTTATTTGTTGAGGAGCCTTGGTCTTTGCTTGAAGTTCCTCTGTTGTGTCTATGATTCCCACGAAGAAAAAGTGTTCAAGGAAAAATAATCCCCTTTGTCTGAAAACTCTTTCTTAGATTTGTGATTCTCCATCTTATCAATGCTGCAAACACTCTAAAGGCCATGATTAGAGGGGAAAGTATCGCCTTCAAAGCGCAAAGAGACGGGGAGGAAAGGACAGCTAGGCAGCAGTTGGTCGACTCCATACTGGAGATAAACTGTAAATACTCCAAGGCCTCGACCGTAGAGCTCCTGGCGGCGAGGAAAAAGCTACAGATGAACTTTGACCTGCTCTCCACGAGGAAGGCAATGCACCAACTTTGCCAGTCACGGGGGACCCTAGACGAACACTGAGACAAAGCCAGCCTCCTGCTGGCACACCAGCCGAGAGCCACGAGAGAGATTCCATAAATGAGGGACAACAGAGGCACATTAGAAACAGACGCAGAAAAAGTCAACAAAACCTTCGAGGCCTTTTACCGAGGGCTGTACTCCTTGGAACCCCCAGCAGGGGAACCGGGGATGAAACGGTTCCTCGATGGACTGGACATGCCAGTTGTGGGGGAGGATGAAAACAGGGCTTGGAAGCACCACTAGAACTGGGAGAGATCATGGAGAGTATTAGCTCCATGCAGGCGGGGTAGGCGCCAGGACCGGATGGGTTCCCGGTGGACTTCTACAAAAAATTTGCGACAGCACTGGTCCCGCACCTGCGGGAGATGTTCACAGACTCGCTAGCTAGGGGCACACTGCCACCTATACTAGCACAGGCCTCAATCTTGCTAATACCTAAGAAAGACGAAGACCGACAGGAATGTGGGTCATGGTGCGGAGTGGGGTTGGCATCAATGGGGTCTTCAGGGACTTCTACGAGGAATTGTACCGATCCGAGCCCCCACGGGAGGAGGGAGGGATGGGCCGTTTCCTGGACCAATAGAGGTTTCCAAAGGTGGAAGAGGGACTGGTGGCGGGACTGGGGGCCCCGATTGGGCTGGAGGAGCTGATCAAAGGGATAGGAAGCATGCAGCCGGGGAAGGCACCGGGGCCGGACGGTTTCCCGGTCGAGTTCTATAAAAAATATATGGACCTGTTGGGCCCGAAGTTAGTTAGGACCTTTAATGAGGCAAGGGAGGGGGGGGCTTTACCCCCGACGATGTCCCGGGCACTGATCTCCTTGATCCTGAAGCGGGACAAGGATCCCCTGCAATGTGGGTCTTACAGACCGATTTCCTTGCTAAATGTAGATGCCAAGGTGCTGGCGAAGGTCTTAGCCACGAGGATTGAGGGTTGTGTGCCGCAGATCATCCATGAAGACCAGACGGGGTTTGTGAAGGGGAGACAGTTGAACGCGAATGTGCGGAGGCTTTTGAACGTTATCATGATGCCGGAGAGGTAGGGGGAGGCGGAGATGGTGGTGGCAATGGACGCTGAGAAAGCCTTCGATAGGGTAGAGTGGGGGTACCTTTGGGAGGTGCTGAAGAGGTTTGGGAAGGGGTTATCAGGTGGGTTAGGCTGTTGTATGAGGTCCCGATGGTGAGTGTGACCACAAATAGGAGGAGGTCCGAGTACTTTTGGTTGCACCGAGGGACGAGACAGGCTTTTTTCAGGCGGGTTAACAGGAGTATAATGGGGTTTGTGTGGGCGCGAGGGACTCCGAGGGTGAGAAGGGTGTTCCTGGAGCGGAGTAGAGATAGGGGGGGGCTGGCGCTGCCCAACCTCTGTGGGTTCTACTGGGTCGCCAATGCGACGATGGTGTGCAAGTGGGTGATGGAGGGGGAGGGGGCTGCATGGAAGAGGCTGGAGATGGCGTCCTGTGTGGGCACGAGTCTGGGGGCGCTGGCAATGGCGCCGCTGCCGCTCCCTCCAAGGAGGTATACCACGAGCCCGGTGGTGGTGGCTGCCCTCAAAATTTGGGGGCAGTGGAGGTGGCACAGGGGGGAAGTGGGGGCCTCGGCGGGGACCCCATTACGGGGGAACCACCGGTTTGCCCCAGGAAGAACAGGTGGAGGGTTTTCGGGGTGGCACAGGGCAGGGATACGAAAGTTGGGGTACCTGTTTGGGGGTGGGGTGGGGGGGGGGGGGGGCGGGCGGGTGGGTGGGAGTGGGGAAGATCTCCGAAACGTACCAGGTGATGCAGGAGGAGGAGGAGGAGGCCTCGGTGGTGGAGTTGAAAGGTAAGTGGGAGGAGGAGTTGGGAGAGGAGATCGAAGAGGGGACGTGGGCAGATGCCCTAGGGAGGGTGAACTCTTCCTCTTCATGCGCGAGGCTCAGCCTCATACAGTTTAAGGTGCTGCACAGGGCACACATGACCGGGACAAGGATGAGCCGGTTCTTTGGGGGTGAGGACAGATGTGTTAGGTGCTCAGGGAGCCCAGCAAACCACACTCATATGTTCTGGGCAGGCCCAGCGCTGGAGGAATTTTGGAAGGGCGTAGCGAGGATGGTGTCGAGGGTGGTAGGATCCAGGGTCAGACCGGGCTGGGGGCTCGCAATATTTGGGGTGGCAGAGGAGCCGGGAGTGCAGGAGGCGAAAGAGGCCGGAATTCTGGCTGTTGCGTCCCTGGTAGCCCGGCGAAGGATTCTCCTTCAGTGGAAAGATGCGAGGCCCCAAGCGTGGAATCCTGGATCAGCGATATGGCAGGGTTCATTAAATTGGAGAGGGTGAAATTCGCCTTGAGAGGGTCGGTACAAGGGTTCTTTAGGCGGTGGCAACCGTTCTTAGACTTTCTGGCAGAACGATAGACATTGGTCAATGGCAGCAGCAGCTCGGGTGGGGGGGTGGTTTACTTTATTTTTGTTTATGTTATTTACACTGGAGGGTCTGAGGGGGTATATACACCTGTTGTGTTAAGTCGGGGTGTTAATGTTAATTTATTATTTATGTACAGAGGGGGAGTGGTTTGGGGGGTTGCTTTTTTAGATTGTGTTTAGTACTTAACCTGTTGGGTTCTTTTTTCTTTCTCATTTTGTTATTGATATTTTATGAAAGCCATTAATAAAAATTATTTTTTAAAAAAAAGGAATGTGGGTCATACAGACCCATGTCACTACTAAACGTAGACGCCAAAATACTGGCCAAATTCCTAGCCAAAAGGCTGGAAGACTGCGTACCAGAGCCGGTCGCAGAGGATCAAACGGGCTTTGTCAAGGGTAGACAGCTAACATCGAACATCAGGCGCCTGCTGATGGTGATAATGACCCCATCAGGAGAGAGAACACCAAAGGTGATCGTCTCCCTGGACGCAGAAAAGGCCTTCGACAGAGTCGAGTGGCAGTACATCATAGAGGTACTGAAGCGGTTCAGGCTCGGAACAGGGTTCACCTCCTGGGTAAAGCTCCTATACAATGCTCCCATGGTGAGCGTACGGACCAACAACACCAACTCCCAGTACTTCCAGCTGCACAGGGGCACTAGGCAGGGATGCCTGCTGTCCCCACTGCTATTCGCTCTAGAGATCGAACCACTAGCGATCGCTCTCAGAACAGCAAAAAACTGGAGGGGGCTCCAGAGGGGAGGCAGAGGGCACAGAGTCTCGCTCTGTGCAGATGACCTGCGTCTCTACATTTCGGACCCACAAAGCAGCATGGAAGGAACCATCGCGCTCCTGAAAGAGTTTGTGCCTTCTCGGGCTACAAACTCAACATGAGCAAAAGCGAGATCTTCCCGGTACTCCCACAAGGGGGAGGGGCAGCACTAGTGGGACTGCCGTCCAAACAAGCCCAACATAAATTTCACCTGAGGAAGGAGCTGTGCTCCGAAAGCTACTGATTTGAAACAAACCTGTTGGACTTTAACCTAGTGTTGTAAGACTTCTGAATGAGAAAAAAAGAAGGAAGGAGGGAAAGACCCAGGGGGAGGGGTGTGGTGGGGGGGGAAAGCAGTGCGGGGGGGGGGGGGGGGGGTAGCTAAACTCAATAGAAAAGAAAGGTGAATGGCAGGGAGCGAGGGGGGTGGGGCAGGGAGGGAGTGGGGAAAAAGGAAAGCCAGGAGGCAAAGAACAATAGAGGGGAACAAGAGGGGGGCGGGGAAGACGAGGGAACACAACTGGAAGGAGAGCACAAGAAACGACAATGACCATGGCAAACACAGTAACAGAGAGTAACAAAGTACAGGAGGAAGAAACGATGAACGGCTGAAGCAGAGGCAAACGCACAACAGCAACAGCGAAAACCGAACGGGTGAAGCAAGCAACACCAGGAGCGCCTTCCACACCCAGATCCATTTTTGTATTACCGATGCTGTACTCTCTTTGTCTTCGAAAAAAAAATGGAAGAATACACAAGACATGTATATGTCTTGTCTCTCCAGTACCTCGATGTACATACACTTCCCCAGTTTCCCCTCCACTGTAATGTTGGTAAACAATACATGATAATAATCTTTATTTTGTCACAAGTAGGCTTACATTAACTCTGTGAGGCACGATCAATTGAACAAAGACTAGAGTTGGATACAACTGAGGCTTTATTGCTCTAAGATGTGTGGCCTCCCACAGCAGCTGGCGAAATGGCTGCTGAATGGCGGACACGCATATTTATACTCCGCCTACTGGGCGGAGCCAGCAGGCAGGGACTACTGCGAACCTGTAGTAAAGGTCCTACCTTGCATCACCTAATACAAGTGCAACAATGGTTTACCACATTCACTCCCTGTTAAAATTGAGTCCGGCGGGGGTGGTGGAGAACTATATACATGTCTTTTGAAGTCCAGTGCCAGTTAGAGGTTTAACCAGTCTGGTGCCTTGATGTTCCGCTGGGAGTGACGTAGCGGTGGCGGCGATGTTGATGCTGGCCTAATATTCGGTGACTCCGGGAGAGTGCCAAAATCCTCTTCAACTTCGGGCGTGGGCAGGGGAAGGACAGATGGTCCTGGTGGGGTTAATGTTGGGAGCGCCGGGGGAGGGGAGGGTGGCGCCGGGCTGGAGGGGTGTGTGTGTGGAACCTGCTGGTGCCAGGCCCCTGAGGGAGACTGTATCCTGGCGGCTGTCGGGGTACGCCACGTAGGCATACTGGGGGTTTGCATGGAGCAATTGCACCCTCACCACCAACGGGTCCGCCTTGTGGAGTCGGACGTGCCTACGGAGCAGGACTGGTCCTGGAGCTGCGAGCCAAGTCGGGAGCGACACCCCGGATGTGGACTCCCTGGGGAAGGCAAAAAGAAGTTCATGGGGTGTGTTGTTAGTGGCGGTGCACAGCAGTGACCAAATGGAGTGGAGTGCATCAGGGAGGACCTCCTGCCAGCGAGAGGCTGGGAGGTTCCTGGACCGTAGGGCCAGTTGGATGGCCCTCCATACCGTCCAGTTCTCCCTCTCTACCTGTCCGTTTCCCCGGGGGTTATAGCTGGTCATCCTGCTGGAGACGATACCCCTGCTGAACAGGAACTGACGCAGCTCATCGCTTATGAATGAGGATCCCCTGTCATTGTGGATGTAGGCGGGGAAACCGAACAGAGCGAAGATAGTGTTTAGGGCTTTGATGACGGTGGCAGATGTCATATCGGTGGCGAAGGGGAATCTGGAGTACTCATCGACCACACTGAGCATATACGTGTTTTAGTCGGTGGAGGGGAGGGGCCCTTTGAAATCCACGCTGAAGCGTTCAAAGGGGCGGGAAGCCTTCACCAGGCACGCACGTTCCAGCCCGTAGAAGTGCGGCTTGCACTCCGCACAGACCTGGCAGTACCTGGTGATTGTCCGTACTTCCTCGACGGAGTAGGGCAGGTTGCGGGTCTTTATGAAATAGTACAACCGTGTGACTCCCGGGTGACAAAGGCTGTCGTGCAGGGCCCGGAGTCGGTCTACTTGTGCGCTGGCACATGTACCTCAGGATAGGGCGTCTGGGGGCTCATTGAGTTTGTCGGGGCGATACAAAATCTCGTAATTATAGGTGGAGAGCTCAATCCTCCGCTGCAAGATTTTATCGTTTTTGATCTTGCCCCGCTGTGAGTTGTTGAACATGAAGGCTACTGACCGTTGGTCAGTGAGGAGAGTGAATCTCCTGCCGGCCAGGTAATGCCTCTAATGCCGCACAGCTTCAACAATAGCTTGGGCCTCTTTTTCGACGGATGAGTGCCGAATTTCTGAGGCATGAAGGGTGCGGGAAAAGAATGCCACAGGCCTGCCTGCCTGATTGAGGGTGGCGGCTCGGGCGACGTCCGATGTGTCGCTCTCTACTTGAAAGGGCAGCGTCTCGCCTACTGCGTGCACCCCGGCCTTGGCGATATCGGCTCTGATACGGGCGAAGGCCTGTTGTGCCTCGGCCGTCAGGGGAAAGTGGGTGGACTGTATGAGTGGGCGGGCCTTGTCCGCATAGTTTGGGACCCACTGGGCGTAGTATGAGAGGAACCCCAGGCAGCGCTTCAGGGCCTTGGGGCAGTGGGGGAGGAGAAGCTCCATGAGGGGGCGCATGTGGTCGGGATCGGGCCCCAGAACTCCGTTCTGGACCACATAGCCAAGTATGGCTCAGTGCGTCGTGCTAAACACGCACTTCTCCTTGTTGTAGGTGAGGTTGAGGAGAGTGGCGGTGTGGAGAAATTTGGCAAGGTTGGCATCGTGGTCCTGCTGGTCATGGGCGCAGATGGTGACGTTGTCTAGGTACGGGAAGGTGGCCCGCAAACCGTACCGGTCGACCATTCGGTCCATCTCCCTTTGGAAGACCGAGACCCCGTTAATGACGCCGAAGGGGACCCTGAGGAAGTGATAGAGACGACCGTCCGCCTCGAAAGCGGTGTATGGCCGGTTTGATTTACGAATGGGGAGCTGGTGGTAGGCGGATTTGAGGTCTACCATTGAGAAGACCCGGTACTGTGCAATCTGATTGACCATATCAGATATACGTGGGAGGAGGTACGCGTCGAGCTGCGTGTACCGATTGATGGTCTGGCTATAGTCCACGACCATTCTGTGTTTCTCCCCAGTTTTAACAACTACTACGTGGGCTCTCCAGGGGCTGTTGCTGGCCTCGATGATGCCCTCCCGAAGCAGCCGCTGGACCGCGGACCTGATGAAGGTCCTGTCCTGGTTGCTGTACCGTCTGCTGCTCATGGCGACGGGTTTGCAATCCGGGGTTAGATTGGCGTAGAGGGAAGGCGGATCGAACTTTAGGGTCGCGAGGCCGCACACAGCGAGGGGTGGTAGGGGCCAGCCGAATTTGAGGGTTAGGCTCTAGAGGTTACACTGGAAGTTCAGGCCGAGCAGTAGGGCAGCGCAGAGGTTAGGGAGGACGTAGAGACGGAAGCCGCTGAATTCTACGCCCTGGACAGTGAGTGTGACCATGCAGAACCCCCGGATCGCGGAGGCCTGGGAAATTCTTTGGTTGGCGGGGTGTGCTGCGAGGGAGCAGCGCCTTACCGTATCCGGGTGTATGGAGCTTTCGGTGCTCCCGGAGTCCAGCAGGCAAGAGGTCACCTGGCCGTTGATTTTCACACTGGTCGATGCGGTGGCCAGGTTGTGCGGACGAGGCTGGTCGATCGTCACTGAGGCGAGTCGTGGTCGGTCGTCGCTGACGTCGGATGATGGGGATCCTGGGGGGCCCAGGTCCTGGAATGCTGTCAGTGTCCATGTTAAGTGGGGGAGACAAGATGGCGGTGCCTGAAGATCCTGAGGGGGACAAAATGGCGGCGCCCATGGGCCGCACGTTGCAGGGGTTGGACAAGATGGCGGCGCCCATGGGCCGCACGTGGACTGAGGGGGAGAAGATGGCGGCACCCACTGGCCGCGCGTGGCCCCGGGAGGTGAAGATGGCGGTGCCCACTGGCCACACGTGGTCCGAGGAGGTGAAGATGGTGGTGCCCACTGGCCGCGTGTGGTCCGGGGAGATGATGGCGGCGCCCATTGTGTGTAGGCTAGGGGGGGTGGGGACAATAGCGGCGATTGGGCAGGTCTGGCGCACCGCGGCTAAGTGCCCTTTTTTGCCGCTAGCCTTGCAAAGGGCTGCGCGGGCCAGACAGCGTTGGGAGGGTGCTTCTGCTGGCCGCAGAAGTAACATCAGGACCCCCGGGGTGTGCAGGCTGGCATGTGGCTCAGGCATACTGGCTGGGTAAGGCCCCCAGCTGGGGCGGCCGTCTGTGGGGTCCACGAGTGGTAGGAGGGGTGGGCTGCGTGGCTGGTGGGGTAGGCCTGAATGTTACGTGAGGCAACCATCATGGAGAGCGCTAGCTTCTTTGTTTCAGCTCGGTCGAGCGTGGCCCCTTCTAACAGTCTTTGGCGGCGTATGAGGTCCGACCCAATCCCCATTACGGACATGTTCTGCATAAGAAAGTTGGAATGTTCGGTGGCCGTAATGGCCTGACAGTCACAGTCCCGGACGAGTGGGATTAGGGCCTGCCAGAAGTCTTCTGTGGACTCACCAGGGAGTTGAGAGTTGAGAGCGAGTGGAGAGTACATGCCTGGCGAAGAGCGTGTTCGTTTTCTGTGCGTAGTTTTCTTTGAGAAGCGCCATGGCGTCAGCGTAGTTCGGGGCGTCCTGGATCAGCGGAAACACGTTGGAGCTCAACCTTGAGTACAGGATCTGTATCTTCTGAGCCTCCGGAACAGGGGTGGTCGCTGAGTTGATGTATGCCTCGAAGTAAGCTAGCCAGTGATTAAAGTCCTTTTTGGCGTCGCTTGATTGCGGATCTGGTTTGATTCGGAGGTCCATCTTTTAGAAAATCTTAGAACAATAAATTGAGGCACGATTAATTGAACAAAGACTAGAGTTGGATACAACTGAGGCTTTATTGCTCTAAGATGTGTGGCCTCCCACAGCAGCTGGCAAAATGGCTGCTGAATGGCGGACACGTATATTTATACTCCGCCCACTGGGCGGAGCCAGCAGGCAGGGACTACCGGCGAACCTGTAGTACAGGTACTACCTTACATCACCTAATCTAAGTGCAACAGTGGTTTACCACACTCTGCAATGAAGTTACTGTGAAAAGCAACCAGCAATGTGGTGCATGGCCCGATTTGAGGGATGACACCCTGCTGCTCTTTTTCAAAGTAGCACCATGGGATTTCATTTTTACATTCACCTGGAAGGGTGAAGGGACTTTTGTTTACCGTCTCGTCCGAAAGTCAACCCCTCCAACTGTGTGCCACCCCCTCAGGACAGCACAGGATTGTCAACCCAGATTTTACACTCAACTCCCTGAAGTTTGAGTTTCAATCTTCCAGCTTCAAACTCCGAGTTGAGGATTGTACCACTGATCTGGGGCTGACTGAGGTAGCTGATCCAGCTGGCAATGTGGTGTCTTCCGCTTCCTATTCCTCCCTTTCCCCAAGCAATCCTTCCTAGCTCTGCTTCCCAGAAACATGGGCCGGAGTTCTCTGGCTGTCCGGATTCTCTTTTACCGCTGGCAGCCTGCGGGTTTCCCGGCGACGTGGGGTGGCTTCAATGGGAAATCCCATTGACAAGCAGCAGGGGTGGGGAATCCCGCCGCCAGCGAATGGTGCCGCCCGTGCTGCCCAACACCTCTTACTGTTCTCGATCTCATTTTGCTGTCTGCCTTTTTAAAAGATTCTTTCATGGGATTTGGACAAAGCCAGAATATGTTAGCCATCCTGCATTGCCCTTGACATGGAACTCAATGGCTTTTGCGCCATTTCAGAGGGCAGTTAAGAATCAATCACATTGCCGTGGGTCTGAAGTGTAGATCAGATCAGGTAAGGATGGTAGTTTTCCTTCTCTAAAGGACATTAGCAAATCAGAAACTATTTTTACCACAATCAATGACAGATGTCATGGTGAGGCTAGTTATCATTTCCACATTTTAAAAAAATGTAATTCCTGACCCAATTTATTTGGTGACAGATTTCCCGATGCCAGGAATCCAATGAGGATACTCCCGCCTGGGCCCCTTTCTCCCCCCCCCCCACCATCATCCCTGCAGTGCCGCAGGCTCCATTAAATTCCGCCCCTGGTCTCACAGGCTGTCAGAGATTACTTTAGCAGCTGCTAGGCCCGAGGGAGTAAGCAGGCCCTCAAAACTGATGAAAACCATGCTGTTGAAAAGAAAACGTCAAAACCAATTAATTCTGGAGCTTGGGGAATTGTAGTCAGGAATCTAGGTGTCCAAGCATCCCTGGGAATTTTTTGGAAAGGATGTTTGTGGTCACTGATTAGGAACAGCGCAGGAATCTCTGTGTAAGCAACTCATTTCCTAGAGCAGGAGAAAACTGCCAGAATCAAAATCTTCGACAAGAATCATGTACTGCAAGTTCCACAATGGAGGCTTTATTTGAAAATCATACTTAGCTGATCCCATCAGTGCTGTGGTTAGGAATTCACCCAAATTGTGAACCTTGTATGAAGTAATAGATTCAATTACATACCTTCTCCACTTTCCCCCAGCACCCCCACCCCCTCCACCTCCCTTCCCCAACCCCCTGTGCTGCTATCAGCTATCACAGTAGGAAAGGTACCACTGCTGGCAGGTCAGGCAGCACTGTTCAGAGGGACAGAGTTAATGGCCTAGATTTTCATGGCATTGTGGAGACTTCAAGGACTTTCAAAAATAGCAGGTGGGACGCAGATCCGGATGTCCTGCCCCCAATTCCAACAGGTCCTAATTCAATCAGGAGTATTCCCACATGTGGGAATCTCTAACTGAGCAGGGCCATTTGATCTCAGTGCTGAGTTCACACAGACCTCGTTTTCGCCTGAGCAAGAACCTTACCCTGTAATGCGCGAGAGATTAATCTTTAGAAAAGTCACAAATGCTCTTGGAAGTTAGGTCTGTAGAACTGTCAAGATGTCAAGTTATTTAAATGACCAGTCCTTTAAAAATTAAAAAAAAAATGCCCTGTCCCTGAGAGTTGAAAAAACCTATTCTAGCAGTTCAATAACTTTTAATTGATATAACTCCGAGTGCTATCATTAGATAATTATTAATGCTTGGCTGCTTTCTACAACCAATCATTATCACAGTGGGAAGAGGGGAAGTGTTGTGAGTTCACCATATGATTGACAGCTCAAAGAGGATATTAATAGATTAGCTGTCTTTGATGTAGGGCTATGAATACAGATCTGTTTGTGTTGAAAGGGGATTAAGCACTTGTGGGGATTTGAATGTTTTGAATAGGCTCTCATGAATGGAACTTCTTTGACTCGTGACTTCTGTAATAGATATTTAGAACTGTATTTAATCACCGCATGGCTCCTGTGGCATGCCCATTATAGATGCTGGTGAGTTGGAAGGGAAGTTGGAAGAGCAAAGGGTGGTGGGTGGGATGTCATGAGCTGGCACTAAGTTGGCGTCGGGGGTACTAAGGAGCTATGGGGGTGGGTGGGAGGAATGGGTCGGCATGTATGTGCATGTGGTATGGTTGAGCTGGGATGGGGTAAGGGCTGAAGGGCCTAATGTTCAAGAAATCAACTGTGATGAAGTCCCAGAGAACAGAAGAAGGCCTTCTAAGCATCCCCTCTAGCTGCCTCCAAACTGTTTCCAGGGCATGGACCCGACTCCATCCAGCACCCACCAACTCCCTCGAGCACCCACCGCTTCCTTCCCTTGACCCGAGATGGAAGATTTGTTGAACCCCCATTTGTTGAACTTTTACACAAGTTGGATACAGGCGAGCAGGAAAACTTCCTGACTCCCGCTGGCCGACTTGGGAGAAGAATTCAGGCCATTTCAGCTCAACGAACTTTCATCATTTCTAATGGGTCATCATCCCAAAAGGTTAATTCTGGTTTTGACTTCACGGACACTGCCAGGCCTGCTGAGTATTTCCAGCATTTTCTGCTTTTAATTTCAGATTTCCAGCACCTGCAGTATTGGGTGTGGGGTTTTAGCCCATTAGCCAGCTGACCCTCACAGGCTGGGTTCGTGTAAAAGGGATGGTCATTGAGACAGGTGGATCGCTGGAGCCTTTGGAGTAGGCCCCAAGAGTTTTTAGCAGGGGAGAAGAAAAAAAGTGTCAAGGATGTGGCAGTCCTTGAAGAGCCTTTTACTTAATTGGAGTCGGCAGAGAAATCTACTTGGAGCTGGTTCCAATGGATGTGGAGGCTGCAGATATTGCAATCCTACACACACATCTGTGGAACTGCCTCAGATTGGAGACCGAAGGGTGTTTTTGCACTAAAAACAACTACTTTCTTTACAAGACCAGATTTAACACAAAAACCATCCTTCGGCACGTCACAAAAAAAAAATCAATGACAAGCCAAAGAAGGAGTCGATATGAGAGGTTACTGAGAGCTCAGTCAAGTAGGTGGGAGAGGAAGATAGAAAGTTGAAGAACTGGAGGGAGTTAAGAGGGAATTCTGAAATTTACATAATAAAAGCAAAATATTGTGGATGCTGAAAACCTGAAATAAAAACAGAAAATGCTGGAAAAACTCAGCAGGTCTGGCAGCATCTGTGGCGAGAGAACATAGAGTTAACATTCCAAATTTACTCTTCAGTCATATTGACTCAAAACATTAACTCTATTTTCCCTCTTCACAGATGCTTCCAGACCTGCTGAGTTTCTCTAACGTAGATGCTAGATAGAATCCACAGAATCCCTCCAGTGCAGAAAGAGGCCATTCAGCCTATTGAGTCTGCACCGACCCTCCAAAAGAGCCCCCTACCTAGGCCCACTCCCTCACCCTATCGCTGTAACCCCACCTAACCTGCACATCTATCTCTTTTTAAAAAAAATTTTTTTTTAAAATTCTCCTCCTTTTTCACATTTTCTCCCACATTTACACCCATCAACAATAATCAGCAAGATATGTCAGTCCCCATAATAACAACGATCCCATCCGCCCACCAACCCCCAAACCTCAACCCGCATGTTTACATAAACAAATGACAAAAATAAATCAGGGATTACCCGTAGTCACCCTTAATCTTACACAGCTCTCCCCCCCCCCCCCCCCACCGCAGGTCTCCAGCTCCTCCTGTCCATTGCCTCTTGTGTAAAACTCCTCCTCCCAACCTCGGTTCCTTCCCCCCAACTTTCCACCCCGGCTAGACCACTCGGACCCCGTTCTGTCAGGCTCCGATGGCCGCAGCCCCTCCCCCCACCTCACTCCCATTCACTGGCCGGCTTAAACCGGCCAGCGTGGAGGCCCCCGCCCGGGTCCCTTTCCCACTTGCCCGGCCCTAGGAAAGCCCAAAGATCCCCTTTTAGCACACAAACCCCGCATATCCACCTACACCCCAAAGAACTCTCATTTCGAGTGAAAGTCCCGTCCCTTCCCTTGTCCAAATATATGCAACATTGGCTCCTTTAGCCTCTACACCCGCGCGCAGTGATACAAAACAGAAGAAAATACAGTCATGAGGTTACATCGGCACATGGCCATTCCTCAATTTGTCAGTTCTGCCACAGTCCTTCTGCTTTCGCAAACTCCTCCGCTGCTTCCGCCGTTCCAAAATAAAAGTCCCTGAGCTTGTAAGTCACCCTCAGCTTCGCTGGATATACAATGCCGCACCGCACCTTGCTAATGTACAGTGCCCTCTTCACCCGGTTGAAGGCAGCCCGCCTCCTTGCCAGCTCCACCGTAAAGTCCTGGTATACACGTATACCAGCTCCAGCCCACTGCACCACCCGCTTCTGCTTGGCCCAGCTCAGGACCTTCTCCTTCACCCTGTACCTACGGAAGCACAGAGTCACTGCCCTTGGCGGCTTACTTGCCTTTGGTAGAGGCCTCCACGACCGATGAGCCCGATCCAGTTCATATCGGGAGGGACCCTCACCCAATAATTTTGCCAGCATCGCGGCAAAATACTCAGTCGGCTTCGGTCCTTCAACTCCTTCGGGCAGCCCCACAATCCTAAAATTCTGTCGCCTGGATCTGTTTTCCAGGTCTTCCATTTTTCCTCGCAGATCCTTGTTAGTATCCATCACCTTCCGCATCTCTTTCCTCATCGAGGCCAGTTGATCACCGTGCTGCAATAATGTCTCCTCCACTTCCTACAGCGCCTCCCCTTGCTTTCGCACCTCCGCCACTGCGCTCGCCACCTCCGTCCTCACCGGGGTAATCGCCTCCTCCACCAGCACACTCAAAACCTCCCTCATCTCCTTCCTCACCGTCTCCATGCATTTCGCAATCTGCGGCAACTGCTTTTCAATTTCCGCAGCCATCACCTTAGTTATTTCTTCAGCCGTAAGCAGTGCGGCCTTCCCTGGTGCTCCAGCCTCCATTTTTCCTGGTGACCCCGCGGTGACCTTTCCACTCCCCGACGGACCGCCAGCTGTTTTTTCTCCGGCTGTTTTCTTGCTCATCCTCGACATTTTTCTTTGTTCCTTTTTTCCTCCTGTGTCTCCACTGTGCCTCCTCCGTGCCTTCTCCCTTCTTCTGCCGCCTCCGTGGACCCTGGTACCAGGCTTAAGGCCCCGAAAATGCCGTTGCCGACCGGGAGCCCTCCATTGTGCGGCAGCCTCCCGCCCGCCGTCACCGGAGGTCCCTGCACATCTATCTCAAACAACGATAAAACAGAGTACAAGAGGGAGATAGAGAACCTAGTGGCATGGTGTAATGACAACAATCTCTCCCTCAATGTCAGCAAAACTAAAGAGCTGGTCACTGACTTCAGGAAGCAAGTGTCGAACACATCCCTGTCTGCATCGATGGTGCCGAGGTGGCGATGGTTGACAGCTTCAAATTCCTAGGTGTGCATGTCACCAACAATCTGTCCTGGTCCACCCTCCTTGATGCTACGACCAAAAAGCAAAACGGCGCCGATACTTCCTCAGGAAACTGAAAGAATTTGGCATGTGCACATTGACTCTTACCAATTTTTACAGATGCACCATAGAAAGTATCCTATCTGGCTGCATCACAGCTGGGTATGGCAACTGCTCGGCCCAAGGCAGTAAGAAACTACAGAGAGACGTGAAGACCGGTCCATCACACAAACCTGCCTCCCATCCATTGACTCGGTCTACACCTCCCACTGCCTTGGGAAAGTGGGCAGTATAATCAAAGACTCCTCCCACCCAGGTTATTCTCTCTTCCAACCTCTTCCATCGGGCAGGAGATACAAAAGTCTGAGAATGTGCGCTAACAGATTCAAAAACCGCTTCTTCCCCGCTGTTAACAGACTCCTGAATGACCCTCTTGTGGATTGAACTGATCTCTCCACGCGTCTTCTCTACTGAGTACTACTACACTCCGTATGCTTCACCCGAAGTCTGTGTATTTACATTGTGTATTTATGTATGTCCTGTGTTTTTCATATATGGAACGATGTGACTGGACTGCCCGCAGAACAGTACTTTTCACTGTACCTAGATACACGTGACAAATCAAATTAATCAATCAATGGACACTAAGGGGCAATTTAGCATGGCCAATCCACCTAACCTGCACATCTTTGGACTGTGGGAGAAGCTCCCGGAGGAAACTCACGCAGACGGGGAGAAATTCCACACAGACAGTCACCTGAAGCTGGAATTGAACCCGGGTCCCTGGAGCTGTGAGGCAGCAGAGATGGCTGAAGGAACGTCTGCCAACGATGGGGCAAAGAGAGTGGGAGATGTTCTTGGGGGGGGGGGGGGTGTTAGAAAGTTGCAGGAAGTTGAAGAGATCCATCAGGAGTTTCAACACAAGGGTGAGAATTTTACATTTGAATTATTTTAAATCACTGTGGAAATCAGTGAAAGGAATCATGAACCCAGCAGGTTCCTGAATGACCGTCTCGGGAAGGGACATTGGCGTCCTTACTCAGTCTGGCCTACATGTAACTCCAGCCCTCTGAAGCAGCCCACACCGCGGTTCAAAGTTCCATCATCACCTTCTCAATGGTATCTAGATACGGGCTATATTACCAGCGGCATTCACATTCCGAGAATAGGTTTAATAGGAAGATAACTGGCACGTCAATGGCAAGCACGTGATGGACGATGCCAGCCTGCGCTGGTAAACACTAGAGTTGGGGAGATGAGCACGGGATTAATTGGCTGGTTCAAGCAACTCGTGAACATAGGAAATGTATTTGTCTTTGCACTGATGATAATGATGCCTGTTCCCTCACGGAAACGGAAAATTCTTTATTCATGAGCAATGCAGATGTACTGGGCAGGATTCTCCGACCCTGCGCCGGGTCGGAGAATCGCCGGGGGGGGGGGGGGGGAGGGCGCGAATCACGCTCCGCCGATACTCCGGTGACTGGACAATCGCCGCCATTGGCGTGGTGCTGGTCGGGGGCCGCTCTACCCGCCCCCCAGGGTGATTCTCCCTCGCGATGGGCCGAGTGCCTGCCGAGTTAGGCCGAGTCCCGCCGGAGTCGTTCTCGCGTGGTCCTACCCGGCGGGACCTTGGCGTTCATGCTGCGGGGTCGGCCTGGTGGAGGGGGTAGGGGGAGATCCGACCCCTGGGGGGGGGGGGCTCCATGGTGGCCTGGCCCATGATTGGGGCCTACCGATTGGCGGGCGGGCTTATCCCGGTGGGGGCCTATGTTCCTCCGCACCAGGCCCCTGTAGGTCTCCGCCATGTTGCGTTGGGGCTGGCGCGGAGAAGGCCTCCCACGTGCATGCGCGAACACGCGCCGGCCGCGCCGACGGCAGTATCAGCAGCTGGAACAGCGTGAGGCTCTCCAGTGCCGTGCTGGTCCCCTGTGCGGCGCAGGATCGCTGATCCTAGGGGCCAGATGACGCCGTCGTAAAACGCTCCGCCATTTACGACGGCGTCAACACTTAGCCCCAGGATCAGAGAATCCTGCCTCGTTTTGAAAGAGTTTCAATATCACTTTGTGACCATCATTTGGGAAATGATTTACAACCAAATTAGATGAGTGCGATGTGGATTGCTTTTTTACAGCATGTTCTCTATTCCTTTTTCCCTTTGTTCCTCGGTAACGTGGCAAGTGTGGTCCGAGCATTGGCAATACGATGTTATGAGTGTCCCAGACACATGCTCCCACTGAGTGCATCTCCTTCACTGGGAGTGAGAGATGCCAGAATGCATCTTCATTTTACTCTGGCAAGCTCAGCTAAACCTGACTCTGTTGCATTCTTCATCTTGTTTCCAGTTTCTCAATCTATTACCCCAACTTAGGGGCCCTTCACAGCTGTGACTTTGGTGCGGCTTGTTGGAGTGGTGATCTCAATCTTCTAGGACCTCTTCACCACCCTTGCTTGTTGTTTGCAACAGAAAAGTCCAGCTCTGGGGTTACCACTATCATTGGACATATTGCCACCGGAATGCCCATCTTCAACTGTCCCGAGTCCACATTCTGACCATTGGTCACCAGCGCAACCATCTTCATGTAGCAATGGTCATTGGGAAGCAGACAGACTCGATCGGATGATTCTTGGCTGTCAAGTTTGAATTAAAGTAGGAGTTTCTCCTCCCTCCTGCCCCATCGGTACGGGCGGCATGATGGCACAGTGGTTAACAGTGCTGTCTCACAGCGGCAGGGACCCGGGTTCAATTCTGGCCTCGAATAGCTGTCTGTGTGGAGTTTGCACTTTCTCCCCTTGTCTGCGTGGGTTTCCTCCGGGTGCTCTGGTTTCCTCCCACAGTCCAAAGAAGTGCAGGTTAGGTAGTTTGGCCATGATCAATTGCTCCTTAGTGCCCAAAGAAGTGCAGGTTAGGTAGTTTGGCCATGATCAATTGCTCCTTAATGCCCAAAGATGTGCAGGTTAGGTGGAGTTATAGGGGTAGGGCGGGGGACTGGGCCTAGGTAGGGTGCTCTTTCAGAGGGTCGATGCAGAAACGCGATGGGCCAAATGGCCTCCTTCTGCACTGTAGTGATTCTATGATCTCTAACATTTTTAGAACTGATAAACAAAAGTTTTCAAAGAAAATGAAAAACAATAAACTTTCCTCTGGTTATTGGAAGCAGCGTCCAGGAGGTTAATCTTTAATAGTCTCTGGAGGGTCGGCAACCCAGCCCAGGTCTCAGTAGATCATGCAGGTCAAACAACTGCCAGGATGATCCTGTCCAGGAGATTGATATTGTTTTGGAACAATGTAACTTAGGTGGCTCAACCAGAGGGACTGCAGGCCATTCGGGAGTGATCACTCTGATTTACCTTCCTTCTGCCATCCGGCTTCTCCCTCCGTTTCCTCTGTAATAATTCAGCCACAAAACATAATTCAGTCACTGACTGCTTGTTCCTCTACAGACGGTTCTGAAGTTAGCGGAGGTTATCTGCCTCGCTCCTTAGTGGAAATGAGCCTGGAATTAAACTCAGGAGGTGATTTTCTTTTTCCGTTTACTGTGCTGAGGTAAACACTTTGGGCCCAGACAAAGGTTTGTATTCTTAGAGCTTGCTTTTAGATGCTTTGACGTTAATTGACTTTTTTGATGGGATGGTGCATGTCTAATGAACAACAAAGAAGACACCTCTGATTTAGCCAGAGTTTGAAAGGTTAGAAATTCAAACTTCAGGACTTCCGGTTGCGGCTATGAAGAGCTAAGTCGCACGTTCGGCAGCTCCCGCTAGAAACGGACTTTTGGGCTCTTTTTAGAGCCCGTAACGGCGCTCGCTCGACGTTTCCCGGTGTGGGAAGGAGACAGCAACATTCCCCCAATAGTGTATGGCGGGGACCAGGAGTGGGGCGATTAAAAAAAGTGGCATTGAAGCAGAGAAAGGTGCGAGGAAGGAAGTCCAAGATGGCGGCGGGTGGAGACCAGGCAGCGTGGATGCAGTGGGCGCAGGAGCAGCAGGAGTTTCTTCAGCGCTGCTTTAGGGAGCTGAAAGCAGATCTGCGGACCGGCCTCTGGGAGGTCCGGCAAAAGGTCTCTGAGAATGAAGATGAGATCCTAGGCCTAGCGGTGAAGGTGGAGGCGCACGAGGCGCTCCATAAAAAATGGCAGGAGAGGTTCGAGGAGATGGAGAACCGGTCGAGACGGAAGAATCTGCGGATCCTGGGCCTCCCGGAGGGATTGGAGGGGTCGGACGTGGGGGCCTACGTGGACACCATGCTGGATTTGCTGATGGGAGCGGGGTCCTTCCAGGGGCCCCTGGAGCTGGAGGGGGCTCACCGAGTGCTGGCGAGGAGGCCCAAGCCCAACGAGCCGGCGCGGGCGGTGTTGGTGCGGTTCCAACGGTTTGCTGATCGGGAGTGCGTGCTAAGGTGGGTCAAGAAGGAGCGGAGCAGCAGGTGGGAGAACGCGGCGGTCCGGATCTACCAAGATTGGAGCGCGGAGGTGGTGAAGAAGAGGGCCGGGTACAATCGGGCGAAGGCGGTGCTGCACAGGAGGGGGGTGAAGTTCGGCATGCTGCAGCCGGCGCGTCATTATTTTGAGTCCCCGGAGGAGGTCTTTGTCCAGGCCGAAAACTTGGACTTGGACTGAGGGTCAGGGGCGGGGGGGGGGGGGGGGGGGGGGGGGGGGAAACGGGACGGACGCGGTGAAGGGATGGTTGGGGATTGTGGTGTTGTATTTTGAGGGGGGGGTTCTTTGTTCATTGTTGGTTCTTTGTTTTTCGGGGGTTGGTTGGGCACTGTTTCGGTTGGGTCCGCCGGGTGGGCTCGTGGAGGGGGGCAGGTAAACGGCTTGGGGGGTTGATGGCCGACAGGGGGGATGGGGCCCCGCGGATTGCTGCTGGAAGGGCCAAAGGGGAGCTGGAATCGGTAGAGAAGGTTGCGGCGGGATCTGTCGCTGTGGGGAACGGGCCGTGCGGGGGGCGCGGGCATGTGGCTGGCCTAGGAGGGGATATGGCTAGTCGGCGGGGGGCGGGTAGCCCCCTGATCCGGTTGATAACCTGGAACGTAAGGGGACTGAATGGGCCGGTCAAACGGGCCAGGGTGTTCGCACACCTGAAGGGGCTGAATGTGGCCATGCTTCAGGAGACGCACCTGAGGGTGGCAGATCAGGTAAGGTTGAGAAAGGGGTGGGTAGGCCAGGTGTTTCATTCGGGGTTGGATGCAAAAAATCAGGGGGGGTGGCGATCTTGGTGGGGAAGAGTGTCGTTCGAGGCGTCGAGCATTGTGGCAGACAATGGCGGTAGGTATGTAATGGTAAGTGGCAAGGTGCAGGGGGTTAGTTGGTGGTGTTGGTCAATCTATATGCCCCGAATTGGGACGATGCGGGGTTCATGCGGCGTATGTTGGGCCGGATTCCGGACCTGGAGACGGGGGGGCCTGATAATGGGGGGAGATTTCAATACGGTGCTGGACCCGGCACTACATCGCTCCAGGTCCAGGACGGGTAGGAGGCCGGCGGCGGCAAAGGTGCTGAGGGCGTTCATGGACCAGATGGGAGGGGTGGACCCATGGAGGTTTGCGAGGCCAGGGGCCAGGGAATTCTCCTTCTTCTCCCATGTCCCCAAGGCCTATTCCTGGATTGACTTCTTTGTTATGAGTAGGGCGCTGATTCCGAGAGCGGAAGATACTGAGTACTCGGCGATAGCCATTTACGATCACGCTGCGCATTCGGTAGACCTTGAGCTGGGGGAGGAGAGGGATCAGCGCCCGTTGTGGCGCTTAGAGGTGGGGTTGCTGGCAGACGAGGAGGTGAGTGGGTGTGTCCGAGGGTGCATAGAGAGGTACCTAGAGGCTAATGACAATGGGGAGGTCCAAGTGGGGGTGGTCTGGGAGGCGCTGAAGGCGGTGGTCAGGGGAGAGCTGATCTCCATTAGGGCCCATAAGGAGAGGAGGGAAAAGAGAGAGAGGGAGAGGTTGGTGGGGGAGATGGTGAGGGTGGACAGGAGGTACGCGGAGGTCCTGGAGGATGGATTGCTTAGGGAGCGGCGCAGCCTCCAGGCCGAATTCAAACTGTTGACCACCAGGAAGGCGGGAGCGCAGTGGAGGAAGGCGCAGGGGGCGGTATATGAATATGGAGAAAAGGCGAGCCGGATGCTGGCGCACCAGCTTCGGAAGCGAGAGGCAGCTAGGGAGATCGGGGGAGTTAAGGATGGGGGAGGAAGCAAGGTGCGAAGTGGGGTGGGTACCAATGGGGTCTTCAGGGACTTCTACGAGGAACTGTATCGGTCCGAGCCGCCACTGGAGGAGGGAGGGATGGGTCGCTTTCTGGACCGGTTGAGATTCCCGAGGGTGGAGGAGGGGCAGGTGATGGGGCTGAGGGCGTTGGTTGGGTTGGAGGAGTTGGTCAAAGGGATAGGAAGTATGCAGGCGGGGAAGGCACCGGGGCCAGATGGGTTCCTGGTCGAATTTTATATGAAGTATGCGGACCTGCTGGGCCCTCTGTTGGTAAGGATCTTTAACGAGGGAAGGGAAGGAGGGGCTTTGCCCCCGACGATGTCTCGGGCGCTGATCTCCTTGATCCTGAAGCGGGACAAGGATCCCCTACAATGTGGGTCATACAGGCCGATCTCACT
Organism: Scyliorhinus torazame; assembly: GCF_047496885.1. Lineage (NCBI taxonomy): Eukaryota > Metazoa > Chordata > Chondrichthyes > Carcharhiniformes > Scyliorhinidae > Scyliorhinus > Scyliorhinus torazame. Next base: position 155,857,805 of record NC_092718.1, on the reverse strand, counting down.
TCTAAATGTAGATGCAAAGTTGTTGGCGAAGAGTTTAGCCACGAGGATAGCGGCAGGTTATTCATGAGGATCAGATGGGGTTCGTGAAAGGGAGACAGCTGAATACGAATGTACGGAGGCTCTTGAATGTTATAATGATGTCGGCGGTGGTACGGGAGGCGGAGATAGTGGCGGCGATGGATGCGGAAGAAGGCCTTTGATAGGGTAGAGTGGGGGTACCTGTGGGAGGTGCTGAAAAGGTTCGGGTTTGGGGAGGGATATGTCATGTGGGTTAAGTTGCTGTATGAGGCCCCGGTGGCGAGTGTGGCCACAAACAGAAGGAGGTCAGAGTATTTTTGTTACACCGGGTGACGAGGCAGGGGTGTCCCCTGTCCCCCCTGCTCTTTGCGCTGGCGATTGAGCCCCTGGCCATGGCATTGAGGGAGTCGAGGAATTGGAGGGGGCTGGTGCGGGGTGGGGAGGAACATCGGGTGTCGCTCTATGCAGACGATTTGCTGTTATATGTGGCGGACCCGGTGGGGGGAATGCCGGAGGTGATGAGGATTCTAAGGGAGTTTGGGGATTTCTCCGGGTATAAGCTCAATATGGGGAAGAGCGAGTTGTTCGTTGTTCACCCGGGGGACCAGGAGAGGGGGATTGGTGAGCTCCCGCTAAAAAGGGCAGAGAGGAGTTTCAGGTACCTGGGGGTCCAGGTGGCTAGGAGTTGGGGGGCCCTGCATAAGTTTAACTTCACGAGACTGGTGGAGCAAATGGAGGAGGAGTTTAAGAGGTGGGATGTGCTGCCACTCTCCTTGGCGGGTAGGGTGCATTCAGTTAAAATGTCGGTGCTCCCGAGATTTTTGTTCCTGTTCCAGTGCCTCCCCATCCGGATCCCTAAGGCCTTCTTCAGGCGGGTTGATAGGAGCATTATGGGGTTTGTGTGGGCGCAGAAGACCCCGAGGGTGAGAAGGGCGTTCCTGGAGCGGTGCAGGGCTAGGGGGGGGGTTGGCGCTGCCTAACCTCTGTGGGTATTATTGGGCCGCCAACGTGGCAATGGTGCATAAGTGGGTGATGGAGGGGGATGGGGCGGCATGGAAGAGGCTGAAGATGGCGTCCTGTGTGGGCACGAGCCTGGAGGCGCTGGTGACGGCGCCGCTTCCTCCAACGAGGTACACCATGGTGGCGGCTACCCTCAAAATCTGGGGGCAATGGAGACGTCATGGGGGGAGGTGGGGGCCTCGGTGTGGTCCCCGATTCGGGGGAACCACCGGTTTGTCCTGGGGAGGATGGACGGATGGTTCCTGAGCTGGGCCAGGGCAGTTATTAGAAGGATGGGGGACTTGTTTGTGGACGGGAAGTTCGCGAGCCTGGGTGAGCTGGAGGAGAAGTTTGAGCTCCCCCCGGGGAACACCTTCTGATATATGCAGGTAAGGGCTTTTGTTCGGCTGCAGGTGGTGGAGTTCCCACTGTTGCCGCCACGCGGGGTCCAGGACAGGGTGCTGTCGAGGGTGTGGATTGGAGAGGGGAGGATCTCGGCAACGTATCAGGTGATGCAGGAAGAGGAGGAAGCCTCGGTGGAGGAGCTAAAGGGCAAGTGGGAGGAGGAGTTGGGTGAGGAGATTGACGAGGGGACGTGGGCGGGTGCCCTGGGGAGAGTGAACTCTTCCTCCTCTTGCGCAAGGCTCAGCCTCATACAATTTAAGGTGCTGCATAGGGCTCACATGACCGGGGCAAGGATAAGCCGGTTCTTTGGGTGCGAGGACAGGTGTGTTAGGTGCTCAGGGAGCCCAGCAAACCACACCCACATGTTCTGGGCATGCCCAGCGCTGGAGGACTTTTGGAAGGGTGTAGCGAGGACGGTGTCGAGGGTGGTAGGTTCCAAGGTCAAGCTGGGCTGGGGACTCGCAATATTTGGGGTGGCAGAGGAGCCGGGAATGCAGGAGGCGAAAGAGGCCGGAATTCTGGCCTTTGCGTCCCTGGTAGCCCGGTGAAGGAATCTTCTTCAGTGGAAGGATGCGAGGCCCCCAAGCGTGGAAGCCTGGATCAGCGATATGGCGGGGTTTATTAAATTGGAGAAGGTGAAATTTGCCTTAAGGGGATCTGTGCAAGGGTTCTTCAGGCGGTGGCAACCGTTCCTAGACTTCCTGGCAGAACGTTAGAAGATGGTCAGCAGCAGCAGCAACCCGGGGCGGGGTGGGGGCTCGGGGGCGGCGGTGGGGTGGGGGGGGGGGTTGGTTCGTTTTTCTTGAGTGGGCGTGTATATTTGCTTTTCTGTTGATGAAGGCTGTTAATTTATTATATATGTATACGGGGTGGGTTTGTTCTTTTCTTGCTGTATTTTGTTGTTGATATTTTGTGAAAATTTGAATAAAAATTATTTAAAAACAAAAGAAATTCAAACTTCAGAGTTGAGTTCTGATTTTAAAAAGATAGGGGTGGTGTCTTTGGTGGGTGCTTTTCAACTCGCCACGAATGGGTTAGCCAGTCTCGGGCTTTACTGGGATCCGAGTGGCACTGTCAGGGTAGCAGGCTGGCAGTGCCACAGTAGCGTGCCAGTTGGAGTGTCAGGGCACCACCTTACCCTGCCCCCGACCACCTGTGGTGTCTCCAGTGGTCTGGGAGGCCCCCCCAATGGTCCGGGTCTCGCGTGCGATTCACCCGTTGTGCCCAAACCCACGGCTGGTGCAACAGGGTTGCTGAATCGCACCCAAGTTGTTTGAAGTTTTGTCCAGAGTCTCCGACGACTTAGCTCCACTGCTGCACATTCCCGCTGAATCCTGATGAGTCTCTCAATGCCTTCGCGACTAAACCTTCTCCATTTTGGTTGGTCACAAGTCAGAGTCTCCCATGACTCTGTGGGGGTGGGGGGGGGGGGGGGGGGAGGTACTTGACCTCTTCGGGGATGCTTTGAAGACATCCCTAAAGTGTTTCCGTTGTCCTCCTGCAATTATTTGAGAATCTGGTTTCAGGCCTACGAGCCACACACCTCACTCCGTGGAGCTGCCTTTGAGTGACCAGCGCCTCGTTACTGGACAGGTTGACTTGGGAGAGGACGCTGCTGTTGGATCAAATTTCTTGCCGCCAGATTTGAAGGAGCTTGCGAAGACACCGCTGATGGTCTTTCTCCAGTGCTTTGAGATGCCTGCTATAGGCCATCCAAGTCTCTGAAACATGTAAGAGCACTGGGATCGCAGCTGCCCAGTAAACCACAACTTTACTCTTGGGGTTGAGATCCTGGTCCTGTTGGGGAAGCGCTCATAGCTGAATAATGACCAACTGAGCAAGTGTAACAAGTAGTTTAAGGACACTGTCTGCATGTAGGATGAAGAAAACAAGATTCATTTATTCCGCCGGTATCAAAACTGGGTAAATTGTCAAGGGAAGTACAACTCTAGGAATCAACTATTTACAGAGAATATTTACCACTTTTCACGTCCTAGTTGGCCTTGGCACCTCAGTGCAGCACTCACCAGGTGTGTCCAGGCTTGCCCACCTGCCCAATTCCTTGCTGCATTCCTGCCCTTCAACTTGGAGGTGCTGCCACGAGGCCCCAATTCCCCTTCCTGGCTCCTCAGGGGCTTCAGGTTGCCCTTGGCTCCTGCCCCTCACAGGTCCTGGCCTTCTCCAGGTAGCTGTCTCCCTGGCCTCATTACATTTGGCCCTGCCCCCTCGGCTTGTCAAAGACACTTCTCCCTGGAGAGAGGGGCCCACAGCAGCCGACCAGTTCCCCTACTCTGTGCATTTTCCCAACATCGCCACCTGCTGTTGGAGGCCCCGTTACAAAAGTATCAAAGGGGTGCGACTGCCCTAACACTGTCTTCCAACAACGAGTAAACAACACCAGGAGAAGCTGGGAAGGGAAATAAAGCAGTTTTCTTATTTCTTTGCATCAAACCATAGCTACACATTTCACCTCGGCCACAAAGGGGCCCAAACAATTGCCTGAAAAGAAAACATCAGTTGATGGTTGGGCAATGCAGTGGCTGAGTGAGCTGCCGAGGCATGGTGGCACAGCGGTTAGCACTGTCGCCTCACAGCGCCAGGGACCCGGATTTGATTCCAGCCTTGGGCGATTAACTGCGTGGAGTCTGCACCTTCTCCCCGTGTCTGCGTGGGTTTCCTCTGGATGCTCCGCTTTCCTCCCACAGTCCAAAGATGTGCAGGTTACGTGGATTGGCCATGCTAAATTGCTCCTTCGTGTCCAAGATTAGGTGGGGGTTATGGTGTATCGGGGATAGGGCGGGGAGTGGGCCTAGATAGGGTGCTCCTGCGGAGGATTGGTGCAGACGCGATGAGCTGAATGACCTCCTTCTGCACTGTATGGATTCTATGATATGATGATTCAAGCCTTGGGCTCCATTTTGCGCGAATTGACTGTTGGACTCTCATTTTTGACTGCTGTAAGGGACAGAAATAAAAAAAACGCAAAGTCTCAGTCCCTGCAGATCACTGGCCAAGAAGCAGCACTAAAGGAGTGGCTCACCGGGAAATGGCACAAAGGCTGGGGGCACATCCCTGGTGCAATGTAGGAGAGGGGGTCCTCAGAGGCAGTGTAAAGGGAGCTTTACGCTGCCTGATACACAGTTTGACCTGGAGCTAATGGGGGCTTGATGGGTGGCAATGTTCTTCCCTTCAACAGTGGCATCCTTCTTCCATTCACACAATAATTCACACATTTAAAAACTCAATCTGAAACTGTTACTGATTCTCTGTTGTGGGGTGGGGTTGGTGTAGGTTAGATAAACATGAAGCTCAACGATTTACTTTTCTCTGGGAATCTGTACGGTTTAGAATTCCGCACTAAACTAATTGTTTACTTAGCTTCCAGTAAAAGTGCAGGAACTGCCTTATCTTCAGGAGAGCTCTGATTATTCCAACTGGGAACCGTTCCACGCTGATCTTCCAGACAGCACCGCGGTCAACATTTTGCTCATGATCAAATTGGCTGAAGTGGTCCACTTTAAAGAAAAACTCAGCCAATAAATAAAAACTTCTGTACTTTCGCATTGCCCAAGAAGTACAACTGGATTTGCCATCTCCCAAATCAAAAAAGTGCTTCCTGCCACTTTGTAGCAATTATCTTACAGAAATTGCAGTACATTCCAATGTTCTTTGAATATCTTTAAGGCAGAGCTAGATAGCTTCCTGATTAACAAAAGGGGGAAAGGTTATCGGGAGTGGGCTGGAATGTGGGGACGAAGCTACAATCAGAGCCGGGATTCTCCCGTTGCGAGTCCGCCCTGCTACCGCTGCTAGCGATGACGGAGAATTTGGCTGTGCCTTTCGCTGGCGGCGGGATGCTATACTTCTGCCACTTGTCAATGGAATTTCCCATTGAAGCCACCCATCGCCGCCTGGAAACCCACGGGTGGGGGTGCGCGAACGGCGGGACCAAAGAATTCCACCGCCAGGAGAATGCCGACCCAGATCAGCCACGATCTTACTGAATGGTGGAGCAGGCTCGAGGGGCCGAGTGGCCTATTCCCGCCCTTCCTTCCATTGGGCAGCCTGGCTCCCTTCAAAGTGAGGGTTAGCATGTGAAAATTGCAAGTTATATCTTTATTCGGTGTAATTTTAAAATAATCGGGTTTAAACTGGAGGTTGCCGTCTCTTTGGGCCCAATCAGGAGATCCAGAATACAGGGCGGGAATTTCCACGCACTCCGCTACGAGTTTCACAGCAGCGAAGGCCGCCTGCCATTCACCGGCGGCGGTATCTTCTGATCCCGTTGTTGTCAACGGGGTTTCCCACTGACTGCCCCCCTCCGCCGGTGGAACTGGAAGATCATGCCAGCGCGAACGACTGGAAACTCCTGACCTCTATTTGCAGGGAGAAGAAGTTAACGTGGGACTTCGTCTGCTGTGATAAGTTTTTAAATTTACAGGTATGAAGTACAGACATTCTCCGACCCGGCGCCGGGTCTGAGAATCGCCGGAGGGCCGCGAGAATCGTGGCATGCCGCCCCGCGCCGGCTTGCTGATTCTCCGGTGGCGATTTTTGGGCGTTTGCGGGATCGCCGCCGCTTTCAACGGCACCCGACCAGCGATTCTCTGGGCCGAGTTCGGCCGGTTCCCGCCGGCATGGGTTACGTACGGTCCTACCCAGCGCGACCTCTGAGTTCTGTCTGCGGGGGCCGCCCTGGTGAGGGGGGGCAGGGGCATCCGACTCCGGGGGAGGCGTCCACGGTGGCCTGGTCCGTGATCGGAGCTTACCGATCGGCGGGCGGGCTCGTTCCGTGGGGGCCTATGTTCCTCTGCGCTGGGCCCCTGTAGGGCTCCGCCATATTGCCCGGGGTCCGGCGCGGAGACAGGAACCCACGCGCATGCCCGAACCCGCGCTGGCCGTGGCGCGCATGTGCGAACTCGAGCCGACTGTGGCGCGCCGGCTTTCGGACAATACTCCGGCGTCGTACTAGCCCCCTAGTAAGGGGTGGATAGCTGCCAGTTGAGGCCCGTTGACGCCAGAGTGGCTCGCGCCACTTTTCATGCCGGCATCAGGACTTGGCCGCAGGATTGGAGAATCCCAGCCGTAATTTCCAGGCTTCCCCAGGGTCAGCAATTTGATTCCTATCCATTGACATCAATATGAAGTGTGGTTCGCCGTTCGTATCATTATCCAGGAGTAAGACACAACTGCTGCTCTAATTCATTGGAAGCCTGAGCTTGTTATCATCTTCAGGGAAAGTGCTTCAACTTTAAAGAGAAAACGACTGATGTAAAGAGCGGGTCAAGCTATTCACCGAGAGTTTTATCCCAGTCGCCACTGAACCCGGAGACACTGACTGAATATGCGAATGAACCTGCTGTGTTACTTTGGGAAATTACTTTCCCAAAGCCAGACCCCGTCAGCTTGAGGCATGAACTGTAAATATTTAGAAATCGGCCCAGTGTTTTTTTAATATATTCCTTGATTGGACATGGGCATTGTTGGCAAGGTCAGCATTTGTCACCCATCCCTAATGTTCTATAACTGAGTGTCTCGTTCGGCCATTTCAGGGGGCAGATAAGAGTCAACCACATTGCTGTGGATCTAGTCACATGTAGGCCAGACCAGGTAAGGATGGCAGACTTCCTTCCCTAAAGGACATTAATGAACCGGATGGACTTTTACAACAACGATGATAGTTTCAAGGCCGCCATTACTGAGACTAGCTTTCATATTCCAGATTTTTATTACCTGAATTTAAATTCCACCAGCTGCCATGGTGGAATTCAAACCTCATTCACCTGGACCTCTGGATTATTAACCCAGTGACATTACCGTCTCACCCAAATTGTATTAATGAGTGTTTTGGTGTTTGCTCCAGGAGACGTTGAAGGTGAGGCTGTGTGAGATGGGATGAACTATGTTGTTGGAGTGATATTTCAGACTGTATCCTTCAGCATTTGATGTCTGTGGTTGGTCCTTATGAAGATGTCTTTGGCCTGACTTTTTTATTGCTGCTATCTAGTTCAATAGGATAAAACCCCAAAAGCCAAGCATATGAATGAGAAAACAAGCTCTAACCCTTGGCCATTGTCCATCCACCATAAATGGGGCCTAATTTCCATTGCCAGCTACGCCGCTGGGGGTTATGATGATAAATCTAAATGTATCGTGAATGCTATATCACTAATGATAAACCTGGGCCCCCTTCTCATTCCCTTTTGCTTGTCCTCTCTCCCTCACACAATGACACCTAAAGTTGCCCACATGTTTTTGACCAGAGTCACAACTCTTCTACATCCTTATTTTAAATAATATTTTATTGAGGTATTTGAAAAGTTTTATAGCAGTAACATAAACAATGCCATCAACATGGTAAAATAAATATTTCCCTCACCCAGCCCAATCTTCACGCACCTCGACCATACAACAACACCCGTGTTTTTAGTACCGTGGACATTGCCTCAGCAAAACCCTGCCAGAACCCTCTAAGCTTCGGGCATGCCCAAAACATGTGGACATGACTTGCTGGGCTTCCTGCGCACCTCTCACACCTATCCTCTACCCCGAAAAACTTGCTCATCCTAGCCACTGCCATGTATGCCCGATGGACTACCTTAAATTGTATCAGGCTAAGTCTGGCACATGAGGAGGTATTAACCCTGCTAGGGCGTCCGCCCATAGACCCGCCTCTATCTCTCCTCCTAGCTTGTCCTCCCACTTGCCCTTAAGCTCCGCCACCGGGTTTTCCTCTGCCTCCGAAAGCTCCTGGTAAATATCCAATACCTTCCCCTCTCCCACCCAGGTACTGGAAACGACTCTATCCTGTATCCCCCCGTGGTGGCAGCAGCAGAAAGGCCGGCACCTGTTTTCTCAGGACAAGATGGAAAGCTCCCATCTATAAATAGATCCCCCATCCTTCTAATTCCTGCCCTCTGCCAACTCTGGAACCCGCCATCTAGCCTACCCGGTACAAACCTGTGGTTATTATAAATCGGGGTCCAAATCGATGCTCCCTCCCCTCTCTTATATCTCCTCCATTGCCCCCAGATCCTCAAAACCGCCACTACCACCGGACTTGTGGAGTATCGGGCCAGCGAGAATGGCAGAGGTGCCGTTACAAGTGCTCCCAAATTGGTGTCTTTACATGACGTTGCCTCCATCCACCCCCCCTGAACCAGCCCTTTCCGGTTCCTAGAGGCTCTTAACGCCATGGCCAATGGCTCTATGGCCAGAGCAAACAGTAACGGGGAGAGGGGGCACCCTTGCCTCGTCCCTCGGTGTAGTTTAAAACACCCCGACCTCAGCCGGTTCGTACGGACACTCGCTACTGGTGCCTGATAGAGCAACCACACCCAGTCATTAAAGCCCTCACTGAACCCAAAACTTCCCTGCGCCTCCCACAGGTAATTCCACTCCACCCGATCAAAAACCTTCTCCGCATCCATCGCTACCACCATCTCCACCTCCTCTCCTTCTGAGGGCATCATAATAGCATTTAGAAGCCTTCGAACATTGGCCTTGAGTTGCCTGCCCTTAACAAATCCCGTCTGGTCTTCCCCTATCACCCCCGGGACACAGTCCTCTATCCTTGTGGCCAGTATCTTAGCCAGCAGTTTGGCATCCACACTCAGTAGAGAAATCGGCCTGTATGTCCCGCATTGCTCAGAATCTTTCTCCCATTTCAGGATCAGTGAAATCGAGGCCTGCGACATTGTTGGGTGGAGGACTCCTTTCTCTCTTGCTTCGTTAAATGTCCTCACCAGCAGTGGGCTCAATATCTCTGAAAACTTCTTATAGAATTCCACCGGGTAGCCGTCAGGCCCCGGGGCCTTGCCCAACTGCATGTCCTCCAGCCCCTTGATTATTTCCTCAATCTCAATTGGGGCTCCCAGCCCTTCCACCAGGTCCTCCTCCACCCTCTGGAACCTCAACTGATCCAGAAACTGCCTCATCTCCTCCACCCCTGCTGGGGGGTTACGACTCATATAATTTACCATAAAAGTCCTTAAATACCTCGTTCACCGCCGCTGGGTCCAGAACGGTATTCCCACCTCTACTCTTCACTTTACCTATCTCCCTGGCCGCCTCCCTTTTCCTGAGCCGGTGTGCCAACAATCTGCTTGCCATTTCCCCGTATTCATAGACCCCCCTTGCCTTCCTCAAATGTTCCACCGCTTCCCCTGTGGTCAACAGCCCAAACTCCACCTGTAATCTCCGCCGCTCCCTCAGTAGCCCCGCGTCCGGGGCCTCCGAGTATCTCCTGTCCACCTGGAGTATCTCCTCAACTAACCTGTCCCTCTCAGCCCATTCTGCCTTTTCTCTGTGGGACCGTATCAAGATTAATTCCCCTCTGACTACTACCTTCAAAGCTTCCCAGACCATCACTGCAGAGACCCCCCCCATATCATTTGTTTCCAGGTAGTTCTGGATGGACTTGTTAACCTGCCCACAGATCACTTTGTCCGCTAGCAACCCCACATCCAGTCTTCACAGCGGGCGTTGCCCTCTCTCCACACCAACCCGTAGATCCACCCAGTGCGGGCATGATCCGACACTGCAATTGCCGAGTACTCAGTATCCATCACCTCCAGTATTAGCGCCCTGCTCAGAACAAAAAAGTCGATGCGAGAGTATACTTTATGGACATGTGAAAAAAAGGAAAACTCCTTTGTCCTCGGCCGTGCAAACCTCCATGGGTCTACACCCCCCATCTGTTCCATAAAACCCTTCATTTCTTTGCCGCAGCTGGCCTCCTCCCTGTCCTGGATTTTTACCTGTCCAATTCCGGATCAATGACTGTATTGAAGTCCCCTCCCGTGATCAGGTTATGTGACTCTAAGTCTGGGATCTTACCTAACACCCGCCTCATAAATTCCACGTCGTCCCAATTCGGAGCATATAGGTTCACAAGTACCACTCGCACCCCCTGCAGCTTCCCGCTCACCATTATGTGCCTACGCCCCTTGTCTGACACGATTCTCCCTGCCTCAAATGCCACTCGTTTGTTGATTAAGATCACTACCCTCCTGGTCTTTGAGCCCAGCCCTAAGTGGAATACTTGGCTGACCCACCCCTTCCTCAATCTCGTCTGGTCTGTAACCTTTAGATGTGTCTCTTGTAGCACTGCCACATCCGCCTTCAGCTCCCTCAAATGCGCGAACAGGCGAGCCCTCTTGACCGGCCCATTCAGTATTCTCACGTTCCATGTGATCAGCCTGGACGGGGGCTTCCAACCCCCTCACCACTGCCGACTAGCCATCACCCTTTTTAGGTCAGCCTCGAGCTCGCGCCCTCCGCTTCCTCGAGTCCCAACTCGGGCAGTCGCCGTTCCCGACCTCCCATTTGTCCTCCCACCCCCCGCCCATCCCCCGCAACAACACCAGAAACCCAATCCCCCAAGTCAAGCTCCAGCTTAACACCTGCTCACCCCCACTGCGCTTCTGAGAGTCAGCTGACTAGGTTGCTCCTGCCCCTGGCACCAAGCAGTCTGTCTCCCTATTGCTCTCTTCTCTCTCCCCCCCCCCCCACATGAATAAACATTTAAAAAGCATCGCATTCCCCAGTAAACAAACATCAGAAAAAACAGTGAAGAAACAGTCACTTTAGAAAGGTAGTCACCCAAAAAGCAGAACCAAATGCAAAGCCCCCCCCGCCCCCCCCCCCCCCCCCCAAACAAGGTCCCTGCAAGACAAAGCAACCTTTAACCATCCACACAGCCCATTATTTCACATAGAGCTACATAAATTTATACAATCCAGCACCACAAATCGTCGCCACAGTACTTCTCCAAGGCTTCAGTGACTTTTAATTCGCTTCCAGCTTCATTTCTTTAATAAAGGTCCATACTTCGTCTGGCCTTTCAAAGTAGAAGTCCTGTTCCTCATGTGTGACCCACAGATGGGCTGGGTACAGCATCCCGAACTTCATCCCCTTCTTAAAGAGGGTCGTTTTTGCCCGATTGAACCCAGCCAAGACTTGGCCAAATCCGCTCCCAGGTCCTAATAGATGTGCAACTCACAGTTCTCCCACTTGCTGCTCCGTTCTTTCTTGGCCCACCGCAAAACGTGTTCCTTGTTCATGAAACGGTGAAAACGTACCGCCATGGCCCTCGGCGGCTCGTTCGCTCGGGGCTTCCTCGCGAGGGCTCTGTGCGCTCTGTCCAATTCCAGGGGCCGAGGGAACGACCCAGCCCCCATCAACTTCTCCAATATGTCCGTCACATAGGCCCTTGCATCTGATCCCTGACTGCCTTCAGGGAGGCCAACAATTCTGTGATTTTGCCTCCTGGACCTATTCTCCAGGTCCTCCAGCTTCTCCCGGATTCTTTTCTGGCGGTCGTTCATCATCCCCATCTTGTTTTCCAGCACGGTTATATACTCCTCGTGCTCGGACAGCTTTTGCTCCACCTCCTGGATCGCTCTCCCGTGGGTTTCCTGATTCTGAACCACTTGATCAATCGAAGCCTTAATCGGGTCCAGCGTGTCCTTCTTCAGCTTGGCGAAGCAATCCTCGAAAAACGTCACCAGCTGCTCCATCGACCACTGTGTTGTCCCCCCACAGCCCTGCTGCCCCGCCATGCTGTCCCGTGTTACCAGCTCTGCTCGCATCTTCCTTATAGGACTTTGTCGTCTTACACGGCCACTTCTGGTCCAATTCTCCATACACCGGAGGGGGAATTCTCCTTACTGTCTCACTCTTCACCGGTTTATCTCATAAAATCCGAAAAATAAACAGGGGAAAAAGGTCCAAATGTCCGTTACAGACGGGAGCTATCAAATGTGCGACCTGCTCCTCCATGGCCGCCACCGGAAGTCCAACTCTTCTACATCCTAACTGGCCTCTTCATGATCATGGGCGAGATTCTCCGACCCCCCGCCGGGTCGGAGAATTGCCAGGGGCTGGCGTGAATCCCGCCCCCGCCGGTTGCCGAATTCTCCAGCACCGGATATTCGGCGGGGGCGGGAATCGCGCCGCGCCGGTTGGTGGGGCCTCTCCCGTGATTCTCCGGCCCAGATGGGCCGAAGACCCGCCGCTAAAATGCCTGTCCCGTCGGCGTAGATTAAACCACCTACCTTACCGGCGGGACAAGGCGGCGCGTGCGGGCTCCGGGGTCCTGGGGGGGGGGGCGCGGAGCGATCTGGCCCCGGGGGGTGTCCCCACGGTGGCCTGGACCGCGATCGGGGCCCACCGATCCGCGGGCGGGCCTGTGCCGTGGGGGCACTCTTTCCCTTCCGCCTTCGCCACGATCTCCACCATGGCGGAGGCGGAAGAGACTCCCTCCACTGCGCATGCGCGGGAATGCCGTCAGCGGCCGCTAACGCTCCCGCGCATGCGCCGCCCGGAGATGTAATTTCTGCGCCAGCTGGCGGGGCACCAAAGGCCTTTTCCGCCAGCTGGCGGGGCGGAAATTTGTCCGGCGCGGGCCTAGCCTCTTGAGGTTGGGGCTCGGCCCCCAAAGATGCGCGATGCCCGACTGATTGGGCGCCAGTCGGCAGACTTCGCGCCGATACCGGAGAATTTCGCCCCATATTCCCCACATCATGCCCTTCATTTGATGCTTTTTCAGGCTTAAATGAAGACCTTGTAATGTGGGGATCCCGAGCAGAGGAGCAGATCTCTGGGGTTATAGTGTTTCTGCCGAATCAGGGATTAAGCATCTCTGCCTCAGCTCATCAGCTGCTGGAGGCCTCATCCAAGCCTCTGTTACCTCTAAACTTGACTATCCAGCGCTATGCTGGGCGGCCACCCATTTTCTACTTTCTATAGCCCATCCTACTGCCTGTATCCTAACTTGCATCAAGTCCCATTCACTCATCATACCGATGCTCGCTGACTCAATCCACCCACACCTTCACTTTTAAATTCTCACCCCTGTGTTCAAATACCTCCATGGCCTGGCCCCTCCCTATAACCTGTAACCTGCTCCAGCCCCACAGCCCTCTGGGAAGTCTGTTCTTCTCCAACATTGGAATCTTGTGCTGGACCAATTTTCCTCACACCCCCATCGGCAGCCATGCCTTCAGCTGCCTAGACCTTGGGAAGAGAGAACATAGAACATACAGTGCAGAAGGAGGTCATTTGGCCCATCGAGTCTGCACCGACCCACTTTAAGCCCTCACTTCCACCCTATCCCCGTAACCCAATAACCCCTCCTAACCTTCTTGGACACTAAGGGCAATTTAGCATGTTCAATCCATCTAACCTGCACATCTTTGGACTGCGGGAGGAAACTGGAGCACCCGGAGGAAACCCACGCAGACATGGGGAGAACGTGCAGACTCCACACAGACAGTGACCTAGTGGAGAATCAAACCTAGGACCCTGGCGCTGTGAAGCATAGGGGTTAGGGGCAAAGGTAGGCATTGCAGCCCTTCAAGCCTGCTCCACCATTCAATAAGATCATGGTGGATCCAGCTCCACTTTACCATCTGCCACTCTCTCCCAATTCAGTCCTTGTTGGGAGAGCCAACCGCACTGGGCCCTGCTTGGGGCGGCTTCTATGTGTCGTCTTTAACAAGCTCCAGCTGGGGAGCCTCCACCCACTACCTGGGAAGCTCGTACTCCACGGGTCCTACGGGGAGATCGACAATGGTTTCCAAATTGGCTTTTCCTACATTACAACAGTGGCTACGCGTCAAGTTCTTAATTGGCAATAAAGTGCTTTAGGACAACCTGGGATATTGGAAGGTGCAAAAGGAATGCAAATCTTTCTATTCAAGGAAGCGCAGAGGTTTACAAATCAAGTGCACATGCTGAAGCATTTTAAGCAATCAATAATGTAACTGGCCAATGAGGGCCTGAGTTAACCTCCGGTTTTGCCTGTTCCCCTTTTAGGTGAGAAATGGTACAAGCACCACTTGACCTACAAGATCATAAACTGGCCCCGGTATCTGGAGCAAAACCGGGTGAAAATGGCCGTGAGGACCGCCTTCGAGCTGTGGAGCAATGTATCGCCGCTGACCTTCTGGGAGGTGACTGATGGCCCTGCGGACATCCGCTTGGCGTTCTACCAGGGCGAACACAATGATGGGATTGGCAACGCTTTCGATGGACCAGGTGCTGACTGCTGTCTCATCGTAAGATTCTTATTTAACATGCAGTCCTACTTAGTTCCCCCGCCACTGGGTTCAGTTCAGGGACCACAACCAGAAGAGAGAGAAGGAGAAATGTTTCATGCAGCAAGTTTTTAATGATCTGGAATGTACTGCTTGAAAGGGTGGCAGAAGCAACTTCAATAGTGACTGTCGAAGGGCAATTGGATATGTACTTAAAAAGAGCAAACAATTCTGGGTGGGTGCGGAAAAAGTAGGGGGAGGGAGGGGGACTAATTACATAGTTCTTTTAAAGAGCTGGTATAAACACAGTGGGCTGAATGGCCAATGAGCGGATTCCATTAGTCACTCCACCAATATCACAACCCTAAACAACGTGCATCTACGGGTCTGTTTGAAGAGATTGACCTCAGTGTTTGCTTGACAAGAGAGAAAAGATTCCTCCGTTTTCCATCCAGTATCCCTTTGGAAGCTCGTGTGTCGAATTCAGGAGACGAGACTCGTTTTTGACACCCGCCACAGTCGAATAGCCTTCCTGCACTTGCTGTCTAGTTCAGCAGATGAAGTTGGGTTGAGGTATAAGATGGCTGCCACTCTGTGTACCTGAACACGAGTCTGCTCCTTTAGCTGAGGATGGGGGTGAGTACAAACGGGTACAACATCAATTCAGGCCCTTATTGGATGGTGGGGCGGCATGGTGGCACAGTGGTTAGCGCTGCTGCCTCGCAGCGTCAGGGATTCAGGTTCAATTCTGGCCTTGGGTCACTGTCTGTGCGGAGCTTGCACTTTCTCCCCATGTCTGCGCGGGTTTCCTCCGGGTGCTCCGGTTTCCTCCCATAGTCCAAAGATGTGCAGGTTAGGTGGGGTTGCGGGGATGGGACGGGGGAATGGAACCAAGGTAGGTTAGGTGGATTGATGATCAATGCCCAGGGTTAAGGGGATTGGTGTGGACCTAGGTAGCGTGCTCTTTCAAAGAGTCAGTGCAGACACGGTGGGTCGAATGGTCTGATTCTGCACTTGTAGGAACTCTCTGGTTTCATGGTTCTGAATGTAAGGGGCTGGAACCAAGCTGGACAAAAGACGAGGTGCAGCTCTTAAAATTTTAATCACTGAAATATTCATGTAAAGTTGTGTTTGTGAAGTTCTGTTTAGCTCTTACTGATGGTAAGATGGGTTTGAGATGACATTAAGAAGTCAGGACGAAATGCGTAGTCTCCATGAAAATTTACGAAGGCCTTCATGAACGACTGCCTGTAGTTTTGGGCTTCACACTATAGGACAGATATTGAGGCTGGTTCATGACAAGGCTGCCTGGCATGAGGAAATGGAAAGACAAAGCCTTGAAAAATCGGACAGTTGTCCTTTGGACAATGCAGGGTGATGGGATGTGTGTTAAAGATTGTAAAAGAGTGGGACAAGGTAGAAAGAAACAGATTATTTGCAGAGGTTGATAGATTTGGATCGAGGAGAATACAAAATGAAATGGCAGAGATCGCAAACAGAGGGCAGGACAACCCTCTCCACGTGATTTTTTAAAGTGGAATCCACTTCCCACTTCTGGTTAAGGCAGAAGTTCCCCATGTTTTCTCGTGCATTGCCTCTGAAATGAAATGAAAATGAAATGAAATGAAATGAAAAATGAAATGAAATGAAAATGCTGTATAGAACCTTAGTTAGGCCACACTTGGAGTATAGTGTTCAATTCTGGTCGCCACACTACCAGAAGGATGTGGAGGCTTTAGAGAGGGTGCAGAAGAGATTTACCAGAATGTTGCCTGGTATGGAGGGCATTAGCTATGAGGAGCGATTGAATAAACTCGGTTTGTTCTCACTGGAACGAAGGAGGTTGAGGGGAGACCTGATAGAGGTATACAAAATTATGAGGGGCATAGACAGAGTGGATAGTCAGAGGCTTTTCCCCAGGGTAGAGGGGTCAATTACTAGGGGGCATAGGTTTAAGGTGCGAGGGGCAAGTTTTAGAGGAGATGTGCGAGGCAGGTTTCTTTTACACAGAGGGTAGTGGGTGCCTGGAACACGCTGCCGGAGGAGGTAGTGGAAGCAGGGACGATAGGGACATTTAAGGGGCATCTTGGCAAATATATGAATAGGATGGGAATAGAAGGATACGGACCCAGGAAGTGTAGAAGATTGTAGTTTAGTCGGGCAGCATGGTCGGCACGGGCTTGGAGGGCCGAAGGGCCTGTTCCTGTGCTGTACATTTCTTTGTTCTTTGTTCTTTGAAAACCGCTTATTGTCAGTAGGCTTCAATGAAGTTACTGTGAAAAGCCCCTAGTCGCCACATTCCGGTGCCTGTTCGGGGAGGCTGTTACGGGAATTGAACCGTGCTGCTGGCCTGCCTTGGTCTGCTTTCAAAGCCAGCGATTTAGCCCTGTGCTAAGCAGCCCCTCTGTATCTTGAGGTGGGATTTTCCAGGCCCTCCGCGGCATGTTTTCCGGCAGCGCAGGGCGGTTCAGCGCAGGCCTCTTGGCGGGACCTTCCAGTCCCGCCACAGGCAATGGTGTTTTGCATGGTTCGCCTATTCTGCTGCCAGGGAACGAGCCCTTGGGACTCACCAGTAAAAGCAAATTACGGCGGATGCTGGAATCTGAAACGAAAGAGAAAACGCTGGCAGCATCTGTAGGGAGAGAAAAGAGCTAACGTTTCCTGGAACTAGCCCTATGGGACTCACCCTCGGATCCCACCGGTGGGGAGCCGGAAATCCGTGGCAGAAATGTGGCAGAAACCCTGACTGGGATTTTCCAATCCTGCCGATGGGTTTTCCAGTAAATTTGTATGAGATTCCAGCTGGGAAATGGGAGCTGCTGGGATGAAATCAATCCCTTACATCAACATCCAAAAGTTGAATGGGAGTCTGAATTGAAAGGGATAAGGAGTTGCAGGAATATCAAACAGGTCAAATGAATAACGTCTGAATTATTTGCTCGTGTGAAGGGTGATAAGGCCGAATGGCCAGTTTGTGAGTGGGCACAACATTAAAAGACATTGGTCAGAAACATTCAGTTATGAGGATAGGTTAGATACAATAGGCTCTTTCAGGTTTATAGAAAAAATAAGAGGTCATCGGAATAAGATTTTAAGGTGCTGAAAAGATTTGATTGGGTCGATAGAGACAAAGCATTTCCTCTGGCGGGGAGAAATCTGGACAAAAGGAAAGTGGGGTATAAAGAATGAGACTTCAGCGAGAAGAGAGGTGGACAAAGAGAAGGTTGTCAGAGAGGAGAGCGGAGTTGTAAAGAGTAAGGCTTCAGTGAGAAGGGTGGGGAAAAAAGAGCAAGACTTCAGCGAGGAGAGAAGAGAATAAAGAACGAGATGTCAGTGAGGAGAGTGGGCTATAAAGACGAGACTTCAGGTAGGAGAGCAGGGAATAAAGAGCGAGACTTCAGCGAGGAGAGAAGAGAATAAAGGGCGAGACTTCAGCGAGGAGAGAAGAGAATAAAGAGCGAGACTTCAGCGAGGAGAGTGGGATATAAAGACGAGACTTCAGCTAGGAGAGCAGGGAATAAAGAACGAGACGTCAGTGAGGAGAGTGGGCTATAAAGACGAGACTTCAGCTAGGAGAGCAGGGAATAAAGAGCGAGACTTCAGCTAGGAGTCCAGGGAATAAAGAGCGAGGCTTCAGCGAGGAGAGCGGGGGTATAATGAGCGAGACTTCACTGAGGAGAGTGGGGTATAAAGAGTGAGACTTCACTGAGGAGAGTGGGGTATAAAGAGTGAGACTTCACTGAGGAGAGTGGGGTATAAAGAGTGAGACGTCAGTGAGGAGAGTGCGGTATAAAGAGTGAGACTTCACTGAGGAGAGTGGGGTATAAAGAGTGAGACTTCACTGAGGAGAGTGGGGTATAAAGAGTGAGACTTCACTGAGCAGAGTGGGGTATAAAGAGTGAGACGTCAGTGAGGAGAGCAGGGAATAAAGAGTGAGACTTCAGCGAGGAGAGCGGGGTATAAAGAGCGAGACGTCTGTGAGGAGAGTGGGATATAAAGAGCGAGATTTCATTGAGGAGAGGGGGATATAAAGAACGAGACGTCAGTGAGGAGAGCAGGGTATAAAGAGCCAGACTTCAGTGAGGAGAGCGGGGTATAAAGAGAGAGTCTTCACTGAGGAGAGTGGGGGTATAAAGAGTGAGACTTCACTGAGCAGAGTGGGGTATAAAGAGAGAGTCTTCACTGAGGAGAGTGGGGGTATAAAGAGTGAGACTTCACTGAGCAGAGTGGGGGTATAAAGAGTGAGACTTCACTGAGCAGAGTGGGGTATAAAGAGTGAGTCTTCACTGAGCAGAGTGGGGTGTAAACAGCGACAATTCACTGAGGAGAGTGGGGATAAAGAGTGAGACTTCACTGAGGAGCGTGGGGTATAAAGAGTGAGACTTCACTGTGGAGAGTGGGGTATAAAGAGTGAGACTTCACTGAGGAGAGTGGGGATAAAGAGTGAGACTTCACTGAGGAGAGTGGGGTATAAAGAGTGAGACTTCACTGTGGAGAGTGGGGTATAAAGAGTGAGACTTCACTGAGGAAAGTGGGGTATAAAGAGTGAGACTTCACTGTGGAGAGTGGGGATAAAGAGTGAGACTTCACTGAGGAGAGTGAGGTATAAAGAGCGACAATTCACTGAGGAGAGTGGGGTATAATGAGTGAGACTTCACTGAGGAGAGTGGGGTATAAAGAGTGAGACTTCACTGAGGAGAGTGGGGATAAAGAGTGAGACTTCGCTGAGGAGAGTGGGGATAAAGAGTGAGACTTCACTGAGGAGAGTGGGGTATAAAGAGTGAGACTTCACTGAGGAGAGTGGGGATAAAGAGTGAGACTTCACTGAGGAGAGTGGGGTATAAAGAGTGAGACTTCACTGAGGAGAGTGGGGTATAAAGAGTGAGACTTCGCTGAGGAGAGTGGGGTATAATGAGTGAGACTTCACTGAGGAGAGTGGGGCATCAAGAGTGAGACTTCACTGAGGAGAGCGGGGGTATAAAGATCGGCAATTAACTGAGGAGAGTGGGGTATAAAGACCGAGGCTTCACTGAGGAGAGTGGGGTATAAAAAGGTGAGACGTCACTGAGGACAGTAAGGTATAAAGAGTGAGACTTCACTGAGGACAGTGAGGTATAATGAGTCAGACTTCACTGAGGACAGTGAGGTATAAAGAGTGAGACTTCACTGAGGAGAGTGAGGTATAAAGAGTGAGACTTCACTGTGGAGAGTGGGGTATAAAGAGTGAGACTTCACTGAGGAGAGTGGAGTATAAAGAGTGAGACTTCATTGAGGAGAGTGGGGAATAAATAGTGAGATTTCACTGAGGAGAGCGGGATATAAAGAGCGAGACATCAGTGAGGAGAGTGGGGTATAAAGAGTGAAACTTCACTGAGGAGAGTGGGGCATCAAGAGTGAGACTTCACTGAGGAGAGCGGGGGTATAAAGATCGGCAATTAACTGAGGAGAGTGGGGTATAAAGACCGAGGCTTCACTGAGGAGAGTGGGGTATAAAAAGGTGAGACGTCACTGAGGACAGTAAGGTATAAAGAGTGAGACTTCTCTGAGGACAGTGAGGTATAATGAGTCAGACTTCACTGAGGACAGTGAGGTATAATGAGTCAGACTTCACTGAGGACAGTGAGGTATAAAGAGTGAGACTTCACTGAGGAGAGTGAGGTATAAAGAGTGAGACTTCACTGTGGAGAGTGAGGTATAAAGAGTGAGACTTCACTGTGGAGAGTGGGGTATAAAGAGTGAGACTTCACTGAGAAGAGTGAGGTATAAAGAGTGAGACTTCACTGTGGAGAGTGGGGTATAAAGAGTGAGACTTCACTGAGGAGAGTGGGGTATAAAGAGTGAGACTTCACTGAGGAGAGTGGGGTATAAAGAGTGAGACTTCATTGAGGAGAGTGGGGAATAAATAGTGAGATTTCACTGAGGAGAGCGGGATATAAAGAGCGAGACATCAGTGAGGAGAGTGTGGTATAAAGAGTGAAACTTCACTGAGGAGAGTGGGGCATCAAGAGTGAGACTTCACTGAGGAGAGCGGGGGTTTAAAGATCGGCAATTAACTGAGGAGAGTGGGTTATAAAGACCGAGGCTTCACTGAGGAGAGTGAGGTATAAAAAGGTGAGACGTCACTGAGGACAGTGAGGTATAATGAGTCAGACTTCACTGAGGACAGTGAGGTATAATGAGTCAGACTTCACTGAGGACAGTGAGGTATAAAGAGTGAGACTTCACTGAGGAGAGCAGGGAATAAAGAGCAAGACTTCAGCAAGGGGAGCGGCGTATAAAGAGCGAGACGTCAGTGAGGAGAGCAGGGAATAAAGAGTGAGACTACAGCGAGTAGAGCGGGGTATAAAGAGCTAGACGTCTGTGAGGAGAGTGGGATATAAAGAGTGAGATTTCATTGAGGAGAGCGAGATATAAAGAACAAGACGTCAGTGAGGAGAGCAGGGTATAAAGAGCCAGACTTCAGTGAGGAGAGCGGGGTATAAAGAGCGAGGCGTCAGTGAGGAGAGTGGGGTATAAAGAATGAGACTTCACTGAGGAGAGTGGGGTATAAATAATGAGACTTCAGTGAGGAGAGTGGGGTATAAAGAGGGCGACTTCACTGAGGAGAGTGGGGTATAAAGAGTGAGACTTCACTGAGGGGAGTGGGGATATAAAGAGTGAGTCTTCACTGAGGAGAGTGGGGTATAAAGAGTGAGGCTTCACTGAGGAGAGTGGGGTAGAAAGAGTGAGACTTCACTGAGGAGAGTGGGGTAGAAAGAGTGAGACTTCATTGAGGAGAGTGGGGAATAAATAGTGAGATTTCACTGAGGAGAGCGGGATATAAAGAGCGAGACATCAGTGAGGAGAGACGGGTATAAAGAGTGAGACTTCACTGAGGAGAGTGGGGTATAAAGAGTGAGACTTCACTGAGGAGAGCGGGGGTATAATGAGTGAGACTTCACTGAGGAGAGTGAGGTATAAAGAGTGAGACTTCACTGAGGAGAGTGGGGTATAAAGAGTGAGACATCAGTGAGGAGAGACGGGTATAAAGAGTGAGACTTCACTGAGGAGAGTGGGGTATAAAGACCGAGGCTTCACTGAGGAGAGCGGGGGTATAATGAGTGAGACTTCACTGACGAGAGTTGGGTAAAAGAGCGGCAATTCACTGAGGAGAGTGGGGTATAAAGAGTCAGACTTCACTGAGGAGAGTGGGGTATAAAAAGCAACAATTCACTGAGGAGAGTGGGGTATAAAGAGCGACAATTCACTGGGGAGAGTGGGGTATAAAGAGTCAGACTTCACTGAGGAGAGTTGGGTATAAAAAGCAACAATTCACTGAGGAGAGTGGGGTATAAAGAGCGACAATTCACTGAGGAGAGTGGGGAAAAAAGAGTAGACTTAACTGAGGAGAGTGGGGTATAAAGAGTGAGTCTTCACTGAGGAGAGTGGGGTATAAAGAGCGACAATTCACTGAGGAGAGTGGGGTATAAAGAGCGACAATTCACTGAGGAGAGTGGGGTATAAAGAGCGACAATTCACTGAGGAGAGTGGGGTATAAGGACCGAGGCTTCACTGAGGAGAGTGGGGTATAAAAAGGTGAGACGTCACTGAGGACAGTGAGGTATAAAGAGTGAGACTTCACTGAGGACAGTGAGGTATAATGAGTCAGACTTCACTGAGGACAATGAGGTATAAAGAGTGAGAATTCACTGAGGAGAGCGGGGGGTATAAAGAGTGAGTCTTCACTGAGGAGAGTGGGGTATAAAGAGTGAGACTTCACTGAGGAGAGTGGGGTAGAAAGAGTGAGATTGCACTGAGGAGAGTGGGGTATAAAGAGTGAGACTTCATTGAGGAGAGTGGGGAATAAATAGTGAGATTTCACTGAGGAGAGCGGGATATAAAGAGCGAGACATCAGTGAGGAGAGTCGGGTAAAAAGAGTGAGACTTCACTGAAGAGAGCGGGGTATAAAGAGTGAGACTTCACTGAGGAGACTGAGGCATCAAGAGTGAGACTTCACTGGGGAGAGCGGGGGTATAAAGATCGGCAATTAACTGAGGAGAGTGGGCTATAAAGACTGAGGCTTCACTGAGGAGAGTGGGGTATAAAAAGGTGAGACGTCACTGAGGACAGTGAGGTATAAAGAGTGAGACTTCACTGAGGACAGTGAGGTATAATGAGTCAGACTTCACTGAGGACAGTGAGGTATAAAGAGTGACACTTCACTGAGGTGAGCGGGGGTATAATGAGTGAGACTTCGCTGAGGAGAGTGGGGTATAAAGAGTGGGATTTCACTGACCAGAGTGGGGTATAAAGAGTGAGACTTCACTGAGGAGCGCAGGGAATAAAGAGCAAGACTTCAGCAAGGGGAGCAGCGTATAAAGAGCGAGACGTCAGTGAGGAGAGCAGGGAATAAAGAGTGCGACTTCAGCGAGGAGAGCGGGGTATAAAGAGCGAGACGTCTGTGAGGAGAGTTGGATTTAAAGAGTGAGATTTCATTGAGGAGAGCGGGATATGAAGAACAAGACGTCAGTGAGGAGAGCAGGGTATAAAGAGCAAGACTTCAGTGAGGAGAGCGGGGTATAAAGAGCGAGGCGTCAGTGAGGAGAGTGGGCTATAAAGAATGAGACTTCACTGAGGAGAGTGGGGTATAAAGAGTGAGACTTCACTGAGGAGAGTGGGGTATAAAGAGTGAGTCTTCACTGAGGAGAGTCGGGGTATAAAGAGTGAGATTGCACTGAGGAGAGTGGGGTATAAAGAGTGAGACTTCACTGAGGAGAGTGGGGTATAAAGAGTGAGACTTCATTGAGGAGAGTGGGGAATAAAGAGTGAGGCTTCACTGAGGAGAGTGGGGTAGAAAGAGTGAGATTGCACTGAGGAGAGTGGGGTATAAAGAGTGAGACTTCACTGAGGAGAGTAGGGTAGAAAGAGTGAGATTGCATTGAGGAGAGTGGGGAATAAATAGTGAGATTTCACTGAGGAGAGCGGGATATAAAGAGCGAGACATCAGTGAGAAGAGACGGGTATAAAGAGTGGGTCTTCACTGAAGAGAGTGGGGTGTAAAGAGCGAGACTTCACTGAGGAGAGTGGGGTATAAAGAGTGAGTCTTCACTGAGGAGAGTGGGGTATAAAGAGTGAGGCTTCACTGAGGAGAGTCGGGAATAAATAGTGAGATTTCACTGAGGAGAGCGGGATATAAAGAGCGAGACATCAGTGAGGAGAGACGGGTATAAAGAGTGGGTCTTCACTGAAGAGAGTGGGGTATAAAGAGCGAGACTTCACTGAGGAGAGTGGGGCATCAAGAGTGAGACTTCACTGAGGAGAGCGGGGGTATAAAGATCGACAATTAACTGAGGAGAGTGGGGTATAAAGACCGAGGCTTCACTGAGGAGAGCGGGGGTATAATGAGTGAGACTTCACTGACGAGAGTTAGGTAAAAGAGCGGCAATTCACTGAGGAGAGTGGGGTATAAAGAGTGAGACTTCATTGAGGAGAGTGGGGTATAAAGAATGAGACTTCACTGAGGAGAGTGGGGTATAAAGAGCGACAATTCACTGAGGAGAGTGGGGTATAAAGAGTGAGACTTCACTGAGGAGAGTGGGGTATAAAGAGTGAGACTTCACTGAGGAGAGTGGGGTAGAAAGAGTGAGACTTCATTGAGGAGAGTGGGGAATAAATAGTGAGATTTCACTGAGGAGAGCGGGATATAAAGAGCGAGACATCAGTGAGGAGAGACGGGTATAAAGAGTGAGACTTCACTGAGGAGAGTGGGGTATAAAGAGTGAGACTTCACTGAGGAGAGCGGGGGTATAATGAGTGAGACTTCACTGAGGAGAGTGAGGTATAAAGAGTGAGACTTCACTGAGGAGAGTGGGGTATAAAGAGCGAGACATCAGTGAGGAGAGACGGGTATAAAGAGTGAGACTTCACTGAGGAGAGTGGGGTATAAAGACCGAGGCTTCACTGAGGAGAGCGGGGGTATAATGAGTGAGACTTCACTGACGAGAGTTGGGTAAAAGAGCGGCAATTCACTGAGGAGAGTGGGGTATAAAGAGTCAGACTTCACTGAGTAGAGTTGGGTATAAAAAGCAACAATTCACTGAGGAGAGTGGGGTATAAAGAGCGACAATTCACTGAGGAGAGTGGGGAAAAAAGAGTAGACTTAACTGAGGAGAGTGGGGTATAAAGAGTGAGTCTTCACTGTGGAGAGTGGGGTATAATGAGCGACAATTCACTGAGGAGAGTGGGGTATAAAGAGCGACAATTCACTGAGGAGAGTGGGGTATAAAGAGCGACAATTCACTGAGGAGAGTGGGGTATAAGGACCGAGGCTTCACTGAGGAGAGTGGGGTATAAAAAGGTGAGACGTCTATGAGGACAGTGGGGTATAAAGAGTGAGACTTCACTGAGGACAGTGAGGTATAATGAGTCAGACTTCACTGAGGACAATGAGGTATAAAGAGTGAGAATTCACTGAGGAGAGCGGGGGTATAAAGAGTGAGTCTTCACTGAGGAGAGTGGGGTATAAAGAGTGAGTGAGACTTCACTGAGGAGAGTGGGGTAGAAAGAGTGAGATTGCACTGAGGAGAGTGGGGTATAAAGAGTGAGACTTCATTGAGGAGAGTGGGGAATAAATAGTGAGATTTCACTGAGGAGAGCGGGATATAAAGAGCGAGACATCAGTGAGGAGAGTCGGGTAAAAAGAGTGAGACTTCACTGAAGAGAGCGGGGTATAAAGAGTGAGACTTCACTGAGGAGAGTGGGGCATCAAGAGTGAGACTTCACTGAGGAGAGTGGGGTATAAAAAGGTGAGACGTCACTGAGGACAGTGAGGTATAAAGAGTGAGACTTCACTGAGGACAGTGAGGTATAATGTGTCAGACTTCACTGAGGACAGTGAGGTACAAAGAGTGAGACTTCACTGAGGTGAGCGGGGGTATAATGAGTGAGACTTCGCTGAGGAGAGTGGGGTATAAAGAGTGGGATTTCACTGACCAGAGTGGGGTATAAAGAGTGAGACTTCACTGAGGAGCGCAGGGAATAAAGAGCAAGACTTCAGCAAGGGGAGCAGCGTATAAAGAGCGAGACGTCAGTGAGGAGAGCAGGGAATAAAGAGTGCGACTTCAGCGAGGAGAGCGGGGTATAAAGAGCGAGACGTCTGTGAGGAGAGTTGGATTTAAAGAGTGAGATTTCATTGAGGAGAGCGGGATATAAAGAACAAGACGTCAGTGAGGAGAGCAGGGTATAAAGAGCCAGACTTCAGTGAGGAGAGCGGGGTATAAAGAGCGAGGCGTCAGTGAGGAGAGTGGGCTATAAAGAATGAGACTTCACTGAGGAGAGTGGGGTATAAAGAGTGAGACTTCACTGAGGAGAGTGGGGTATAAAGAGTGAGTCTTCACTGAGGAGAGTCGGGGTATAAAGAGTGAGACTTCACTGAGGAGAGTGGGGTATAAAGAGTGAGACTTCATTGAGGAGAGTGGGGAATAAAGAGTGAGGCTTCACTGAGGAGAGTGGGGTAGAAAGAGTGAGATTGCACTGAGGAGAGTGGGGTATAAAGAGTGAGACTTCACTGAGGAGAGTAGGGTAGAAAGAGTGAGATTGCATTGAGGAGAGTGGGGAATAAATAGTGAGATTTCACTGAGGAGAGCGGGATATAAAGAGCGAGACATCAGTGAGAAGAGACGGGTATAAAGAGTGGGTCTTCACTGAAGAGAGTGGGGTGTAAAGAGCGAGACTTCACTGAGGAGAGTGGGGTATAAAGAGTGAGTCTTCACTGAGGAGAGTGGGGTATAAAGAGTGAGGCTTCACTGAGGAGAGCGGGGGTATAATGAGTGAGACTTCACTGACGAGAGTTAGGTAAAAGAGCGGCAATTCACTGAGGAGAGTGGGGTATAAAGAGTGAGACTTTATTGAGGAGAGTGGGGTATAAAGAATGAGACTTCACTGAGGAGAGTGGGGTATAAAGAGCGACAATTCACTGAGGAGAGTGGGGTATAAAGAGTGAGACTTCACTGAGGAGAGTGGGGTATAAAGAGTGAGACTTCACTGAGGAGAGTGGGGTATAAAGAGCGACAATTCACTGAGGAAAGTGGGGTATAAAGTGAGAGACTTCACTGAGGAGAGTGGGGTATAAAGAGTGAGACTTCACTGAGGAGAGTGGGGTATAAAGAGAGAGACTTCACTGAGGAGAGTGGGGTATAAAGAGTGAGACTTCACTGAGGAGAGTGGGGTATAAAGAGTCAGACTTCACTGAGGAGAGTGGGGTATAAAGAGGGCGACTTCACTGAGGAGAGTGGGGTATAAAGAGGGCGACTTCACTGAGGAGAGTGGGGTATAAAGAGCGACAATTCACTGAGGAGAGTGGGGTATAAAGAGGGCGACTTCACTGAGGAGAGTGGGGTATAAAGAGCGACAATTCACTGAGGAGAGTGGGGTATAATGAGTGAGACTTCACTGAGGAGAGACGGGTATAAAGAGTGAGACTTCACTGAGGAGAGTGGGGTATAAAGAGTGAGGCTTCACTGAGGAGAGTGGGGTATAAAGTGAGACCTCACTGAGGAGAGTAGGGTATAAAGAGTGAGACTTCACTGAGGAGGGTGGGGTATAAAGAGCGACAATTCACTGAGGAGAGTGGGGTATAAAGAGCGACAATTCACTGAGGAGAGTGGGGAATAAAGAGTGAGACTTCACTGAGGAGAGTGAGGTATAAAGAGCAACAATTCACTGAGGAGAGTGGGGTATAAAGAGTGACGCTTCACTGAGGAGAGTGGGGTATAAAGAGTGAGACTTCACTGAGGGGAGCGGGGGTATAAAGAGTGAGACTTCACTGAGGAGAGTGGGGTATAAAGAGTGAGACTTCACTGAGGAGAGTGGGGTATAAAGAGGGCGACTTCTCTGAGGAGAGTGGGGTATAAAGAGTGAGACTTCACTGAGGAGAGTGGGATATAAAGAGTGGTTCTTCTCTGAGGAGAGTGGGGTAGAATGAGCGACAATTCACTGAGGAGAGTCGGGTATAAAGAGCGACAATTCACTGAGGAGAGTGGGGTATAAAGAGTGACGCCTCACTGAGGAGAGTGGGATATAAAGAGTGGTTCTTCTCTGAGGAGAATGGTGTAGAAAGAGCGACAATTCACTGAGGAGAGTGGGGTATAAAGAGCGACAGTTCACTGAGGAGAGTGGGGTATAAAGAGTGAGACTTCACTGAGGAGAGTGGGGTATAAAGAGCGACAATTCACTGAGGAGAGTGGGGTATAAAGAGTGGTTCTTCACTGAGGAGAGTGGGGTATAAAGAGTGAGACTTCACTGAGGAGCGTGGGGTATAAAGAACGACAATTCACTGAGGAGAGAAGGGTATAAAGAGAGAGACTTCACTGAGGAGAGTGTGGTATAAAGAGTGAGACTTCACTGAGGAGAGGGGGGTATAAAGAGTGAGACTTCACTGAGGAGGGTGGGGTATAAAGAGCGACAATTCACTGAGGAGAGTGGGGTATAAAGAGCGACAATTCACTGAGGAGAGTGGGGAATAAAGAGTGAGACTTCACTGAGGAGAGTGAGGTATAAAGAGCAACAATTCACTGAGGAGAGTGGGGTATAAAGAGTGACGCTTCACTGAGGAGAGTGGGGTATAAAGAGTGAGACTTCACTGAGGAGAGCGGGGTTATAAAGAGTGAGACTTCACTGAGGAGAGTGGGGTATAAAGAGTGAGACTTCACTGAGGAGAGTGGGGTATAAAGAACGACAATTCACTGAGGAGAGTGGGGTATAAAGAGGGCGACTTCACTGAGGAGAGTGGGGTATAAAGAGCGACAATTCACTGAGGAGAGTGGGGTATAAAGAGCGACAATTCACTGAGGAGAGTGGGGTATAATGAGTGAGACTTCACTGAGGAGAGTGGGGTATAAAGAGTGAGACTTCACTGAGGAGAGTGGTGTATAAAGAGTGAGGCTTCGCTGAGGAGAGTGGGGTATCAAGTGAGACCTCACTGAGGAGAGTAGGGTATAAAGAGTAGACTTCACTGAGGAGAGTGGGGTATAAAGAGCGACAATTCACTGAGGAGAGACGGGTATAAAGAGGGCGACTTCACTGAGGAGAGTGGGGTATAAAGAGGGCGACTTCACTGAGGAGAGTGGGGTATAAAGAGCGACAATTCACTGAGGAGAGTGGGGTATAAAGAGTGAGATTGCACTGAGGAGAGTGGGGTATAAAGAGTGAGACTTCACTGAGGAGAGTAGGGTAGAAAGAGTGAGATTGCATTGAGGAGAGTGGGGAATAAATAGTGAGATTTCACTGAAGAGAGCGGGATATAAAGAGCGAGACATCAGTGAGAAGAGACGGGTATAAAGAGTGGGTCTTCACTGAAGAGAGTGGGGTGTAAAGAGCGAGACTTCACTGAGGAGAGTGGGGTATAAAGAGTGAGTCTTCACTGAGGAGAGTGGGGTATAAAGAGTGAGGCTTCACTGAGGAGAGCGGGGGTATAATGAGTGAGACTTCACTGACGAGAGTTAGGTAAAAGAGCGGCAATTCACTGAGGAGAGTGGGGTATAAAGAGTGAGACTTTATTGAGGAGAGTGGGGTATAAAGAATGAGACTTCACTGAGGAGAGTGGGGTATAAAGAGCGACAATTCACTGAGGAGAGTGGGGTATAAAGAGTGAGACTTCACTGAGGAGAGTGGGGTATAAAGAGTGAGACTTCACTGAGGAGAGTGGGGTATAAAGAGTGACAATTCACTGAGGAAAGTGGGGTATAAAGTGAGAGACTTCACTGAGGAGAGTGGGGTATAAAGAGTGAGACTTCACTGAGGAGAGTGGGGTATAAAGAGAGAGACTTCACTGAGGAGAGTGGGGTATAAAGAGTGAGACTTCACTGAGGAGAGTGGGGTATAAAGAGTCAGACTTCACTGAGGAGAGTGGGGTATAAAGAGGGCGACTTCACTGAGGAGAGTGGGGTATAAAGAGGGCGACTTCACTGAGGAGAGTGGGGTATAAAGAGCGACAATTCACTGAGGAGAGTGGGGTATAAAGAGGGCGACTTCACTGAGGAGAGTGGGGTATAAAGAGCGACAATTCACTGAGGAGAGTGGGGTATAATGAGTGAGACTTCACTGAGGAGAGACGGGTATAAAGAGTGAGACTTCACTGAGGAGAGTGGGGTATAAAGAGTGAGGCTTCACTGAGGAGAGTGGGGTATAAAGTGAGACCTCACTGAGGAGAGTAGGGTATAAAGAGTGAGACTTCACTGAGGAGGGTGGGGTATAAAGAGCGACAATTCACTGAGGAGAGTGGGGTATAAAGAGCGACAATTCACTGAGGAGAGTGGGGAATAAAGAGTGAGAATTCACTGAGGAGAGTGAGGTATAAAGAGCAACAATTCACTGAGGAGAGTGGGGTATAAAGAGTGACGCTTCACTGAGGAGAGTGGGGTATAAAGAGTGAGACTTCACTGAGGGGAGCGGGGGTATAAAGAGTGAGACTTCACTGAGGAGAGTGGGGTATAAAGAGTGAGACTTCACTGAGGAGAGTGGGGTATAAAGAGGGCGACTTCTCTGAGGAGAGTGGGGTATAAAGAGTGAGACTTCACTGAGGAGAGTGGGATATAAAGAGTGGTTCTTCTCTGAGGAGAGTGGGGTAGAATGAGCGACAATTCACTGAGGAGAGTTGGGTATAAAGAGCGACTATTCACTGAGGAGAGTGGGGTATAAAGAGTGACGCCTCACTGAGGAGAGTGGGATATAAAGAGTGGTTCTTCTCTGAGGAGAATGGTGTAGAAAGAGCGACAATTCACTGAGGAGAGTGGGGTATAAAGAGCGACAGTTCACTGAGGAGAGTGGGGTATAAAGAGTGAGACTTCACTGAGGAGAGTGGGGTATAAAGAGCGACAATTCACTGAGGAGAGTGGGGTATAAAGAGTGGTTCTTCACTGAGGAGAGTGGGGTATAAAGAGTGAGACTTCACTGAGGAGCGTGGGGTATAAAGAACGACAATTCACTGAGGAGAGAAGGGTATAAAGAGAGAGACTTCACTGAGGAGAGTGTGGTATAAAGAGTGAGACTTCACTGAGGAGAGGGGGGTATAAAGAGTGAGACTTCACTGAGGAGGGTGGGGTATAAAGAGCGACAATTCACTGAGGAGAGTGGGGTATAAAGAGCGACAATTCACTGAGGAGAGTGGGGAATAAAGAGTGAGACTTCACTGAGGAGAGTGAGGTATAAAGAGCAACAATTCACTGAGGAGAGTGGGGTATAAAGAGTGACGCTTCACTGAGGAGAGTGGGGTATAAAGAGTGAGACTTCACTGAGGAGAGCGGGGTTATAAAGAGTGAGACTTCACTGAGGAGAGTGGGGTATAAAGAGTGAGACTTCACTGAGGAGAGTGGGGTATAAAGAACGACAATTCACTGAGGAGAGTGGGGTATAAAGAGGGCGACTTCACTGAGGAGAGTGGGGTATAAAGAGCGACAATTCACTGAGGAGAGTGGGGTATAAAGAGCGACAATTCACTGAGGAGAGTGGGGTATAATGAGTGAGACTTCACTGAGGAGAGACGGGTATAAAGAGTGAGACTTCACTGAGGAGAGTGGTGTATAAAGAGTGAGGCTTCGCTGAGGAGAGTGGGGTATCAAGTGAGACCTCACTGAGGAGAGTAGGGTATAAAGAGTAGACTTCACTGAGGAGAGTGGGGTATAAAGAGCGACAATTCACTGAGGAGAGACGGGTATAAAGAGGGCGACTTCACTGAGGAGAGTGGGGTATAAAGAGGGCGACTTCACTGAGGAGAGTGGGGTATAAAGAGCGACAATTCACTGAGGAGAGTGGGGTATAAAGAGGGCGACTTCACTGAGGAGAGTGGGGTATAAAGAGCGACAATTCACTGAGGAGAGTGGGGTATAATGAGTGAGACTTCACTGAGGAGAGACGGGTATAAAGAGTGAGACTTCACTGAGGAGAGTGGGGTATAAAGAGTGAGGCTTCACTGAGGAGAGTGGGGTATAAAGTGAGACCTCACTGAGGAGAGTAGGGTATAAAGAGTGAGACTTCACTGAGGAGGGTGGGGTATAAAGAGCGACAATTCACTGAGGAGAGTGGGGTATAAAGAGCGACAATTCACTGAGGAGAGTGGGGAATAAAGAGTGAGACTTCACTGAGGAGAGTGAGGTATAAAGAGCAACAATTCACTGAGGAGAGTGGGGTATAAAGAGTGACGCTTCACTGAGGAGAGTGGGGTATAAAGAGTGAGACTTCACTGAGGGGAGCGGGGGTATAAAGAGTGAGACTTCACTGAGGAGAGTGGGGTATAAAGAGTGAGACTTCACTGAGGTGAGTGGGGTATAAAGAGGGCGACTTCTCTGAGGAGAGTGGGGTATAAAGAGTGAGACTTCACTGAGGAGAGTGGGATATAAAGAGTGGTTCTTCTCTGAGGAGAGTGGGGTAGAAAGAGCGACAATTCACTGAGGAGAGTCGGGTATAAAGAGCGACAATTCACTGAGGAGAGTGGGGTATAAAGAGTGACGCCTCACTGAGGAGAGTGGGATATAAAGAGTGGTTCTTCTCTGAGGAGAGTGGGGTAGAAAGAGCGACAATTCACTGAGGAGAGTGGGGTATAAAGAGTAGACTTCACTGAGGAGAGTGGGGTATAAAGAGCGACAGTTCACTGAGGAGAGTGGGGTATAAAGAGTGAGACTTCACTGAGGAGAGTGGGGTATAAAGAGCGACAATTCACTGAGGAGAGTGGGGTATAAAGAGTGGTTCTTCACTGAGGAGAGTGGGGTATAAAGAGTGAGACTTCACTGAGGAGCGTGGGGTATAAAGAACGACAATTCACTGAGGAGAGAAGTGTATAAAGAGAGAGACTTCACTGAGGAGAGTGTGGTATAAAGAGTGAGACTTCACTGAGGAGAGGGGGGTATAAAGAGTGAGACTTCACTGAGGAGGGTGGGGTATAAAGAGCGACAATTCACTGAGGAGAGTGGGGTATAAAGAGCGACAATTCACTGAGGAGAGTGGGGAATAAAGAGTGAGACTTCACTGAGGAGAGTGAGGTATAAAGAGCAACAATTCACTGAGGAGAGTGGGGTATAAACAGTGACACTTCACTGAGGAGAGTGGGGTATAAAGAGTGAGACTTCACTGAGGAGAGCGGGGTTCTAAAGAGTGAGACTTCACTGAGGAGAGTGGGGTATAAAGAGTGAGACTTCACTGAGGAGAGTGGGGTATAAAGAGCGACAATTCACTGAGGAGAGTGGGGTATAAAGAGGGCGACTTCACTGAGGAGAGTGGGGTATAAAGAGCGACAATTCACTGAGGAGAGTGGGGTATAAAGAGCGACAATTCACTGAGGAGAGTGGGGTATAATGAGTGAGACTTCACTGAGGAGAGACGGGTATAAAGAGTGAGACTTCACTGAGGAGAGTGGTGTATAAAGAGTGAGCCTTCGCTGAGGAGAGTGGGGTATAAAGTGAGACCTCACTGAGGAGAGTAGGGTATAAAGAGTAGACTTCACTGAGGAGAGTGGGGTATAAAGAGCGAGATGTCAGTGAGGAGAGCAGGGAAAAAAGAGTGGGACTTCAGCGAGGAGAGCGAGGTATAAAGAGCGAGACGTCAGTGATGCGCAATCAATTACTCTCGAGACAAGGTGAGTCATAACTAATAGGCTTTAATCTGCTAGAACTGTTCCCCAGCAGCTTCGATACAGAAAGTGAAGGCTGCTGGGACGGCATCGGTTCTTATACCCCGCCTCTCAGGGCGGAGCTATGTACACCAGCCAATGGTAGACTCCTGGGTCTAGCCAATGGTCATCCACCTCTCGGGTACCGCAATACCTGGTATTACCACATTCACCCCCTGTTGAAAAGAACCCGGCGGGGTGATGGCCAGCGTTAATGTCGCCTTTCGCATGGTAGGACCAGGTATGGAGGTGCCGTGATGTCGAGGGTAATAGCAAAGTGTTCATGGTGCAGCGATCAGCCGATCGGGTGGCCTGGTCGTCCTTCTGGAGCGTCTGGGCTTCGGCGGTGATCCTGATGGGGGCCCTGGCGGTTGCGACTCCGGGAACGTGGTGTAGTCCTCCCAGGCAGCTTCGTCACCCCTCGGCGGCGCTGTTGGGGCGAAAAGTGGGCAGGGGGAGGGGCCGGTAGGGGGCGTCGGTGCTTGTTCGGGCCTAGGTAAGGGCGGTGGGGGTACTGACCCTCCGGTCAGGTGCTGCGGGGAGGGTGGGGGTGGGAGCAATGGTGCGGGTGCGCGTGGGGCTCTGGCGGGCGCCAGGTCCCGAAGGCAGACCGTGCCTTGGCGGCCGTCAGGGAACGCTACATAGGCGTACTGGGGCTTAGCGTGCAGCAGGTGGACCCTCTCGACCAACGGGTCCGACTTGTGCGCCCTCACATGTCTCCGAAACCGGATGGGTCCGGGTGTCGCTTGCCAGGTTGGGAGCGAGGTCCCGGAGGAGGACTTCCTGACGAAAACAAGGAGACGTTCATGAGGTGTCTGATTTGTGGTAGTACAGAGCAGCGACCGGATGGAGTGAAAGGCCACCGGGAGGACGTCCTGCCAGCGGGAGACTGGGAGATTCCGAGACCGTCGGGCCAGCAGGACGGTCTTCCAGACCGTTCTGTTCTCCCTCTCTACCTGCCCGTTTCCCCAGGGGTTGTAACTGGTCGTCCTGCTCGAGGCGATGCCTTTGCTGAGCAGGAATTGACGCAGTTCGTCACTCATAAAGGAGGACCCCCGTCACTGTGAATGTACGCGAGGAAACCGAACATTGTAAAGATACCCTGGAGGGCCTTGATGACGATGGTTGTGGTCATGTCTGGGCAGGGGATGATGAATGGGAACCGGGAGTACTCGTCAATCACGTTCAGGAGGTACGTGTTGCGGTCGGCGGAGGGGAGGGGGCCTTTGACATCCACGCTGAGGCGTTCAAAGGGACGGGAAGCCTTTATCAAGGGCACCCTCTCTGGGCGGTAGATGTGCGGTTTGCACTCTGCGCAGATTTGGCAGTCCCTGGTGACTGTCCTGACCTCCTCAATGGAGTAGGGCAGGTTGCGGGTCTTGATAAAATGAAAGAAACGAGTGACCCCCGGGTGGCAGAGGTCCTCGTGGAGGGATCAGCGGCGGTCCACTTGTGCGGTGGCACAAGTGCTGCGGGACAGGGCATCAGGAGGCTCGTTCAGCTTCCCGGTACGGTTCAAGATCTCGTAATTGTAGGTGGAGAGTTCTATTCTCCGCAAGATCTTGTCGTTCCTAATCTTGCCCCGCTGCGCATTATCAAACATGAAGGCAACCGACCGTTGGTCCGTGAGCAGAGTGAATCTCCTGCCGGCCAGGTAATGCCTCCAATGTCGCACAGCTTCTACTATGGCCTGGGCCTCCTTTTCGACCGAGGAGTGGCGAATTTTGGAAGCATGGAGGGTGCGGGAGAAGGAAGCCACGGGTCGGCCCGCTTGGTTGAGGTTGGCCGCCAGTGCTATGTCGGACGCATCGCTCTCGACCTGGAAGTGGAGGGACTCGTCGATGGCACGCATTGTGGCTTTTGCAATGTCTGCTTTGATGCGGCAGAAGGCCTGGCGGGCCTCCGTCGACAGGGCGAAGGTTGTGGACTGGATCAGGGCTCGAGCCTTGTCTGCGTAATTGGGGACCCATTGTGCATAATAGCTGAAGAAGCCGAGGCAGCGCTTTAGGGCCTTGGGGCAGTGAGGGAGGGGGAATTCCATGAGGGGGCGCATGCGCTCAGGGTCGGGGCCTATGACTCCACTTCGCACTACGTAGCCTAGAATGGCTAGACGGTCGGTGCTAAACACGCATTTATCCTTATTGGAAGTCAGATTAAGGATATTCGCGGTCTGGAGAAATTTTCGGAGGTTGGTGACGTGGTCCTGCTGGTCATGGCCACAGATGGTGACGTTATCAAGATACGGGAACGTTGCGCGTAAGCCGTACCGGTCAACCATTCGGTTCATCTCACGTTGGAAGACCGAGACCCCGTTCGTGACCCCGAAGGGAACCCTTAAAAAGTGATAGAGCCGCCCATCTGCTTCGAAGGCAGTGTACTGGCGGTCACCATTACGGAGGGGTAGCTGGTGGTCGGCAGACTTGAGATCCACCGTGGAGAAAACCTTGTATTGCGCAATCCTGTTCACCAGGTCGGCTATACGGGGGAGAGGGTACGCATCCAGCTGCGTAAACCTGTTGATGGTCTGGCTGTAGTCAATGACCATCCTATGTTTCTCCC
The DNA here is from genome assembly GCF_047496885.1 of Scyliorhinus torazame. Taxonomy (NCBI): domain Eukaryota; kingdom Metazoa; phylum Chordata; class Chondrichthyes; order Carcharhiniformes; family Scyliorhinidae; genus Scyliorhinus; species Scyliorhinus torazame. Next base: position 155,822,146 of record NC_092718.1, on the reverse strand, counting down.
CGGTCTTTACCATCACTACTTGAGCCCTCCAGGGGCTGTTGCTCGCTTCGATGACCCCTTCCCTCAGCAGCCTTTGGACCTCCGACCTGATAAAGGTCCGGTCCTGGGCACTGTACCGTCTGCTCCTAGTGGCGACGGGTTTGCAATCCGGGGTGAGGTTCACAAACAGGGAAGGCGGGTCGACCTTAAGGGTCGCGAGGCCGCAGACCGTAAGGGGGGGTATAGGGCCGCCAAATTTAAAAGTCAGGCTTTGCAGATGGAACTGGAAATCCAGCCCAAGGAGGGTGGCTGCGCAGAGGTGCGGCAGGACATACAGGCGGAAATTGCGGAATTTCCTGCCTTCGACAGTGAGGTTCGCTAGGCAGAACCCCTTCATCTCCACCGCGTGTGACCCGGAGGCCAGGGAGATCCTTTGGTTTACGGGAAGGGTGACAAGAGAGCAGCGCCTTCCTGTGTCGGGGTGAATAATGCTTTCCGTGCTCCCAGAGTCGATCAAGCACGACGTCACGTGGCCGTTGATGGAGATCGTCGTTGTAGCTTTCGCAAGCATCCGGGGCCGAGTCTGGTCCAGAGTCACCGAGGCCAGCTGCAGTAAAGGAGAGTTCTGGTCGGGCAGCGTGTAGTCGGCTCTGCTGGGGGCCTGGGGCCCCATCTAAGATGGCGTCAGCCATGAGTCGCACATGGAGTCCGGGGATGCAGAAGATGGCGGCGGCGAGGGACAAAATGGCGGCGCCCACCCGTCCAGCGTGGTGGCCAGGGGGCAAAATGGCCGCGCCCGCGGGTCGCATGCGGCCTGAGGATGGGGGGTGGCAGTGGCCGCTGGACGGCTGGGGCCTGAAAAAGGGGCTGCCGATAGTCGCTGGAGACCGCGGCCACGGCGCGGGCCTGGCAGACCCCGACATAGTGGCCCTTCTTGCCGCACCCTTTGCAGGTGGCGATGCGGGCCGGGCAGCGCGGGCGGGGATGATTCGCCTGCCTGCAGAAAAAACAACGTTGTCCGGCGGCGGTAGCGGGCCGTCTCGCCGCACAGGCTTGCGGGGTTAGAGGGAAGGTCTGAGGGGCTGCCGCAACGGGGTGCCACGCAGCCCAAGGGGCCACCGCGCATCCGTGAGCAAAAGCCAGCGCGTCGTTATACGCAACGTCCATGGACCCCGCCAGGGCCCGTGCCTCAGTAAGTCCCAGTGTGTCCATTTCTAGGAGCCTTCGGCGGTTATCGGGGGAAGTCATACCTGCTACGAAAGCATCCCTGATCAAAAGTTCCGTGTGCTCGTTCCCCGAAACTGGCGGGCAGCCACAGTTTTGGCCCAGCACCAGCAGCGCCCGATAGAAGTCTTCCAGCGTTTCTTCGGGGCTTTGCCTCCTAGTCGCCAGCAGGTGACGGGTGTAGACCTGGTTCACAGGGCGGATATAATGTCCTTCTAGCAGCTCGATAGCAGCAGCATAATTCTCCGCCTCCTCGATCAGAGGGTAGATCCCAGGGCTGACCCGCGAGCGTAGAAGGTGCATCTTTTGTCTTTCCGTGGGGGTGTCGGCGGCCGTGTCGAGGTAGCCCTTAAAAAAACGCCAGCCAATATTTGAAGATAGCAGCAGAGTTGTCCGCGTGGGATGCGCAATCAATTACTCTTGAGACAAGGTGAGTCATAACTAATAGGCTTTAATCTGCTAGAACTGTTACCCAGCAGCTTTGATACAGAAAGTGAAGGCTGCTGGGACGGCATCAGTTCTTATACCCCGCCTCTCAGGGCGGAGCCATGTACATCAGCCAATGGTAGACTCCTGGGTCCAGCCAATGGTCATCCACCTCTCAGATACTGCAATACCTGGTATTACCACAGTCAATGAGGAGAGTGCAGTATAAAGAGTGAGATTTCACTGAGGAGAGCGGGACATAAAGAATTAGACGTCAGTGAGGAGAGCAGGATATAAAGAGCGAGATTTCAGCGAGGAGAGTGGGGTATAAAGAGCGAGTCGTCAGTGAGGAGAGTGGGTTATAAAGACTGAGATTTCACTGAGGAGAGAGGGGTATAAAGAGTGGGACTTCAATGAGGAGAGCGGGGGTATAAAGAGTGAGACTTAACTGAGGAGAGTGGGGGTATAAAGAGTGAGACTTCACTGAGGAGAGTGGGGTATAAAGAGTAGACCTCAATGAGGAGAGCGGGGGTATAAAGAGTGGGATTTTACTGAGGAGAGTGGGGTATAAAGAGTGAGACTTCACTGAGGAGAGTGGGGTATAAAGAGTGAGACTTCACTGAGGAGAGTGGGGTACAAAGAGTTACACTTCACTGAGGAGAGCGGGGGTATAAAGTGTGAGACTTCACTGAGGAGAGTGGGGTATAAAGAGTGAGACTTCACTGAGGAGAGTGGGGTATAAAGAGTGAGACTTCACTGAGGAGAGTGGGGTATAAAGAGTGAGACTTCACTGAGGAGAGTGGGGTATAAAGAGTGAGACTTCACTGAGGAGAGTGGGGTATAAAAAGGTGAGACTTCACTGAGGAGAGTGGGGTATAAAGAGTGAGACTTCACTGAGGAGAGTGGGGTATAAAGAGTGAGTCTTCACTGAGGAGAGTGGGGTATAAAGAGTGAGTCTTCACTGAGGAGAGCGGGGTACAAAGAGTTACACTTCACTGAGGAGAGCGGGGGTATAAAGTGTGAGACTTCACCGAGGAGAGCGAGGTATAAAGAGTGAGACTTCACTGAGGAGAGTGGGGTATAAAGAGTGAGTCTTCACTGAGGAGAGTGGGGTATAAAGAGTGAGTCTTCACTGAGGATAGTGCGGTATAAAGAGCGACAATTCACTGAGGAGAGTGGGGTATAAAGAGCGACAATTCACTGAGGAGAGTGGGGTATAAAGACCGAGGCTTCACTGAGGAGAGTGGGGTATAAAGAGTGAGACTTCACTGAGGAGAGTGGGGTATAAAGAGTGAGACTTCACTGAGGAGAGTGGGGTATAAAGAGTGAGTCTTCACTGAGGAGAGTGGGGTATAAAGAGTGAGTCTTCACTGAGGAGAGTGGGGTACAAAGAGTTACACTTCACTGAGGAGAGCGGGGGTATAAAGTGTGAGACTTCACTGAGGAGAGTGGGGTATAAAGAGTGAGACTTCACTGAGGAGAGTGGGGTATAAAGAGTGAGACTTCACTGAGGAGAGTGGGGTATAAAGAGTGAGACTTCACTGAGGAGAGTGGGGTATAAAGAGTGAGACTTCACTGAGGAGAGTGGGGTATAAAAAGGTGAGAGTTCACGGAGGAGAGAGGGGTATGAAGAGTGAGTCTTCACTGAGGAGAGTGGTGTATAAAGAGTGAGACTTCACTGAGGAGAGTGGTGTATAAAGAGTGAGACTTCACTGAGGAGAGGGGGGTATAAAGGGTGAGACTTCACTGAGGAGAGTGGGGTATAAAGAGTGAGTCTTCACTGAGGAGAGTGGGGTATAAAGAGTGAGTCTTCACTGAGGAGAGCGGGGTACAAAGAGTTACACTTCACTGAGGAGAGCGGGGGTATAAAGTGTGAGACTTCACCGAGGGGAGCGGGGTATAAAGAGTGAGACTTCACTGAGGAGAGTGGGGTATAAAGAGTGAGTCTTCACTGAGGAGAGTGGGGTATAAAGAGTGAGTCTTCACTGAGGATAGTGCGGTATAAAGAGCGACAATTCACTGAGGAGAGTGGGGTATAAAGAGCGACAATTCACTGAGGAGAGTGGGGTATAAAGACCGAGGCTTCACTGAGGAGAGTGGGGTATAAAGAGTGAGACTTCACTGAGGAGAGTGGGTATAAAGAGCGCTAATTCACTGAGGAGAGTGGGGTATAAAGACCGAGTCTTCACTGCGGAGAGTGGGGTATAAAGAGTGAGACTTCACTGAGGAGAGTGGGGTATAAAGAATGAGACTTCACTGAGGAGAGTGGGGATAAAGAGTGAGACTTCACTGAGGAGAGTGGGGTATAAAGAATGAGACTTCACTGAGGAGAGTCGGGTTGTGAAGAGGAGAGCATGATGTAAAGTGTGAGATGTCCGTGAGTAAAGATTTGCCCGGGAACTCAGACTTTCAAACAGTGGTATTGCCACACTTACCAGCTCACTTCCCCGATGGGCATGGGAAAGCCAACTCAAAAAACAAAGTGGTGGTTACATCTTCTGGAAAGATAAACCAGAAGAGAATCGCTGCCCCACATGGTTGGCTTCGCCATTAAAAACAAACGTGTTGACCGTCTCAGAGATAAACGAACGCCTGGTGAACCTTCGGCTCAGTATTGCCCAGAACGAGTGCTCGACAGTCCTCCGCACCTACACCCCAACACTGAAAGTTACAGACGAGTCCAAAGAGGATTATTACTTCAGCGTTGAAAAATCTTTGGCCCTAGTCCCAACGGTCAACATTCTCACCTGTCTTTGCAATCTCAATGCACGAGTTGGAAAGAACAGAGACCACTGGGGAGTTGGAAACGGTAGAAAGGAGAGGGGGGGGGGAAATCCAACAGTGACCTATTTGTGACTAAATGCCGAGAACACGTCCTTGTCATAACCAACACTTTGTTGCGTCAGATAGACAAAATACAGGGGCTCATGGCCAACGCCCTCGCTCAAAGCACTGGCACCTTCTCGACTGAATCGTCTGAGTGAGGGACACAAGGACTTGTGCCTGCGCCATGACAGGAGGTGACAACTGCTGGACGAACAACCGTCTAATCCATTCTATGATCAACATCAATGTAACCCGGAAAGTAGCAATGGAACAGAAACTATGCTGCAGGAAGATCAACACTGCCCAGAGAGCCCTATTCAGCCAGCCCCTCGCTGCCAACATAACAATTCCAGACAGTTTTCACAGCACCTGGTCTGCCCTCAAGGCCTCCACGGTCAACCGCTGTGAAGAGAAACTCGGTCACTCGACCAGGAAGCACCAAAACTGGTTCGATGGGAATGACCAGGAGATCCAGGAGCTGATAAGCTGCAAGCACAAGGCTTTTCTGAACCTGAAACAGCAAAACCAACTCGACAGCAGGAAAACTGCTCTACAGACTGAAGGCAGAGGCCCAGCAGAAAAAAAACCCCATGACCTAAAGAACAGATGGTGAGTGGAGAAAAGACAGGAGATCCAATCAGCCGACAACCATGTTGCGTGAGGTTTCATTAACTCAGTGAAGACCATCTACAACCCAAGCACCAAAAGCCCCACCCCACTGTTGGCCAAGAATGGAGAGGTGCTCATTAAGGATAGGGAGGCAGTCAGCGCCCGCTGGAAAGAGCACTTTGAAAACCTTTATAACCGAGATTCTGCCTTCGATGCGAGTGTCCTCAACGCCATCCCACAGCAGCTAACCCACCACCATCTCAGCACAACCCCAATCCTGCACGAGGGAGAAATGGCCATCTGACAGCTAAAGATCAACAAGGCATCAGGAGATATCAAAGCACTTAAAACATGAAGGGGAGCACTATTGGCGTGAACACGTTATGTCATTTCCCTTAGATCTCAGCAACATTCTAATCATGACCATCTTCAAGACAGGTGACAAGTCCGACTGCAGTAACTAAGGAGGATTTCCCCTGCTGTCAGCCACAGGAAAGGTCATCACAAGAGTCTTCCTTAATCGCCTTCTCCCTGTAGCTGAAGAGCTCCTCCCAGAGTCCCACTGCAGATTCCACTCACTAAGGGACACAATGGACATTATCTTCACTGTGTGGCAACTACAAGAGAAATGCACGGAACAGCACCAACTCGTGTACATGGCCTTCTTTGACCTCACAAAGGCCTTCGACTGTCAACCATGAGGGATTATGTAAGGTCCTCCTCTGTTGCAGCTTCCCTCAAAGGTTTGTCACCATCTTCCGCCTACTCCACGATGACATACAAACCATTATCCTGTCTAACGGATCCACCACAAGCCCAATTCCTGTTTGGACCAGGGTCAAGCAAGGCTATGTCATCCCACCAATGCTCTTCTCGACCTTCCTTGCTGCAATGCTCCATTTCACCCTCAGCAAGCTTCCCACTGGAGTGGAGCTAAATCACCGACTAAATGGGAATCTGTTCAACCTCCGTCGCCTCCAGGCCAGATCCAAGGTCATCCAAGGTCGTCCCACCTCCGTCATTGAACGACATTATGCAGACGATGCTTGCGTCTGTGCAAAGGGCCAAGCTCCAAACCATCGTCAATACCTTCACCAAGATGTACAAGAACATGGGCCTTACATTAAACATCCGTAAGATAAAGGTCCTCTACCAACCTGCCCCTGCCACACAATGCCGTCCCCTAGTTATCAAAATCCACAACCAGGCTTGGACAACAGGAACCACTTTCCATACCTTGGGAGCCTACTGTCAACGAGGGTGAACATCGACAGTGAGGTTCAACACCGCCTTCAGTGTATCAGAGTAACCTTCGGTCACCGAGGAAGAGAGTGCTTGAAGTCCAGGACATCAGACCCAGCACCAAGCCCATAGTCTGCAGAGCAGTTGTGATACCCACCCTCCTATATGGCTCAGAGACGCGGACTATGTACAGCAGGCACCTCAAATCCCTGGAGAGGTACAACCAGTGATGCCTCTGCAAGATCCTGAAAACCCATTGGCAGGATAGGCACACCATCATCAGTGTTCTCGCTCAGGCCAACGGCGCCAAAACATTGACCATGCTCGATCAGCTCCGCTGGGCAGGCCACATCATCCACATGCCTGACACAAGATTCCCGAGACAAGACTCTATTCAAAGCTGCAACCTGGCAAGTGAACCCCAGGGGGGCCAAGGAAACCCTCAAAGACTCCTTGAAGAATGCAACATCCTCATCAATACCTGGGGATTCTGGCCCAAGACCGCCCGAAGTGGACGAAAAGAATCTGTGAAGGAGCTGACCATCTCAAGTTTCATCGCCGAGAGCCTCAACAGTGAAAGGAGCCCGTCGCAACTCGGGCACCCCACCCACCCGCTCCTCCAACCACCATCTGCCCACCTGTAACAGAGACCGTAGGTTATGCATTGGAATCCACAGTCACATGAGAACTCATTTTGAGTGTGGAATCAAGTCACCCTCGACTCTGAGAGGCTGCCTAAGCAGAGAAGAGTCCAATCGGGAGATGTCAGGAAGTACCTCTTAACATGATGCGTAGTGGAAATTGGGAACTGCATCCTGGCAGTGCCAACCTGCGCCAGGGCAGTGCTAAGGCACTGCAGGGGTATGTCCCTCTCGCACCGGGGCTATACTTACCTTATACGCCCCGGGAGGATCCACTCAACTGATGCTTGTTTTTAAATAGTTGTTGTAAACCTCGCCGACGTGACTATGAATATTCAGTGAGCGGGATCATGTGGCGAGGGGACTAGCTAATTATATGGTATATGTATTGCAATGAGGTTCTCGCCCTTTGTGGGTGGGAACCTTGATGCATCACAGGCCCGGGCCTGGAAAATCGGGATACATGATCCCGCTGGCGAGAATTGCATTTCCCGACACAACATTCTGTGCCCACACGCTCTGACTGCTGGCATGGGCACAAAATCGCACCCAACATTTCGAGTCCCTAAGACTCTTCTTCAGCGCTCAAAACGAAACTTCGAGAACTGACCCGACCTCTCCATCCAACACTGAAAGAACTGACCTGATCCATCTCTCTAACACTGTGGGAACTGACTTGATCCCTCCACCCAACACTTAGAGAACTGATTCAATCGCTCCATCCAACACTAACTTCCATCTAATTTCGTTGTGGAGTGTGTAGGCAGTTTATTTATGTATAAATACCCTTTTAATGTGTTCACATGGTTCTGAAAGAGACCGTCTTGTGTGCGGCCTTGCGGCAACATTGGTCAGTGGGCATCAGAACTCTCGGAGTGGTATTGAGCAACTTAGAAAGATATAAAACTGATGGAGAGTTTTATTATCCACCTTGAGCTACACAGCCTGCTGACTGATTCATTGCACATTGTATGAATTCATTCCATGTGTCATTTTTCTCCAGCCTTTGTATGAGAGTGTTTGGGTTCCTGCCAATTCTGCTCTGTTCTTAGATTACTCTCTGTGTCTGTTGCAGGTGGAGCCTTGGCCCACGCTTTCTTCCCCCGAAGAGGAGAAGCCCATTTTGACAATGACGAGAGGTGGTCCCTGAACCGTGGTAAAGGAAGGAATCTGTTCATCGTCACTGCACACGAGATTGGCCACACCCTGGGCCTCGAGCACTCTCCTGTTAAAAATGCCTTGATGTCTCCATTTTACAAAAAGCTAGGCCGAGACTTCATCCTAAGTTGGGATGACAAGATGGCCATTCAGAATCTGTATGGTAAGCCTGGGATGCGGATGACGCGTCTACTTTTATTCTACCTCATTTCATCTTTAAAACTTGTCAACACGTGGCAGGAAGGCCTTGTGTTTGGCTTTAGTTAGAAACATTGGCGAAGGGATGAGATCTATAATGTAGGGCACAACTACGGCTGCCAAGTTTTTTTAAAATATTCGTTCTTCGGACAGGGCAATTGCCGGCAAAGCCAGCATTTAATGCCCATTGAGGTGGAGGTGGTGAGTCGTTTTCCTGAAGCAGTACACACCTGTGGTTTGGGCACACTACAGAGCTTTTCCTGCAGCATTTTGATACAAGCAAGTGGCTTGCTAGGCCATTTCAGAGTCAAACAGTTACTGTGGATCTGGAGTCACATGTAGGCCAGACCAGGTAAGCGTGGCAGATTTCCTTCCCTAAAGGACGTTAGTGAACCGGATGGGTTTTTACATCAATCCAATAATTTCATGATCGTTATTAATAAGGTCAGCAATTTATTCCAGGCTTACTAATTAATTGAATTTAAATTCCATAGCAGCTTTGTTGAGTTTCAACTTATAGAACATAGAACATTACAGCGCAGGACAGGCCCTTCGGCCCTCGATGTTGCGCCAACCTGTGAAACCACTCTAAAGCCCATCTACACTATTCCCTTATCATCCATATTTATCCAATGACCATTTGAATGTCCTTAGTGTTGGCGAGTCCACTGCTGTTGCAGGCAGGGCATTCCACGCCCTTACTACTCTCGGAGTAAAGAACCTACCTCTGACATCTGTCTTATATCTATCTCCCCTCAATTTAAAGTTATGTCCCCTCATGCTGGACATCACCACCTGAGGAAAAAGGCTCTCACTGTCCACCCTATCTAATCCTCTGATCATCTTGTATGCCTCAATTAAGTCACCTCTTAACCTTCTTCTCTCTAACGGAAACAGCCTCAAGTCCCTCAGCCTTCCCTGGTTTAGCTCACTGGGCTAAATCGCTGGCTTTTAAAGCAGACCAAGGCAGGCCAGCAGCATGGTTCAATTCCTGTACCTCCCCGAACAGGCGCCGGAATGTGGCGACTAGGGGCTTTTCACAGTAACTTCATTGAAACCTACTCGTGACAATAAGCGATTTTCATTTCATAAGATCTTCCCTCCATACCAGGCAATATTCTGGTAAATCTCCTCTGCATCCTTTCCAATGCTTCCACATCCTTCCTATAATGCGGCGACCAGAATTGCACACTATATTCCAAATGCGGCCACACCCAGAGTTTTGTACAGCTGCAACATGACCTCATGGCACCGAAACTCAATCCCTCTACCAATAAAAGCTAACACACCGAACGCTGCCTTAACAACCCTCTCAACCTGGGTGGCAACTTTCAGGGATCTATATACATGGACACCGAGATCTCTCTGCTCATCCACACTGCCAAGAATCTCACCATTAGCCCAGTACTCTGTCTTCCTGTTATTCCTTCCAAAATGAATCACCTCACACTTTTCTGCATTAAACTCCATTTGACACCTCTCAGTCCAGCGCTGCAGCTTATCTATGTCCCTCTGTAACTTGTAACATCCTTCTGCACTGTCCACAACTCCACCGACTTTCGTGTCATCTGCAAATTTACTCACCCATCCTTCTAGGCCCTCCTCCAGGTCATTTATAAAAATGACAAACAGCAGTGGCCCCAAAACAGATCCTTGTGGTACACCACTAGTAACTGGACTCCAGTCTGAACGTTTCCCATCAATCACCACCCTTCGTCTTCTTCCAGCTAGCCAATTTCTGATCCAAACTGCTAAATCACCCTGAATCCCATGCCTCTGTATTTTCTGCAGTAGGCTATAGTGGGGAACCTTATCAAACGCTTAACTGAAATCCATATACACCACATCAACTGCTTTACCCTCATCCACCTGTTTGGTCACCTTCTCAAAGAATTCAAAAAGGTTTGTGAGGCACGACCTACCCTTCACAAAACCGTGTTGACTATCTCTAATCAAATTATTCCTTTCCAGATGATTATACATCCTATCTCTTATAAACCTTCCCAAGACTTTGCCCACAACAGAAGTAAGGCTCACTGGTCTATAGTTACCGGGGTTGTCTCTACTCTCCTTCTTTAACAAGGGGACAACATTTGCTATCGTCCAGTCTTCTGGCACTATTCCTGTAGACAAAGATAACTTAAAGATCAAATTATCACTGGAGCATTAGCCCAGGCTTCCAGATTACTGGTCTAATAATGTTAGCACTATGCTACCTCTCTCTTTATTTTCTTGCCGCACCTAATGGTGCACTAAGGCAAACTTTCGTCTGTTTCCACAGTTACTTAGTCCCAGAACAGGTCGCTAGTGTGTCGCCTGGGGTTATAGGTTATGGGGCACCTCTCCATATCAAGCGTGGCTGCCCAGGAATCTCTCCTCCCCTCACTGCCAGCCATTGGCCTGTTTGAAAGGATTTGTAGATTGACACACTCTACCTGTTTGGCCACATTATGAACGCATCTTCCACTGTGCTATGGTCCCCACTAAATTGGAGGAGCGAGGTGCGCCAAGTCAGGACGTCCTGCTCAGATGATGACACCAAGCTACAAACGACAGATTGGCAGAAGGAGGGGAGACTGAAGTGAGATTCCACAGTTTGAAGGATTAGGAAAGATGGCCAGGATTGGGCGATGACCCATGTTTTTGAGACATGGAAGGGGAGAAAGGCTGGCAAATTTGGAGCTCAGTATGAACGACAGGGAAAAATTCAGAGAAGTAATGTCCACAGTATGGTCGGACAAGAAGGATTGCGGTGGAGAAAAGGAGGTTGGAAGCTAGATTTGAGAGAAAATGGGAAAATAAAGATTTGGCCCAATATGTCAAAGACCAGGGCCGGGATTCTCCAAAAATGGGGCTATGTCCCCACGCCCACCTGAAAACTGGCGCGAATCCCTCCAGACCTTTTTCAAAAAATCCGGAGTGATTCTTCAGTTTTAAGGGAGATAGCAGGGCCCATTGTGTGCCGCGCAACTCCTGCTGCCAATACGGAGCCCTGCACTTCCGGCCGCGGGACCGCACATACGCGCGGCGGCCATTTTCGAGCCAGCTCCCGCGCAACATGATGGAGCCACACAGCAGGCTGGTGTGGAAGAAGATAGGCTTGGATAGGCCCCCCCCCGGAGTCTGATCCCCCCCCCCCACAAGACGGCCAGTGCGGCCGCGAGTCCGGGCACCCGCCGGGTGGAACCAGGTTGGAACCACGCCGGCGGAACTCAGCGGGGATTCGGCTGGCCGATCGCGGAGAATCGCCGCGGGGGCCTCTTTCAATGGCGCCCGATCGGCACCGCGTCGAACGTGCGCGGTCCACGGAGAATCGCGTCCCAGCGCCGCGGGTCTGAGACCCCATTCTCCACCCCCCACGCCGAGCGCGATTTCAGCGCGGAGACTCGGAGAATCCCAGCCCAGAGTTTTAAATCCAAGGCTTAAAAGAACAAACGATTGCCAGTGAAATCCTCTGTGCCACCCAGTCAACTGAACGTGCCTGGAAAAGATCAATGGATTGTGGGAGGATTATTGAAAACTGGAGCTTTGAAGTTCCTTTCAGAACTACTTTAAGTCCCCCCTTGCGACACAATGGACCTGGAGCCGAGGGTAATCTGCCACCGTTTGGTAATGAATGAGAGCACAAATCAGAGCAAGGAGATAATTAATGGATTTATGGGTGAAAGATGGCAAGGCTGGGACCTGAGATAGGAAGCAAAGCAAATAATGAACAGGATTGAATCATGTTAGTCCAGCCTCTTTGAACAATCTGAAGGGGTACTCTTATTCAGGGGTACTGCACTTGACATTTCCCTCAGCCACTTGTTGAACGGAATCTAATTTTCCTGTCAGTCACAGAATCAGAATCACAGAATAATTCAGTGCAGAATGGGCTATTCAGCCCATCGAGTCTGATCCAATTCATGAAAAACACTTGACCTGCCCACCTAATCCCACTTGCCAGCACTTGCCCCATAGTCTTGAATGTTATGACGTGCCAAGTGCTCATCCAAATACTTTTTAAAGGAGGTGAGGCATCCCGCCTCTATCACCCTCCCAGGCCGTGCATTCCAGACTGTCACCTCCCTCTGGGTTTAAAAAAAAAAGGTTTTCCTGAAATCCCCCTTAAACCTTCTGCCCCTCACCTTGAACTTGTGTCCCTCGTAACTGATCCTTCAACTAAGGGGAACAGCTGCTCCCTATCCACCCTGTCCATGCCCCTCATAATCTTTTACACCTCGATCAGGTCGCCCCTCAGTCTTCTCTATTCCAGGGAAAACAATCCAAGCCTATCCAACCTCTCTTCATAACTGAAATGTTCCATCCCAGGAAACATCCAAGTGAACTTCCTCTGTACCCACTCCAGTGCAATCACATCCTTCCTGTAATGTGGCAAGCAAAATTGCACAGTCATCTCAAATAGCCTTCATGTTTTTAGATACTTCAGAAGCAGCTTGGGTTCCCATAGGTTCGACAACTTACACACTGGAGAGGGAGCTGTGGAAATAATGACAGATTTCGACTCATTTAAACTCCTGACAATGTGGTGACCGGCTGTTGGTAGGCTTCACACATGACAGAGGAGTTGTCCACCTGATTCTATGGTTTTTGTTCACGGTGATATTCAAGATTTAGGTTCGAGCCCGAGATCAGGTACAATGCCTGTTCTTGGCAGCCTCAATAGTATGTCTCTTTGGTGGGGATCATGAATTGGATTCAATTCGAATTTGACTTGTTTTTTGGAGCAAGCAAGCAGATGGACTAAGGGCTTGCTCTGGGAAAGGGATACAATTTTTAAAAAATACTCGCAAATGCCGGAGAGCGAGAATATCCTCCTTTATTCTGTCATGGGATGTGGGCATCGATGGCAAAACTGCCATTAGGGCCAGACCGTTCAGGAGAGATGTTAGGAAGCACTTCTTCACTCAAAGGGTGGCAGAGGTTTGGAACCCTCTCCCACAAACAGCAACTGAAGCTAGATTAGTTGTTAATTTCAAATCTGAGATAGATAGATTTTGTTAAGCAAATATAATAAGGGATATATGGGCCTAAGGCAGGTGTATAGAATTAGGCCACAGATCAGCCATGATCTCATTGAATGATGGGACAGGCTCGAGGGGTTGAATGGCGCACTCCTGTTCCTACGTTGCCCCTTGAGCTGAGCATTGCATAGGACATTTAAGAGCCAACCACATTGCTGTGGATCTGGAGTCACATGTAGGCCAGACCAGGAAAAAATGGCAGATCTCCTTCCCTAAAGGGGCTTGAGATTTAATGGAATTCAAATTCCACCAGCTGCTGTGGTAGGATTTGAACACTAATGCCCCCAGGGGCCTGGGCCTACTGGATTACTAGTTCAGTGACATTTACCACTATACCACAAACTCCCTCACAAGGAACAAATCTAGCTAGGGGGTGGATTCTTCCACCCGCCCACAGCAAGATCGTCATGGGCGAGACACGGACAATGAAAAGTCCATAGACCCCGGGCGGGATTCTCCGGATGCCGGGCAGGCGTGGTGGAGAATCCCACCCAGGATCTCAGTAACTTGAACCCTACAAATTACAAATGTTTTATATATTATACTTGAGCCAAACTGTTCCCATTTTCAACTAAACTAAACCAGCTTGGTATTAGATAAGGAATCAGTAATAGTCTCCAGTACTGACGTGCACACTCCCAAATGGTTCAAATTGAAGCCCAATGATGTTTAACTTGCTTTCTTTGATCACATAATCCTTACAGATGTAGATATAGTTCGGCCTGGACTAATCTATCCATCCATAATGACCCCCACCCCCGCATTTCAGCATACAATTAGCTCGTACATGATTCCAGGATTTTTGCCTCCACTCCATTATCTGGAAGTCCATTCTAAATATGGATCACTCTGTGCGTGTGTCTATGAAACAACTTGAAAACAGATTTGAATTTACCTTTTCCTAATTTTGATTGATATCCCTTGTCCTTGGAGTTAATAGTCTGGATCTTACTTTTCCCTGTTCCATTAATAAATAAAGAACTTGCATTTATTTAGCACCTTTATTGATTCCAGGATGTCCCAAAGTGATTTAAAAAGTTTTTTTTTTCCAATTAAAGGGCAATTCAACATGGCCAATCCACCTAACCTGCACATCTTTGGGTTGTGGGGGTGAGAACCCACGCAGACACAGGAGAATGTGCAAACTCCACACGGACAGTGACCCAGGGCCGGGATTGAGCCTCGGCCCTCAGCGCCGTGAGGCAGCAGTGCTAACCACTGCGCCGCATTGCCCCCCCCCCCAAATGATTTTCAGCCAATGAAGGGCTTTGGAAGTCTATTCAGTGTTGTAATGTAGGTAACACATTTGTATCGGTTCACCTCTCAGCCTAGTTCTCCCCAGGCTGAGCAGACGAAGACAGGGAATTTCTCCAAGATTTGGTTTCATCTCCTGCTGAAACTTTTTCAGCTGGCCGGTAGCATAAGCCGCAGAGAAACTGAGTCAGTGCCCACGTCTGTCTTTTCTCTGGGAGGTTCTGCAAATTTACCCTGGAAGATTTGAACACCAAGGAAATTCTACTCCAGATTTCTTCAGCCTTCCTCATCTCATGGAGCACTCCCTCATATGGCTTGTGTACAACAGACTTTTTCTGGTTCTTTCACATGTCAAAAATATCAGATCACAAGGCGGAGGGGTTCTTTCCCACCAGTTCTTCAATGATTGCAGCCTATAAGATTTCCAAAACTGCCTGAAAAATGCAGCTGATAATTGCATTTTGGTCAGTGTACAAGAATGGAGTGTTAAACTACAGACAGGCGTGAAAGTCTTGGTACAGAAACTTATTTATTCAGCCAGAGACTTTTTGAATTAGAACTTCACAAGCTGTTAAGCATGGATGCTTTGTTATTTACTGACCCCTTCCGAACAGACTCCCTCTGCTGGTACAAGTGTGTATCTTAGACTCAAGTGGACAGAATGCACAATGCAATTTTCAATATACTATAACATCCTGACCTGAAGCCCACCTCTAACAGGTATGTTTAGTTAATGTTGACTGGAACAGTGATCAGAAGGACACAAGACTGATTGGAGGGGTGAAGGATGTTGCTGAGGATGAGCAAGCAATGTGATGTGGTGCCCAGTTGTAGAAGGTGGGGGGGGGGGGGGGGGGCAGGAGGGTGGAAGTGCCGATCCCCTGGATGGCTAATTCAGTCGATCTGTACACCAAGTACAGCGTTCAATTTTGGAAAAGGCTCAGCAAAAATTGAAGTAGATCAACAGGTGAACTTTAAACTCTGGCATGGCAGCTTTGTGCCACTACTGCCTACTGCCAACACGGACATGGCGCTGATCAAATCTGTAACGGTGGCTAAAACTCCCCTTTGCCTACCCCCCTCCATCCACTCCCCAAGTGTATCTGCGCGTGTGGATGGGCGAAGGGGAGTAACTCACCTGAGATGGAAAAGCTAAAACACTGACACTGACAAGAAGCAGAATTCTCCTCAAGTTCAAGTCCACCGCTAGACCCTCATCGGTCTGTTGGTAAAAGAGACATCTTTGGCATTGGAAGATCACATAACTGTGAAACCTGGGTACCAACAACCCATGATGCTTAATCTATAGGGTGCTGTGGGTGGAGAGGGTGATCACATATTTTGGGGCGGCGGAGCTGAGTATGAAACTTCCCCATTCGCATCCTTGGCATGTGTGTCAGAGTGGAAAGTCTGCACATAAATTACCAACGGTATTTATGGAACAATTATCTTTACAAAAAAAAACTGAAAGGCACCATCTGGATTGGCGCCTGTGAATGGGCTACTGTCTCTTCAGGAATTCCTGAGCTCAGCCACATTCCAGGAGATTAGAGTTAAATTGCTTCTGTATTACTGAGTGAGATGGCAGATTAGACTGAGCTTCCGATAAGGCAGCTCAGTGCTACAAATTCGTGAAGTCTACTTGCTAATGACGTCCATTAGACCTGGGTTAAAGGGCCTTCTTGCAGAAGCTTCTCAAAGAAATAGGAACTGTTCGAAATTAGGGGCTAAAATTAGGATGAACATTTATGTATTTAGCCTCGTGTTGTCGCTCCCTCATTAAGAGATCTGTTTGGGATCCTCTGGAGACCCAATGCACTCTGCGACATTTTGACACGTATCTCCACCTGCTTCATTTTCCAATTGCTGCCACTGTTGGGGCGTGTTGGCTGGCAGCAGTGACAATGCAACACAAGTTTGTGCACCTTTCGCTGTCACATCTAGCTCACTGGTAGCACTGCCTCTCTCAAAGCCAGGAGGTTATGGGCTCAAAACCACACCCCAGAGACTTGAACACTCCAGTGCAGTACTGAGGGAGTGCTTCACAGTCAGAAGTGCTATCATTTGGAGGAAATATTGGACCTGCCCTCTCGGGTGAGATGAGCAGGTTAGGTGGAGCTACTGGGCTCCAGGGGTAGGGTGGGTGAGTGGCCAAGGTAGAGTGCTCTTTCAGAGGGTTGGTGCAGACTCAACAGGCCAAATGGCCGCTTTGTGCACTGTAAGGGTTCTATGGTTCTATGAGAGATGTTTTAGGAGAAGAGCAAGACAATTCTTCCTGGTGTCTGGGCAATATTTACCTCACAAATAAAACAAGTTATCTGGTCATTTATTCCATTGCTGTTTGCGGGAGCTTGCTGTGCTCAATTTGGTGCCTCATTTCTTTTTTAAAAAATATATTTTATTGAAAATTTTTGGCCAACCATCACAGTACATTGTGTATCCTTTACACAGTAATATAACAGTATAAATAACAATAGCCTGTTTTATAAACAAAAAATAAATAATATTTAACAGAAAACGAAAACTAACTCTAAATGGCAACTGCCTTGTCTCAGATAAACACTCTCCAAAAATATGATTTGACAGTCCAATATACAATTAACTATATGAACAACCTATACATACTATACATATATATTAACGGGCCTGAGAGTCCTTCTGGTCCCCCCCCCCCCCCCCCCCCCCCCCCCCCCCCGGGCTGCTGCTGCTGCCTTCTTCTTTTCCATTCCCTCTATCTTTCTGTGAGGTATTCGACGATTAATCCGTTCCAGCTTTATAAACCCTGCCATGTCATTTATCCAGGTCTCCACCCCCGGGGGCTTGGCTTCCTTCCACATCAACAGTATCCTGCGCCGGGCTACTAGGGACGCAAAGGCCAAAACATCAGCCTCTCTCGCCTCCTGCACTCCCGGCTCTTGTGCAACCCCAAATATAGCCAACCCCCAGCTTGGTTCGACCCGGACCCCCACTACTTTCGAAAGCACCTTTGGCACCCCCACCCAAAACCCCTGTAGTGCCAGACATGACCAGAACATGTGGGTATGATTTGCTGGGCTTCTCGAGCATCTCGCACACCTATCTTCCACCCCCAAAAATTTACTGAGCCGTGCTCCAGTCATATGCGCTCTGTGTAACACCTTGAATTGTATCAGGCTTAGCCTGGCACACGAGGACGATGAGTTTACCCTACTTAGGGCATCCGCCCACAGCCCCTCCTCAATCTCCTCTCCCAGCTCTTCTTCCCATTTCCCTTTCAGCTCATCTACCATAATCTCCCCCTCGTCCCTCATTTCCCTATATATATCTGACACCTTACCGTCCCCCACCCATGTCTTTGAGATCACTCTGTCCTGCACCTTCTGCGTCGGGAGCTGCGGGAATTCCCTCACCTGTTGCCTCGCAAAAGGCCTTAGTTGCATATACCGGAATGCATTCCCTTGGGGCAACCCATATTTCTCGGTCAGCGCTCCCAGACTTGCAAACTTCCCATCCACAAACAGATCTTTCAATTGTGTTACTCCTGCTCTTTGCCATATTCCAAATCCCCCATCCATTCTCCCCGGGGCAAACCTATGATTGTTTCTTATCGGGGACCCCACCAAGGCTCCCGTCTTTCCCCTATGCCGTCTCCACTGTCCCCAAATTTTCAAAGTAGCCACCACCATCGGGCTTGTGGTGTATTTCTTTGGTGAGAACGGCAATGGGGCCGTCACCATAGCTTGTAGGCTAGTCCCCCTACAGGAGGCCCTCTCCAGTCTCTTCCACGCCGCACCCTCCTCTTCTCCCATCCTCTTACTCACCATTGAGATATTGGCGGCCCAGTAGTACTCACTTAGGCTCGGTAGTGCCAGCCCCCCCACTATCCCTACTACGCTGTAAAAATCCCTTCCTCACTCTCGGGGTCTTCCCGGCCCACACAAAACTCATGATACTCTTTTCAATCCTTTTGAAAAAAGCCTTCGTGATCACCACCGGGAGGCACTGAAACACAAAGAGGAATCTCGGGAGGACTACCATTTTAACCGCCTGCACCCTCCCTGCCAATGACAGGGACACCATGTCCCATCTCTTGAAGTCCTCCTCCATTTGTTCCACCAATCGCGTTAAATTTAACCAATGCAATGTACCCCAATTCTTGGCTATCTGGATCCCCAAGTAACGAAAGTCCCTCGTTACCTTCCTCAACGGTAAATCCTCTATTTCTCTGCTCTGCACCCCTGGATGCACCACAAACAACTCACTTTTCCCCATGTTCAGTTTATATCCCGAAAATTCTCCAAACTCCCGAAGTGTCCGCATTATCTCTGGCATCCCCTCCGCCGGGTCCGCTACATATAACAACAAATCATCCGCATACAGAGATACCCGGTGTTCTTCTCCTCCTCTGAGTACTCCCCTCCACTTCCTGGAACCCCTCAATGCTATTGCCAGGGGCTCAATCGCCAGTGCAAACAATAACGGCGAAATGCCTTGTCCCTCTATGGAGCCGAAAGTATGCAGATCCCCATCCATTCGTGACCACACTCGCCATCGGGGCCCTATACAACAGCTGTACCCATCTAACATACTCATCTCCAAAACCAAATCTCCTCAGCACCTCCCACAAATAATCCCACTCCACTCTATCAAATGCTTTCTCGGCATCCATCGCCACCACTATCTCCGCTTCCCCCTCTGGTGGGGGCATCATCATTACCCCTAGCAGCCTCCGTATATTCGTATCTTAGCATCTACATTTAGGAGGGAAATAGGTCTATAGGACCCGCATTGCAGCGGGTCCTTTTCCTTCTTTAGGAGAAGCGATATCGTTGCTTCAGACATAGTCGGGAGCAGCTGTCCCCTTTCCTTTGCCTCATTAAAGGTCCTCATCAGTAGCGGGGCGAGCAAGTCCACATATTTCCTATAAAATTCAACTGGAAATCCATCCGGTCCCGGAGCCTTCCCCGCCTGCATGCTCCTAATTCCTTTCACTACTTCTTCTATTTCGATCTGTGCTCCCAGTCCCACCCTCTCCTGCTCCTCCACCTTAGGTAATTCCAGCCGGTCCAGAAAGCCCATCATTCTCTCCCTCCCATCCGGGGGTTGAGCTTCGTATAATCTTTTATAAAATGCCTTGAACACTCCATTCACTCTCTCCGCTCCCCGCTCCATCTCTCCTTCCTCATCCCTCACTCCCCCTATTTCCCTCGCTGCTCCCCTTTTCCTCAATTGGTGGGCCAGTAACCTGCTCGCCTTCTCCCCATATTCGTATTGTACACCCTGTGCCTTCCTCCACTGTGCCTCTGCAGTACCCGTTGTCAGCAAGTCAAATTCTACGTGTAGCCTTTGCCTCTCCCTGTACAGTCCCTCCTCCGGTGTCTCCGCATATTGCCTGTCCACCCTCAGAAGTTCTTGCAGCAACCGCTCCCGTTCCCTACTCTCCTGCTTTCCTTTATGTGCCCTTATTGATATCAGCTCCCCTCTAACCACTGCCTTCAGCGCCTCCCAGACCACTCCCACCTGGACCTCCCCATTATCATTGAGTTCCAAGTACTTTTCAATGCACCCCCTCACCCTTAGACACACCCCCTCATCTGCCACTAGTCCCATGTCCATTCTCCAGGGTGGGCGCCCTTCTGTTTCCTCCCCTATCTCCAAGTCCACCCAGTGTGGAGTGTGATCCGAAATGGCTATAGCCGTATACTCCGTTCCCCTCACCTTCGGGATCAACGCCCTTCCCAAAACGAAAAAGTCTATTCGCGAATAGACTTTGTGGACATAGGAGAAAAATGAAAACTCCTTACTCCTAGGTCTGCTAAATCTCCACGGGTCTACTCCTCCCATCTGCTCCATAAAATCTTTAAGCACCTTGGCTGCTGCCGGCCTCCTTCCAGTCCTGGACCTCGACCTGTCCAGCCCTGGTTCCAACACCGTATTGAAATCTCCCCCCATTACCAACTTTCCCACCTCTAGGTCCGGGATGCGTCCTAGCATACGCCTCATAAAATTGGCATCATCCCAGTTCGGGGCATATACGTTTACCAAAACCACCGTCTCCCCCTGTAATTTGCCACTCACCATCACGTATCTGCCCCCGCTATCCGCCACTATAGTCTTTGCCTCAAACATTACCCGCTTCCCCACTAATATAGCCACCCCCCTGTTTTTTGCATCTAGCCCCGAATGAAACACCTGCCCCACCCATCCTTTGCGTAGTCTAACCTGGTCTATCAATTTCAATTGCGTCTCCTGTAACATAACCACGTCTGCCTTAAGTTTCTTAAGGTGTGCGAATACCCTTGCCCTTTTTATCGGCCCGTTCAGCCCTCTCACATTCCAAGTGATCAGCCGGGTTGGGGGGCTTTTTACCCCTCCCCCCCCTTGTCGATTAGCCATCCCCTTTTTCCAGCTCCTCCCCCGGTTCCCACGCAGCTGTATCCCCCCCAGGCGGTGCCCTCCCGCCCACCAAACCCCATACCAGCTCCCCCCTCTCCCCAGCAGCAGCAACCCAATAATTCCCCCCTTCCCCCCCCCCCCCCCCCCCGCTAGATCCCCCACTAGCGTAGTTACACCCCCCATGTTGCTCCCAGAAGTCAGCAAACTCTGGCCGACCTCGGCTTCCCCCCGTGACCTCGGCTCGCACCGTGCGACGCCCCCTCCTTCCTGCTTCCCTATTCCCGCCATGATTATCATAGCGCGGGAACCAAGCCCGCGCTTCCCCCTTGGCCATGCCCCCAATGGCCAACGCCCCATCTCCTCCACCTCCTTTCCTCCCCCCACCACCACCTGTGGAAGAGAGAAAAGTTACCACATCGCAGGATTAATAACATAAAACTCCTCTTTCCCCTCTTTTTACCCCCCCTCTTCGCCCCCCATACTCGCCCCACCACTTTGTTTCAAACGTTCTTTTTAATAACCCGATCATTCCAATTTTTCTTCCACGATAAAAGTCCACGCCTCATCCGCCGTCTCAAAGTAGTGGTGCCTCCCTTGGTATGTGACCCACAGTCTTGCCGGTTGCAGCATCCCGAATTTTATCTTCTTTTTGTGAAGCACCGCCTTGGCCCGATTAAAGCTCGCCCTCCTTCTCGCCACCTCCGCACTCCAGTCTTGGTATACGCGGATCACCGCGTTCTCCCACTTACTGC
This sequence comes from Scyliorhinus torazame, assembly GCF_047496885.1. Lineage (NCBI taxonomy): Eukaryota > Metazoa > Chordata > Chondrichthyes > Carcharhiniformes > Scyliorhinidae > Scyliorhinus > Scyliorhinus torazame. The sequence continues at coordinate 155,800,438 of NC_092718.1, read as the reverse complement.
TCCGAGTTTTCTTTGCCCATCTAAGGACCATCTCTCTGTCCTTGAAACGGAGTAATCTCACCACTATGGCTCTAGGAATTTCTCCTGCTCTCGGTCCTCGCGCCATCACTCAGTATGCTCCCTCCACCTCCAACGGACCCGCCGGGGCCTCCGCTCCCATTAACGAGTGCAGCATCGTGCTCACATATGCCCCGACGTCCGCCTGTAGTATCGGGGCCAACAGCTCTTTCTTCATTTCCTTTTTGAGTTCTTCCACACAGCATTTCAAGAACTCTTGTTGTTCAGGGCCCCATATTAAACTGCCACCTTCCGACGCCATCTTGGTTTTTGCTTGCCTTCCTTGCCGCTGCTCTAAGGGATCCACTGCAATCCGGCCACTTTCCCCTCCTTTTTCCATCCGTATCCAGGGGGAATTCCCTTCTGGTTTACCGCACAGCGTTTTTAGCCGTTAAAATTGCCGTTGGGGCTCCTATTAAGAGCCCAAAAGTCCGTTCCACCGGGAGCTGCCGAAACGTGCGACTTAGCTGGTCATCGCCGCACCCGGAAGTCACCTGGTGCCTCATTTCTTACATTGCAATGGATGGGGGGAGAAATGGTGGCATAGTGCTAATATCACTGGATTAATAATCCAGACGCACAAGCCTCTGAGGACCTGGGCTCAAATCCCACCACGACATCTGGAAGAATTTAAATTCAATTAATAAAAATCTGGAATTGAAGTTATCACATTGTTGAAAAAAAACATCTGGTTCACTACTCCTTTAGGGAAAGAAATCTGCCTTCCTTACCTGGTCTGGCCTACATGTGACACCAGAACCACAGTACTGTGTAACTGACCTCTGAATTGGCGGAGCAAGTCACTGCTATCATACTCACCTATCAATCTTTTTGACCTACGCTAATTCCCTGTACCCTTCTACAAGAGGAATGAGAGGTGGTCTTATTGAAACATATATGATTATGAGAGAAGTTTGACAGGGTGGGTGCTGGCAGGATGCATCCCATCATGGGGGAATCCAAAACTACACAACAACGTTTAAACATAAGGGGTCTCCCATTTGAGACATAGACGAGGAGGAATTTATTTTCCATTGAATCCCTACAGTTCCATCAAGTCTGCACCTACCCTCTGAAAGAGCACTCTACCTAGGCCCACTTGCCTGCCCTATCCCCGTAACCCCACGCATCAATCATGACCAATCCACCTAACCTGCACATCCTTGGACACTGAGGGGCAATTTATCATGACCAATCCACCTAACCTGCACATCCTTGGACACTGAGGGGCAATTTATCATGACCAATCCACCTAACCTGCACATCCCTGGACACTAAGGGGCAATTTATCATGGCCAATCAACCCAATCTGCACATCTTTGGACTGTGGAAGGAAACTGGGACACCCGGAGGAAACCCACACAGACATGAAGAGAAAGCGCAAACTCCACGCAGATAGTTACCCGAGGCCAGAATTGTACCCGGGTCCCTGGCATATTGTGCCACCCTGCTGCCATACATGTGTATTGTTAACTGAACACCAGATGTCCCTTTGATGGGAGTAAACCCATTGCGACATTTATCCTCCGAGGTGCCCCTTGTATTAATTATTATTCTCTGAGGGAATATGGTCGAGGGTCTGGAGACAAAAGCAATTAGTTATGGGGATCTCCCCCATTCACTCTCTCCACCTTTCGGAAACCTCTTCAATGCCAGGCTTTCAACCTTGTCTTCAGTCATCATTCCTATACCCTTCCTGCTTGGTGTCCATTCTTATTGCACCTTTTTTCTGAAATGGCCTGGGATTTTCTTTTGTCTGAAAGGTGCTATATCAATGCACATTGCTGTTGGTGTTTGCATGGACCTTTGTTGGTGGTAAGCGATGCAGACACTGTCATGGAGGTAGCCTAGGGTCTGGGTTCTGGTGAAAGGCTCCCATCTCCCTCCCCCTGCTTGACTTCCTCTCACGTCAGATATTCAACTCCTGTTCCTCTCACCCCAAACTCTGTTGGGTGAATTGGACATTCTGAATTCTCCCTCAGTGTACCCGAACAGGCGCCGGAGTGTGGTGACTAGGGCCTTTTCACAGTAACTTCATTGCAGCGTTAATGTAAGCCTACTTGTGACAATAAGGATTATTATTATTATAAGTGCATCAGACGGAGATGGAATGTTGCATCTTTTAGCCGAAGGTGACTGGAGTGTGTTTCACTAAACTCAGTGTTAGCAAAGAACTTAACTTCCATCATGTGGAGGCGATTTTCTGGTAAAATTAGGAAGAGCTAAACCTCAAACATCCCAACGAGAAATATGCGGCACTTTGTAGCGTAGCGGATGCAATCTCGTGGAAGGCTGGGGTTCCTGGAGCGGTCTGGCGCCTGTGCCTCTTTCCGTTTGGGACTGTGCTGTGAGGTCTTGGTCTGTTATTGTTAACACAGCCCAATCACCATTATCTAAACAGGCCTGGGGACACCAGCTTGCTCTGGTTCAGTGAGAGTTTGGGTAAACAGTTGTAAAATATTAAATTGGGATACATTGAAAATTCTGTAATCGTGTGGCCACTTGGAGAAAGGGCAATGTCTGTAAGATAGGGCCACATGGACATGCTAACAGTAATCACAGAGTGGTCCCTGAAGAAGCAACAAGCTGGATTTAATTTTTTGCTCTTTGACTTTCTCTTCTATTCACCCGTACTCCCTCTCCCTAACTCCACTGCATTCTGCCTCCATCATTCTGAAACCATCTCCCTTCATGTCGCAGTGTCGGAGTATCTTAGTCCCTTTCAGTCTTTCTGATCCTGTGCCTCAATTTCTGCCTCTGTCCAAATCTCTGCTGCTTTCCCTTCCTCGACCTTTTTCTCTCTCTCCACCTGTCTTTCTAAGTCTCTCTCTCCTAATTCCTTTGCTTCTCTTGCTATCCAAATCTTTTTCTGCTTCTGCGCTCTTCTTGGTTGTACTTTAGGCAGGATGCTGTGATCCTGAGGCAAAGTGTTGACGCCATTGGAAATGCCGTCGGGTTTCTCGACGGCATCAACACGGCCTCAGGATCAGCAATTCTCGCCCCTACAGGGGGCCAGCATGGCACTGGAGCGGTTCATGCCGCTCTAGCTGCTGATCCCGGCGTCAACTGGGGGCCGCGGGATCCGCGCATGCGCAGTGGCACTGGCACCAACGCACGCAAGCGCAGTGGCACCGGCACCAACGCACGCAAGCGCAGTGGCTCCCTTCAATGCACCGGCCCCGACGCAACATGGCGCAGGGGCGGGAGAAAGGAGGCCCCCAGCCAGAGAGCCGGCCCGCCGATAGGTGGGCCCCGATCATGGGCCAGGCCACATCGGAGGCCCCCCCCCCACCCCGGGATCGGACCGCCCCCCCCCTCCCCCTCCCACAGGCCGCCCCCAATCCTGCCACGCCAAGTTCCCGCCGGCTGAGAGCAGATGTGGAGGGCACCGGCGGGACTGGGCTTTTTTACGACGGCCGCTCGGCCCATCCCGGGCCGAGAATCGGTGGGGGGACCGCATAGAGCGGCCCCCGTCGGCGCCGGGCTGAAGGAATCCCGCCCTCCTATGCTCTGTATCATTTTCAGCTTGTCCTTCACAATTTTCCTTTTTCTAACCAAAATGAGGCTTCTGTAGTACACGTGTTAAATGGTGGATGCAAAAGTGAATATGTGTCTGTGGTGTACGTGTGTGTGGCATGTCTGTTTGTGTGTGGGTGTGTGCGTGTGGTGTGCGCATGTGTGTGTTTGCCCTGACAAATGCACACCACACACTGCACACGCAGACTACACATGCACACTGCACACACGCACCACACATGCACCATACACACCACACATGCACACCACACACACACACCCACTCCACACGCACTCCCAACACACATGTACACACTGCATACATGTACACCACATGCACACCACACACACACGCACTCCACACTCTCTCACACTACACGCATAGCACACATGCACACCACACACATACGTGCACACACATATATGCACACACATACACACACCACACACGCAGACCACACACACCACACGCACACACACACGTGCACACCACACACGCACGCCCACACACAACACTCACACACACATACCATACATACATGCGCATGCATACACACATCATACACATTCGCAGACGAACACCACGCACACATGCACACACACCCACACATGCACGCATACACACACACATACACCATACACACATGCGCGCACACACACACCACACGTGCACATGAACACCACACACACACACATACACACACACACACACACACACACAGACGAACACCACATACCCCACACACATACACAATATGCACACACACACCTTCACAGATACACAATTACCCTCACAGATACACCCCCCTCACCGATGTACACACACAGGCATGCACACACACACCTTCATGCACATATGCACACACACACACCTTCATAGATATACACCCAGGCACACACCCTTGTAGATGCACAAACACACACACTCTCACGGATATATAGACACAGAGAAACACACTCACAGATGCACACTCCCTCACAGATGTACACACACGTTCATAGATGTGTACACACACGTCCTCAGACATATACAAACCCAGACACACCCTCACAGATGTACACACACATAACCTTACAGATATATACACACACACTCCCTCACAGTTACATGTATGCACACACATTGGCCCCTTACCCCAGCACACATTAGTATACCTATGGTGATGTTATACTGGCTACAGCATATAGACAGTGTTCAGATATTACGCCTTATTTTAAATTGAGCCATTTTTATAGAGTTGAGATCCAAAGGGACATTTGAGTATTCGATAGCGGAAGGTCAATCTTCAGACCAGTTTATTCCGACCATTGTCGACTCCTGATGAGCAGGAGCAGTTTAGTAAAATATTGGATTGGCTACAGCCTGTGGATCTCTGGGAAAAAAAACAACAGCACCTTAAAAGCTGACACAGTAGATGGTCTTGGAGAATTATGAGACTGTTAAAGAATTTCAGGAGGAGGATGGGTGTTGAGGAGGCCACATTCCGAAAACATGAGGAGACGCTTTAGAAATGCCATCTGAGACAATGTCTGTCCTTTCCACACGCCCTACGATCACTTCAGAGTTGGCAGGACCTGCAGTAAATAAATGCAAGTGCTTTCAAAACTGGGACTCTTGTTCTGTACAAACTCACTACTTGATATCTGGTCGGTATAACTGTACCACCTTCTCCAGTGCTTTCGTTGTGTCTATCAGCGGGATAGCGGAGGCAGGTATTTGGTGATAGGACTTCAGTGATGGAGGGGTCAGGAATATGTCTAGCAAGGGTTGGTAAGCCGACCTCCCATGAAGTTAGACCAGGATCAGCTCCGAGGAACTTCGCAGCCCAGAGCTCATCCAAGTTGGCAACTCGAAATGGACCGGGGCTTGGAATTCATGACTGGGTCCCTGGGGCACTTGGATCCCTGGCACTCACTGCTCCCCCCTGCCCCTCGCTCCCATACCCCTCTAATTTAGCCTGGCTTCACTTCAAAAGTTAAATATGCCTGTTAAATATGACAGTTTAACACTCCTTATGTTGGGGTTTCTCATGACTAGGGTGCACATCTCAGAATCACAGAACATTTACAGTGCAGAAGGAGGCCATTCGGCCCATTCAAGGCTGGCTCTCTGAAGGAACATTCTTCCTAGCCTCACTCCCCTGCCTTATCCCTGTAGACATGCACATTCTTTCTTTTCAGATATCAATCCAATTGGGGCAGCACGGTAGCAAAGTGGTTAGCACAACTGCTTCACAGCTCCAGGGTCCCAGGTTCGATTCCCGGCTTGGGTCACTGTCTGCGGAGTCTGCACGTTCTCCCCGTGTGTGCGTGGGTTTCCTCCAGGTGCTCCGGTTTCCTCCCACAGTCCAAAGATGTGCGGGTTAAGTGGATTGGTCATGCTAAATTGCCCTTAGTGTCTGGGTTATCGGGATAGGGTGGCGTTGTGGGCTTGGGTAGGGTGCTCTTTCCAAGAGCCGGTGCAGACTTGATGGGCCGAATGGCCTCTTTCTGCACTGTAAATTCTATGATTCTAATTCCCTTTTGAATACCTCGATTGAATTGGCCTCCATCACCCTCTCAGGAAGTTTGTTCCAGATTTCAATCACCCTCTGGATGAAAAGGTTTTTGCTCACATCACTTTTACTCCTTTTGCCAATTATTTTGATTCTGTGGCCTTTAGTTCCGGATGTTCCCTTGAGGGAAGTTTCTCACTATTTACCCTGTCCATTTCCTTCAGGATCTCGTATACCTCTTATCAAGCCTCTCAGCCTTCTTCTCTTCAAGGAAAACTGTTCCAACCTCTCCAACCTATCCTCATAGCTACAGTTCTTTATCCCTGGAATCATTTTTGTGAATATCCTCTGTGCTCTTTCCAATGCCTTCACATCCTCCCTTGGGTATGGCTCCCAGAACTGGATGAAGTCTCCAGATGAAACCTAACTCGTGCCTGATATAAATTCAGCATGACCTCCTTTCTCTTGTACTCAAGGATCTATTAATAACGTCTGATATTCCATGTGCTTTATTAACTGCTCTCTCAATTAACTGCCATCTTCAATGACTTTTGTACATATATACCTGCACCTCCTTTAGAGTTGCTCCCTTTATTTTTTTACTATCTCTCCACATTCTTCCTGTCAAAATGAACCACCTTGCACTTCTCTGCATTGAACCTCATCTGCCACTTGTCTGCCCAATCCACCTACATTTCTTATGTCCTTTTGAAGTTCAAGACTATCTTCCTCTCAGTTGACAACATTTCCAATCTTCGTATCATCTGCAAATTTTGGATTCATGCCCTGAACATCACAGTCTAGATCATTGATATATAACAGGAAGAGCAAAGGTACCTGGCTAACTCCACTATGAACCATCCTCCAATCCGAAAAACAACTATTTATCACTACTGTTTCCTATCACTCAGCCAATTTCTCATTCAAGTGCCTGCTTTACCTTTTATTCCATGAGCTAGAAGTTTGCTCACAAGTCTGTTGTGTGGCACTGTATCAAATGCCTTTTGCAAATCCATATACCCTGTATCAACAGCATTGCCCTCATCAGCCTTCTGTGTTACCTTTTCAAAAAACTCCAGCAAGTTAATTCAACATTATTTTTGCTTAATGGCTCCAAGCTGGGTTTCCTTGCCAATCCTGCATTTGTCTAAGTGACTATTGATTTTGTCCTGAACTATCGTTTCCAGAAGCTTCTCTAGCACTGAAGGCAAACTGACTGTTCTGTAGTTGCCGGCATTGTCTTCGTACTCCTTTTTGAAGAAGGGTGTAACGGTCACAATTCTCCAGTCCTCCAGCACCACCCCCTGTGTGTAAGGAAGACTGGAAGATTACCACCAGCGCCTCTGCAAATTTCCACTCTCACCTCTCTTAGCATCCTTTGATGCATCTCATCAGTCCTGGTACCATATCATTTTTAAGCAAGGATATCCTTGTTAACATTTCCTCCTTTTCAGTTGTAAATTCCTCGAGTATACCAGTTACCTCTTCTCTCACCTCTACCTGGGTAGCATCCTCTTCCTTTGTAAAGGCAGGTATAAAGTATTTGTTTAATACTTCGTTATTCCTCCTGCCTCCATGTGCAAGTCTCCTTTTTTTTAAATCCCTAATCAGCTCTACCCTTTCTTTTATCGCCCTTTTATTATTTACATGCTTATCAAAGACCTTTGGATTCCCTGTTATGTTTGGTGCGAGTCTCTTTTCTTGCTCCCTCCTTGCTTTTCTTATTATTTTTCACTTCATCTCTGGTCCTTCTATATTCAGTCTGATTCTCCATTATATTTTGTACCTGACATCCGTCATACGTGCGCTTCTTCCTTTTCACCTTCACCTCTATCTCTCGTATCGTCCAGGGTGCTCTAGATTTATTTGCACCACCTTTCCCTTTCAAGGGTGTTGTACCCTTAATAACGACGCTAGAGAGTAAAATGGTAAAGAAGGCTTTAATAAGCTTAGAACTAGCCTGGTGCTGAGACGGGTGCTTACTGGGTGCCGTCTGCAAGGTGGCCCCTTATATACGACTCCCAGGCGGGCAGAGCCGGAGGCAGAGTCCCCCAGGGTTCCAAGCCCGGTCTTAAAGAGGACAGCACCTTACATGATGATAAGGGTACAGTAATACAGTAACCGTTCATCACATTCACCCCCGTTTTAAAAAAACTAAGTCCAGCGGGGGTGAAGTGGAATGACAAGTCCATTTGTTTCAGCAGCCTGATCGCCCTCATCGACCTCCTCAGCTCGGGCGGTGGTGTGGCGGACACGGACATCTTAGTTGAGGGTACGTCCGGGAGCACGGTGGTCGGAGCCTTGGTCCGGGTCGGGGTAGGGAGTCGGGGCGCAGGGGAAATAGCTGGGGCTGGGGGTAGCGGTGCTGGCGCCGGCGGAGGTTGTGGGGGGGGGGGGGGGCGCTAGAGGGCGCGTGCAGGTGCAGTCGGTGTCCACCGATGGGGAGTGGGACCGCGGGGGGGGGGGGGGGGGAGGAGTAGTGGGTGCCAAATCCCGCAGGGGAACCGTGAGGGAGGAGGCGTCTGTAGCGGGGGAACCAGCGGGTGCCAGATCCCGGAGGGAAACCGTATCTTGCTTGCCATCGGGGTACTTGACGTAGGCGTATCGGGGGTTCGCAAGTAGTAATCGGACCCTCTCAACCAGGGGGTCCGTTTTATGGCTCCTCACGTGCCTCCAGAGAAGAACAGGTCCGGAGCTGTCAGCCAAGGTGGAAGCGAGACCCCGGACGTGGACTTCCTGGGGAAGACAAACAAGCGGTTGTGAGGGGTCTCATTCGTGGCCGTGCAGAGGAGTGACCTAATGGAGTGTAGGGCATCGGGTAGGACCTCCTGCCAGCCGGTGGTTGGGAGACTTCTCGACCGTAGGGCCAGAAGGACAGCCTTCCAAACTGTTGCGTTCTCCCTCTCCACCTGCCCGTTTCCATGCAGGTTATAACTGGTCGTTGTGCTCGAGGCGATGCCTTTGCTGAGCAGACGCAGTTCATCGCTCATGAACGATGTACCCTGGTCGCTGTGGATATAAGCGGGGAAACCGAACAGGGTGAAGATGCTGTGCAGTGCCTTAATCATGGTGGCTGGGGTCATGTCGGGACAGGGGACGGCGAATGGGAAGTGGGAGAACTCGTCGATGACGGTGAGGAAGTAGGCATTGTGGTTGGTGGATGGGAGTTGGGCCCTTGAAGTCCAGACTTAGTCGCTCAAAGGGCCTCGAGGCCTTTACAAGACGAGCCTTGTCTGGCTGTTAGAAGTGCGGTTTGCACTCCGCGCAGATCTGGCAAGCCCTGGTCATGGCCTTGACCTCCTCAGTTGAGTAAGGTAGGTTGTGGGACTTGATAAAGTGGACGAGCCGGGTAACCCCCCGGTGGCAGAGGTCATTGTGGATGGCTTGCAGGCGGTCCTCCTGCGCGTTGGCACACGTACTGCGGGACAGGGCATCTGGGGCTCGTTGAGCTCCCCTGGACAATACTTGATATCATACGTGTAGGTGGAGAGCTCGATCCTCTGGCCTCAAAATGTTAGCGTTTCTTATTTTGCCCTGTTGTGCGTTATCAAACATGAAGGCTACCGACCGTTGGTCGGTAACGAGGGTAAACCTCCTACCGGCGAGGTAGTGTCTCCAGCACCGCACAGCCTCCACAATGGCTTGTGCCTCCTTCTCGACTGCAGAGTGCCAAATCTTGGAGGTGGTGAGGGTCCGGGAGAAGAATGCTACTGGTCTGCCTGCCTGGTTGAAGGTAGCAGCCAGGGCGATGTCTGACGCATCGTTCTCTACCTGGAAAGGGATAGTTTTGTCCACCGCGTGCATAGCGGCCTTGATGATGTCAGCCTTGATGCGGCTGAAGGCCGATCGGGCCTCAGCCGACAGGGGAAATATCGTGGTCTTTATGAGGGGGCGGGCTTTGTCCGCATATCTGGGGACCCACTGGGCGTAATAAAGAAAAGCCCCAAGCACCGTTTGAGGGCCTTGAGGGGGAGGGGAAGTTCCTTAAGGGGGCGCATGCGGCCGGGGTCGGGACCTAGGACCCTGTTTTCCACGACATAGCTGAGGATGGCTAGCCGTGTTGTACGCTGGAACTCTGACTTGATAAAAGTCATACCTTGGGCACTGTACCGCCGGCTCCTGGTGGCGACGGGCTTACAGTCGGGAGTGAGGTTCGCGAATAGAGAGGGGGGTGCGACTTTCAGTGTCGCAAGGCTGCACACCGTGAGGGGGCAGGGTCCGCCAAACTTCAGTGTCAGGCTCCGGTGGCTGCACTGGAAATCCAGTCCGAGCAGCAGGGGGGGGCGCAGAGGTGAGGGAGGATATACAGTTTGAAACGGGTTTATTCGGCGCCCTGGATCGAGAGATCCGCAATACAGTACCCCTTTATTTGGACCAAGTGGGACCCGAATGTGAAGGCTATGGTTTGGGCCACGGGTTGGGTGCGCAAGGAGCAGCACCTTACCGTTTCTGGATGAATAAAGCTCTCCATGCTCCCGGAGTCGAAAAGGCACGGGAGTTTCGCGACCGTTGACCTGGACCTGCATCATAGAGTTCTGCAGGTGTTTTGGCCGCGTTTGGTCGAGGGTGATCGCTCCCAGTTGCGGGTAGTCCGAGTCCTCAGCTGAGTCAGATTCGTAAAAAGGCCGATGCCGTCGGTCGCACGTGTCGGGTCGAGAAGATGGCCGCCGCCAAGATGGCAGATGACGCGTCAGAAGGGGGCGTGTCGGGTCGATGCGCAGCCGCGTTGCGAGGCCTGCAGGCCTTTGAGCTTGATTTTCGGGTATCTTTACTCGATATCTTTATTCGATTCTGCCATCCCTGCCCCCCGCCCCCTACCATCCCCACCCCACACCGTTTTCTTCCTTTCCGTTCTCTGCCCTTTTAGACGGGTCTCTGTTACCATCTCTGTGCCTTCACACACTTGCCCATTGATCCTGATTCATGCTTTTAAACTGTCCCCCTTACTCCGACTGCATTGAATAACTTACTATTACCTGCTCTAGTTCTATCAAACTGTCCCCCTTACTTTAAACTGTCCCCCTTACTCTGACCGCATTGAATAACTTACTATTACCTGCTCTAGTTCTATCAAACTCTCCAAGTATTTATGTATCTCGAACTATTGTCTGATATATCCACCTTATCAGCCAATACCTCTCTACTTCCCACTGCCAGCTCTTCTTCCCTCCACTCTGAATTTCCCCTCATGTTCCCATCCCTCTGCCAATCTAGATAAACCCTCCCCAACAGCATTAGTAAATCTCCCACCAGGGCATTAGTCCCAGTCCTGTTAAGACGTAACCCCATCCTTTTTATGCAGGTCCCACCTGAACCAAAACCTATCCCAATGCCTCAGAAATCTAAAGGCCTCCCTCCTACTCCATTTCTCCAGCCCCGTGTTGAACTGCTCAATCTTCCTATTCTCATGCTCTCCAGCACTGGGGGTAATCCTGTGACTGCTGCATGAGGGGTTTGGGAGCAGAGGTTAGCTTGTACACCCTGAGATTCATGAAATGAGCAAATCGACCACTTGAGCCTTCCATCACCTGGATCCCTGCAATGATAGGATTGGCTCATAACATTGGCCCCATGGATCATCAGTTGGTAACACTCTTGTTTGAGAGTCCGAAAGCTATTGCTTCAGGGCTAATCCTCTCTGTGCTGAACGAGAGGGTTAAAATTGGACTTTGGATGGGTGAATGTTAAAATCATCGTTCTTAGTCCTATCTCTATCATGGTACTAATCAGAAATTATGGTCCGGAGGCTGTTGGTGTTAATCTCTCTTGCCCACTCTATTTGCAAATCCCCTTCTTTCTCTGTTTCCTTAATCCAACTATCCAACTTGTACTTTAATGTGAACTTGGACTCTGTTTCAATCACGAACTGCATCACACAGCCTCACAACCCTCTGTGTAAAAGGAAATATCCCCTGTCCACCTCTGTCCCAAATTCATAGAATCCCTACAGTGCCGAAGGAGGCCATTCGGCCCATCGATTCTGCACCAACCCTCTGGAAGAGCACCTATCTCGGCCCACTCCCCCACCATATCCCCGTAACCCTGCGACCCCAATTAACCTTTGGACACCAAAGGGAATGTAACATGGCCAACCTCCCTAACCTGCACATCTTTGGACAGTGGGAGGAAACCAGAGCACCCGGAGGAAACCCATGCACACACGGGGAGGAAGTGCAAACTCCACACCGACAGTGACCCAAGGTTGGAATTGGACCAGGGTCCCTGGCAGCAGTGAGGCAGCAGAGCTAACCACTGTGCCACCGTGCCGCCCGTTTCTTTTATGTTCAATCTTCCATCTAATCCTGTTCTCCTAGATCTCTCTGTTGCAGGAAACAGTCCATGGGTGGGATTTTCCAGCACCCTCTACGGGCCATCTCCATCGCCGCAGCTCATGCCGCGGGGTGTAGAGGTTGGAAAGTCCGGCCCTGTGCTGATCCTGTCCTGTCCCTTCATGTCTGCCGTATGCTGCCGCAGAAAAACGAACAGTAGCACTGAAAATCAGGCAGAGGCGCAACCGTCCGCCAGGCACGAATAACCTACTGACTCCCAGGCTCTGCCCTGAACAACCATGATGTTGATGGTATTGGAGGGACAACTGGGACCTGGAACTGTGTCTCTGGGCTATCTAGCTTCTAAAACAAGGAGCATTCACTCTGGCTGGAGGGAGTGAGACCTTTTCTAAGATGCCTGTGGTACGCCAGGGGTTAAAGCGGTAGTTGATAGGTTTTCTCACCAAGCCGTTTATATGTTAAGCAGACTTTGTCACGGTTGGTGTGGGATAATGAGGTTTTCCAGTCACTGCCTTCGTTCATGCTCAGTTCAGAGAAACACAGCCTGGAAGTCCCCTGAGCCGAGTGTGGAATGAAAAAACCTCACGAGATCTTCCCTCTCTCTCTCTCTCTCCCTCTCTCTCTCTGCGTTCCAGGGGAACCGCTTCATGTGCCCATGCTACAGCTGCCAGCAGAACTATTGACGTCCTTCCAGAACCCAGCAGAACACGCCAACCGCGGAATCCCATCGGACAGCCGTCTGCCGCCTTCCTACTGCCAGACCCATTTCGACACCCTCACCAAGGGTAAGAGTTCAGCTTTTAACCCGGTTGGGAATCCGCTCCCTCGGCCTTCTGGGTTCCTCACAGATTGACCCAATATTTCAGAAATCTAAAACTGGCTTGATATCAAAAGTCTGCACTTTGATAAGGGAAGTGCCTCCCCCCCCCCCTCCCACACGCCGTCCCCTGAGATAGCAACCGTTATGGGAGAGAAAGGAACTTGCATTTATACAGAAACAAACACAGAAGTTTCTGGAGACCCTCCGCGGGGTCAGACAGGACCCGGGTGGGGGAACAAAAGGTGATACGCTCCAACAGTATTTAAAAAGGAATGGAATAAAGGGATTATGGTAATTTTGATAATTAGCCATGGTCCTTTGGGAGACCCTTCCATCAGTGAGAGACAATTGGTTATAAATTCTTTGTGGGGGAAATGCTACACAAGCCTGGGGTAAGGCAAGGAGAACTACCACACACGCACACACAGTCACACATATTCACACAATATAGGCACAAACACACACGAATATACGGCCGACAGATGCACACACGTGCGCACACACATGCAGATGTGGCACACACAGGCCCACACCTATGAAAAGAAACCAAATCGCCATCTAGTGGAAGCAGGAGAAATTGCAGACATGGTATTGGAACGAGGCGGCAAGAAGGCTTATTTTGTTGGCAGTGAGTGTGGAAAATGAAGCATTAAAAAACCTGGCAAAGCAGATTGAGTCCAAACTGAAAATAGTTTGAGTTTCCCCAGGAATCTCCCACCATTACCTCCATGGAAACACTGGCGCAACGACATCAGCAACCATTTTACCACCTTGCATTGCTAGCCGGGGGCTCTCTGCCATTCTCGCCTTGGCTCAATTGGTATCACATTTTCCCCGAATCAGAAAACTGTGAGTTCTTGTCGCACTCCAAGCACTTAACCTCGGCGAATACTCCAGCGCTAATACTGAGGGAGTGCTGCACTGTCATAGGCGCTGGCTTTCGCCCAAGCTGTTAAACCATCTGCCTTGGCTGGTTTAGCACAGGGCTAAATCGCTGGTTTTTAAAGCAGACCAAGGCAGGCCAGCAGCACGGTTCAATTCCTGTACCTTACCGGAATGTGGCGACTAGGGGCTTTTCACAGTAATTTCATTGAAGCCTACTTGTGACAATAAGCGATTTTCATTTTCATTTCATTTCTCAAGTGAACATGAAAGATCCAGCGACGCTGCTCGAAAACCAATATTTATCCCTCAACCTAAAAAACGATTTTCACACTGCTGATATCGTGGGATCTTGCGGTGCACAAACACGCCACCGCACTCCAAAAGTACAGAATCGGTTGTGAAGTGTTTTGGGATGTCCTGAGTTTGTGTTAGGTGCTGTAGAATTGCAAGCTTGTCCTTTTCTTACTTGCTGCCAATTTCCTAGTGAAAGATCCAGTCAAAACTCTCAAAATCTATTAATAATAATCGCTTATTGTCACAAGTAGGCTTCAGTGAAATTACTGTGAAAAGCCCCTAGTCGCCGCATTCCGGCGCCTGTTCGGGGAGGCTGGAACGGGAATTGAACCCACGCTGCTGGCCTTGTTCTGCATTACAAGCCAGCTATTTAGCCCACTGTGCTAAACCAGCCCCAGTATTGGCGAGTAAACCTCTACGTGCCTGAGAGGGGAACCAGAGCTCCTTGGGAAAGAACACAAAAGTACAAAGACCCTTTCGAGCCGCGATATTCTCAATATACTTCTGTTTTCCCCCACCCCCTCCCACTAACCCCCATACAGATTTAAAACAAAATATTTACATATTCCGGGGAGCTGACTACTGGAAACTCTCAAGAGACGGGACTATAAAAGGACCTCTGTCACTGCAGAAGAGCTGGCCAGAACTGCCCCCGGCTATTGAGGCAGTGGCAGTGTCGGATAAGGAAGGAAAATTCTACTTCTTCCGAGGTAAACCACAGGAACACGTTGGAACACAAGAAATAGGAGCAGGTCGCCAGGCCCTTCAAGCCTGCCCCACCGTTCAATACCATCATGGCTAGTCTATGCAGGCCTCAACTTCTTTTCTGTGCCTCTTCCCAGTAGGCCTCTATTCCTTGATCTGGCAAATATTATTCCATCTCCACTTCAAATACCTTAAATAATGATCCAGCCTCCACCACCCCCGGGGCAGAGAATTCCAGAGATTCACCACCAATTCCAAGACAGTCAACACAGTTAATGGCTCGCTGTCGAATCATTCTGGAGCGATATTTGACTTCTGAGTTTTTGGTTGAGGTCACGTGATCACAGTCATTGCTAACAGTCCGATGTTTGACACGACTCAATCTATTTGTGACCATCTCCGAGACTTGTTTAGATCTTTTTAATATTGGGGAAGTGGTAATGTCATTGGACTAGTAATCCAGAGGTCCCGGGCTAATGCTCTGAGGGACACAGGTTCAAATCCCACCACGGCAACTGGTGGAATTTGAATTCAATTAATAAGTCTGGAATGCAAAGCTAGTCACAGTAATGGTGACCATGACAACAATCATTGATTGTTATAAAAACCCAACTGGTTTAAAACGCCCTTAAGGGACGGAAATCTGCCGTCCTTACCCGGTCTGGCCTACATGTGACTCCAGACCCACAGCACTATGGGTGAAATGACCCAGCCAGACATGCAAGGGCAATTAGGGATGGGCAGCCAACGCTGGCTTTGCCAACGATGCCCGTATCTCATGAAAGAATAAAGGAAAAAAACCCAGACCCTACTTGCCAGCTCCTGCAGCAGGAGCATAAACTCCTGGGCATTCTCTTGGCACTGTCGACACAAACTCACCACATTCTTCTCCAGCTCCTGGTCTTGCCTCTCCGCCTCCTCCAGCACTCCCCCTCATTGACCAGTTTGGCCAGTCATATCAACAGCGTCGGTGAGCACAGGGGCGATGGGTGAAGTGGAGCCAGAGGGCAGTCAGAGTACAGACAGCAGAATTCTGGATGGGTTAAGGAGGCAGGTGGGGAAGCATTGCAACAGTCTCTGCCTTTAAGCAGATTCTTGCACTGTGTTGCCCCCTGCTGTTTGTAACCGGTAAAGCCGGAGTTCCGAAAGATCCTGAACTATTTTGACAAGGTGGATGCGGAAAGGATGTTTCCTCTTGTGGGCGAGTCCAGATCTAGGGGGCACAGTTTTAAAATTAGGTGTTGCCCTTGGAGGACAGAGATGAGGATTTTTTTTGACTTTGAGAGGGTTGTGCGGCGTTGGAACTCTACCTCAGAACGCGGTGGAAGCGGCATCACAGAATATTTTTAAGACGAAGGTAGATAGATTCCTGTTGGGCAAAGGTTATCGGGGAGTAGATGAGAATGTAGAACTCAAAACACAGACAGATCAGCCTTACTGAATGGTGGAATAGGCTAGAGGGGCCGAAGGGTCTGCTTCAGCTCCGATTTCCATGTGTTCGTACAACCAGTCTAATAAATCCCTTTCTGTTTAACCAGGGGGCCGCTGCTGGAGGTACACAGAAAACCAGCTGGACAGGGGCTTCCCGAAGAAGGTTAAGGCCATGGGCCTTCCCCGCCACCCTGATGCAGCCTTCTACTTTCGCCCACTGAGTCACGTGGTGATTTTCAAAGGGTCAAAATACTTTGTCCTAAATGAAGACCTGATGCAGGTGGAGCAATACTACCCCAGACCGCTCAGCGATTGGAAAGGTGTCCCGGTTGGTATCAATGGAGTCTTCACCTGGAACGAGAAACGGACCTATTTCTTCAAAGACGAGACTTTTTGGAAATTTGACAATAGCAGATTGAAGGTGATGCACCAGGGCCAGTGGGCAGAGGAACTGGAATGGACTGGCTGTCACCACAGGAACAACACAGACAATGGACACCTGCTGACGTGACCCCAGCAGCACAATCTCCGTCAGAACTTGGAAATTAAAGTGCAATTGTCTTCTGAACTCCTTCCTGTTCTCACTTTCAGGGAAATGAAGCTTCCTGCCAGGTAGCCTTGCGGGAATTGGTGTCCGGAGCTCACAGCTCAATGCAGAGAGACAGCAAAATCAGGGAGAGGATATAGAGGAACACCAAATACAGGGATAGGGTTCACATACCCTAATGGGTGGCACGGCAGCACAGTGGTTAGCACTACTGCTTCACAGCGCCAGGGACCCAGGTTCAATTCCGGCCCTGGGTGACTGTGTGGAGTTTGCATGTGCTCTCCGTGTCTGCGTGGGTTTTATCCGGGTGCTCCGGTTTCCCCCCAAAGTCCAAAGATGTGCAGGTTAGGTGGATTGGCCATGATAAATTACCCCTTAGTGTCCAAAGATGTGCAAGTTAGGTGCGGTTATGGGGATAGGGTGGCAGAGTGGGCCTGGGTAGGGTGTTCTTTCAGAGGGTTGGTGCAGACTCGATGGGCCGAATGGCCTCCTTCTGCAGGGATTCTATACTGGAAACACAGAGCTTGTGGATTGAGTATATCAGCCATATAGGCAGGGCATAAAGTAATGCAAAACTCACTGGTAGGATATCTGATTTCCCTAACACAGAACTAGGAGTATATAGTACTCAAAAACATGCATTAAATAGACAGTACCTCATGCAATAAAAGTGTCTTGAGTATCCCATATCCAGCAAGTGAAGTGGGCACTCAGTATAGTGCATACCTCCACCTGTGTGTTAATTCAACATTATTACAATTAAGCAGCTCTTCCCTGAGGTTTTCCCTGCTTGGTTGGTGCTCTGTAACTGCAAAGCTGAAAAAATAAATCTGTTTAATTTAAGAGTTCTATCTCACTGAGGAGGCTGCAGGCCAATCCACACTCATCAACCTGCTCTGAAAACTCTGCTCACATGTTGACACCTGAGACAATCCATTACATTCCAAAACAATCCACACCATTCTAAACCAATCCACGATATCCCTAAAAATGTCAATGTGCCATAGCATAAATGCAGTGTAGGAGCAGGAATAGACCACTCAGCCCTGAGAGCCGACTCCAAAATAATCGGAGTGTAACATCAGCTCTACGTTCCCCGACATCCATTTACCCTCCTGCTTATCAAGAATCTATGTCAACAGAGCTATGCTCCAAGATCCAGGTGCACATCTTTGCCAAATATGGAGCACCACAGTGATTAGCACTACTGCCTCACAGCTCCAGGGACTAGGCTTCAATTCTGGCCTCGGATGACTATCAGTGTGGTGTTTGCACATTCTCTCCATACCTGCGTGAGTTTCCTCCCACAGTCCAAAGATTAGCAGGTTAGGTGGATTGGCCATGCAAAATTGCCCCTTCATGTCCAAAAAGGTTAGGTGGCATTACTGGGTTACTGGGATAGGTGGAGGCGTGAGCTTAATTAGGATGCTCTTTCCAAGTGCTAATGCAGACGCGATGGGCCGAATGGCCTCCTTCTGCACTGTAGAGATTCTATGATATTGTGTTTCATACCCATACACACTGATCAGAGTATAGAGTATCCCGTACACAATGATCAGTGTATAGAGTATCCCATACACAATGATCAGAGTATAGAGTATCCCGTACACAATGATCAGTGTATAGAGTATCCCACACACAATGATAAATGTAAAGAGTACCCCATGCACAACGATAAGTGCATAGAGTATCCCGTACACAATGATCAGTGTATAGAGTATCCCATACACAATGATCAGAGGATAGAGTATCCCGTACACAATGATCAGTGTATAGAGTATCCCATACACAATGATAAATGTAAAGAGTACCCCATGCACAATGATAAGTGTGTAGAGTATCCCGTACACAATGATCAGAGTCTAGGGTACCCCATGCACAATGATAAGTGTGTACAGTATCCCAGACACAATGCTCAGAGTACAGAGTATCCCATACACAATGATCAGAGTATAGGGTACCCCATGCACAATGATAAGTGTAAAGAGCACCCCATGCACAATGATAAGTGTAAAGAGTACCCCATGCAGAATGATAAGTGTAAAGAGTACCCCATGCACAATGATAAGTGGATACAGTACCCCATACACAATGATAAGTGTATAGAGTATACCGTACACAATGATCAGAGTATAGAGTATCCCATACACAATTATCAGAGTATAGAGTATCCCGTACACAATGATCAGAGTATAGAGTACCCCTTGCACAATGATAAGTGTAATGTGTACCCCATACACAATGATAAGTGTATAGAGTACCCCTTACACAATGAAAAGTGTATAGAGTACCCCATACACAATGATAAGTGTATAGAGTATCCCATACACAACGATCAGAGTATAGAGTACCCCATACACAATGATAAGTGTATAGAGTATCCCATACACAACGATCAGAGTATAGAGTACCCCATACACAATAAGTGTATAGAGTACCCCATACACAATGATCAGTCTATAGAGTATCCCGTACACAATGATAAGTGTATAGAGTATCCCATACACAATGATCAGAGTATAGAGTATCCCATACACAATGATCAGAGTATAGAGTGCCCCATACACAATGACCAGAGTATAGAGTATCCCGTACAAAAAGATAAGTGTAAAGAGTACCCCATGCACAATGATAAGTGTAAGGAGTACCCCAGGCACAATGATAAGTGTATAGAGTGCCCCCTGCACAATGATAAGTGTAAGGAGTACCCCAGGCACAATGATAAGTGTAAAGAGTACCCCATACACAATGATAAGTGTATAGAGTACCCCATGCACAATGATAAGTGTAAAGAGTACCCCATACACAATGATAAGTGTATAGAGTACCCCATACACAATAATAAGTGTATAGAGTACCCCATGCACAATGATAAGTGTATAGAGTACCCCATGCACAATGATAAGTGTATAGAGTACATCATGCACAATGATAAGTGTATAGAGTACCCCATGCACAATGATAAGTGTATAGAGTATCCCATACACAATGATAAGTGTATAGAGTACATCATGCACAATGATAAGTGTATAGAGTATCCCATACACAATGATCAGAGTATAGAGTATCACGTACACAACGATCAGAGTATAGCGTACCCCATACACAATGATAAGTGAATAGAGTATCCCGTACACAATGATCAGAGTATAGAGTACCCCATGCACAATGATAAGTGTATAGAGTATCACATACACAACGATCAGAGTACAGAGTATCCCATACACAATTATCAGAGTATAGAGTATCCCGTACACAATGATCAGAGTATAGAGTACCCCATGCACAATGATAAGTGTAATGTGTACCTCATGCACAATGATAAGTGTATAGAGTATCACATACACAACGATCAGAGTATAGAGTATCCCATACACAATTATCAGAGTATAGAGTACCCCATGCACAATGATAAGTGTAATGTGTACCTCATGCACAATGATAAGTGTATAGAGTACCCCATACACATTGAAAAGTGTATAGAGTATACCGTACACAATGACCAGAGTATAGAGTATCCCATACACAATGATCAGAGTATAGAGTATCCCGTACACAACGATCAGAGTATAGAGTACCCCATACACAATGATAAGTGTATAGAGTACCCCATACACTATGATCAGAGTATAGAGTATCCCATACACAATGATCAGAGTATAGAGTGCCCCATACACGATGACCAGAGTATAGAGTATTCCGTACACAATGCTCAGTCTATAGAGTATCCCGTACACAAAGATAAGTGTAAAGAGTGCCCCATGCATAATGATAAGTGTATAGAGTACCCCATGCACAATGATAAGTGTAAAGAGTACCCCATACACAATGATAAGTGTATAGAGAACCCCATGCACAATGATAAGTGTAAAGAGTACCCCATACACAATGATAAGTGTATAGAGTACCCCATGCACAATGATAAGTGTATAGAGTACCCCATGCACAATGATAAGTGTATAGAGTACATCATGCATAATGATAAGTGTATAGAGTACCCCATGCACAATGATAAGTATAAAGAGTACCCCATACACAATGATAAGTGTATAGAGAACCCCATGCACAATGGTAAGTGTAAAGAGTACCCAATACACAATGATAAGTGTATAGAGTACCCCATGCACAATGATCAGAGTATAGAGTACCCCATGCACAATGATAAGTGTAAAGAGTATCCCATACACAATGATAAGTGAATAGAGTACCCCATGCACAATGATAAGTGTAAAGAGTACCCCATGCACAATAATCAGAGTATACCGTACCCCATACACAATAATAAGTGTAAAGAGTACCCCATGCACAATGCGAAGTGTATAGAGTACCCCATGCACAATGATAAGTTGAAAGAGTACCCCATGCACAATGATAACTGTATAGAGTACCCCATGCACAATGATCAGTGTGAGTACCCCATGCACAATGATCAGAGTATCCCATGCACAATGATCAGAGTATAGAGTATCCCGTACACAATGATCAGAGTATAGAGTACCCCATACACAATGATAAGAATATAGAGTACCCCATACACAATGATCAGAGTATAGAGTCCCCGGTACACAATGATCAGAGTATACAGTACCCCATGCACAATGATAAGTGTAAAGAGTTCCCCATGCACAATGTTAAGTGTGAGTCCCACATGCACAATTATAAGTGAAAAGAGTACCCCGTAAACAATGATAAGTGCAAAGAGTACCCCATACACAATGATCAGAGTAGAGAGTATCCCGTACACAATGATCAGAGTTTAGAGTATCCCGTACACAATGATAAGTGTAAAGAGTATCCCATACACAATGATAAGTGTATAGAGTACCCCATGCACAATGATAAGTGTAAAGAGTACCCCGTACACAATGATAAGTGAAAAGAGTACCCCACACACAATGATCAGAGTATAGAGTATCCCATACACAATGATCAGAGTATAGAGTACCCCATACACAATGATCATAGTATAGAGTATCCCATGCACAATGATAAGTGTAAAGAGTACCCCATGCACAATGATAAGTGTAAAGAGTACCCCATGAACAATGATAAATGTAAAGAGTACCCCATACACAATGATAAGTGTAAAGAGTACCCCATGCGCAATGATAAGTGTATAGAGTATCCCATACACCATGATAAGTGTGTAGAGTATCCCAGACACAATGCTCAGAGAATAGAGTACCCCATACACAATGATCAGAGTATAGGGTACCCCATGCACAATGATAAGTGTAAAGAGTACCCCATACACAATGATAAGTGAATAGAGTACCCCATGCACAATGATAAGTGTAAAGAGTACCCCATGCACAATAATCAGAGTATAGAGTACCCCATACACAATAATAAGTGTAAAGAGTACCCAATGCACAATGATAAGTGTATAGAGTACCCCATGCACAATGATAAGTGTAAAGAGTACCCCATGCACAATGATAACTGTATAGAGTACCCCATGCACAATGATAAGTGTGAGTACCCCATACACAATGATAAGTGTAAAGAGTACCCCATGCACAATGATCAGAGTATAGAGTATCCCGTACACAATGATCAGAGTATAGAGTACCCCATACACAATGTTAAGAGTATAGAGTACCCCATACACAATGATCAGAGTATAGAGTCCCCGGTACACAATGATCAGAGTATAGAGTACCCCATACACAATGATAAGTGTAAAGAGTACCCCATACACAATGATCAGAGTATACAGTACCCCATGCACAATGATAAGTGTAAAGAGTTCCCCATGCACAATGATAAGTGTGAGTCCCACATGCACAATTATAAGTGAAAAGAGTACCCCGTGCACAATGATAAGTGCAAAGAGTACCCCATACACAATGATCAGAGTAGAGAGTATCCCGTACACAATGATCAGAGTTTAGAGTATCCCGTACACAATGATAAGTGTAAAGAGTATCCCATACACAATGATAAGTGTATAGAGTACCCCATGCACAATGATAAGTGTAATGAGTACCCCGTACACAATGATAAGTGTATAGAGTACCCCACACACAAT
Source organism: Scyliorhinus torazame (assembly GCF_047496885.1). NCBI lineage: Eukaryota > Metazoa > Chordata > Chondrichthyes > Carcharhiniformes > Scyliorhinidae > Scyliorhinus > Scyliorhinus torazame. Next base: position 155,777,367 of record NC_092718.1, on the reverse strand, counting down.
GATCAGTGTATAGAGTATCCCATACACAATGATCAGAGTATAGAGTATCCCATGCACAATGATAAGTGTAAAGAGTATCCCGTACACAATGATCAGAGTATAGAGTATCCCATACACAATGATCAGAGTATAGAGTACCCCATACACAATGATCAGAGTATAGAGTACCCCATACACAATGATCAGAGTATAGGGTATCCCATGCTCAATGATAAGTGTAAAGAGTACCACATGAACAATGATAAATGTAAAGAGTACCCCATACACAATGATAAGTGTAAAGAGTACCCCATGCGCAATGATAAGTGTATAGAGTATCCCATACACCATGATAAGTGTGTAGAGTATCCCAGACACAATGCTCAGAGTATAGAGTACCCCATACACAATGATCAGAGTATAGGGTACCCCATGCACAATGATAAGTGTAAAGAGTACCCCATGCACAATGATAAGTGTAAAGAGTACCCCATGCACAATGATAAATGTAAAGAGTACCCCTTACACAATGATAAGTGTAAAGAGTACCCCAAGCACAATGATATGTGTAAAGAGTACCCCATGCACAATGATAAGTGTATAGAGTATCCCATACACCATGATAAGTGTGTAGAGTATCCCAGACACAATGCTCAGAGTATAGAGTATCCCGTACACAATGATCAGAGTATAGAGTACCCCATGCACAATGATAAGTGTAATGTGTACCTCATGCACAATGATAAGTGTATAGAGTACCCCATACACAATGAAAAGTGTATAGACTATACCGTACACAATGATCAGAGTATAGAGTATCCCATACACAATGATCAGAGTATAGAGTATCCCGTACACAATGATAAGTGTATAGAGTATCCCATACACTATGATCAGAGTATAGAATATCCCATACACAATGATCAGAGTATAGAGTGCCCCATACACGATGACCAGAGTATAGAGTATTCCGTACACAATGCTCAGTCTATAGAGTATCCCGTACACAAATATAAGTGTAAAGAGTGCCCCATGCGTAATGACAAGTGTATAGAGTACCCCATGCACAATGATAAGTGTAAAGAGTACCTCATACACAATGATAAGTGTATAGAGTACCCCATGCACAATGATAAGTGTAAAGAGTACCCCATACACAATGATAAGTGTATAGAGTACCCCATGCACAATGATAAGTGTATAGAGTACCCCATGCACAATGATAAGTGTATAGAGTACATCATGCACTTTGATGAGTGTATGGAGTACCCCATGCGCAATGATAAGTGTATAGAGTATCCCATACACAATGATCAGAGTATAGAGTATCACGTACACAACGTTCAGAGTATAGAGTACCCCATACACAATGATAAGTGTATAGAGTATCCCGTACACAATTATCAGAGTATAGAGTACCCCATGCTCAATGATAAGTGTAAAGAGTACCTCATACACAATCATAAGTGAATAGAGTACCCCATGCACAATGATAAGTGTAAAGAGTACCCCATGCACAATAATCAGAGGAGAGAGTACCCCATACACAATAATAAGTGAAAAGAGTACCCCATGCACAATGATAAGTGTATAGAGTACCCCATGCACAATGATAAGTGTAAAGAGTACCCCATGCACAATGATAACTGTATAGAGTACCCCATGCACAATGATAAGTGTGAGTACCCCATGCACAATGATAAGTGTAAAGAGTACCCCATGCACAACGATCAGAGTATAGAGTATCCCGTACACAATGATCAGAGTATAGAGTACCCCATACACAATGATAAGAGTATAGAGTACCCCATACACAATGATCAGAGTATAGAGTCCCCGGTACCCAATGATCAGAGTATAGAGTACCCCATGCACAATGATAAGTGTAATGTGTACCTCATGCACAATGATAAGTGTATAGAGTACCCCATACACAATGAAAAGTGTATAGACTATACCGTACACAATGATCAGAGTATAGAGTATCCCATACACAATGATCAGAGTATAGAGTATCCCGTAGACAATGATCAGTGTATAGAGTATCCCATACACAATGATCAGAGTATAGACTATCCCGTACACAACGATCAGAGTATAGAGTACCCCGTAGACAATGATAAGTGTAAAGAGTACCCCATACACAATGATCAGAGTATACAGTACCCCATGCACAATGATAAGTGTAAAGAGTAGCTCATGCACAATGATAAGTGTGAGTCCCACATGCACAATGATAAGTGTAAAGAGTACCCCATGCACAATGATAAGTGCAAAGAGTACCCCATGCACAATGATAAGTGTAAAGAGTACCCCGTACACAATGATAAGTGTCTCGAGTACCCCACACACAATGATCAGAGTATAGAATATCCCATACACAATGATCAGAGTATTGAGTACCCCATACACAATGATCAGAGTATAGAGTATCCCATGCACAATGATAAGTGGAAAGAGTACCCCATGCACAATGATAAGTGTATAGAGTACCCAATGCACAATGATAAGTGTAAAGAGTACCCCATACACAATGATAAGTGTATAGAGTACCCCATGCACAATGATAAGTGTATAGAGTACCCCATGCACAATGATAAGTGTATAGAGTACATCATGCACTTTGATGAGTGTATGGAGTACCCCATGCGCAATGATAAGTGTATAGAGTATCCCATACACATTGATCAGAGTATAGAGTATCACGTACACAACGTTCAGAGTATAGAGTACCCCATACACAATGATAAGTGTATAGAGTATCCCGTACACAATTATCAGAGTATAGAGTACCCCATGCACAATGATAAGTGTAAAGAGTACCCCATACACAATCATAAGTGAATAGAGTACCCCATGCAAAATGATAAGTGTAAAGAGTACCCCATGCACTATAATCAGAGGAGAGAGTACCCCATACACAATAATAAGTGTAAAGAGTACCCCATGCACAATGATAAGTGTATAGAGTACCCCATGCACAATGATCAGAGTATAGAGTATCCCGTACACAATGATCAGAGTATAGAGTACCCCATACACAATGATAAGAGTATAGAGTACCCCATACACAATGATCAGAGTATAGAGTCCCCGGTACACAATGATCAGAGTATAGAGTACCCCATACACAATGATAAGTGTAAAGAGTACCCCATACACAATGATCAGAGTATACAGTACCCCATGCACAATGATAAGTGTAAAGAGTACCTCATGCACAATGATAAGTGTGTGTCCCACATGCACAATGATAAGTGTAAAGAGTACCCCATGCACAATGATAAGTGCAAAGGGTACCCCATGCACAATGATAAGCGTAAAGAGTACCCCGTACACAATGATAAGTGTATAGAGTACCCCACACACAATGATCAGAGTATAGAATATCCCATACACAATGATCAGAGTATAGAGTACCCCATACACAATGATCAGAGTATAGAGTATCCCTTGCACAATGATAAGTGGAAAGAGTACCCCATGCACAATGATAAGTGTAAAGAGTACCCCATGAACAATGATAAATGTAAAGAGTTCCCCATACACAATGATAAGTGTAAAGAGTACCCCATGCACAATGATAAGTGTATCGAGTATCCCATACACCATGATAAGTGTGTAGAGTATCCTAGACACAATGCTCAGAGTATAGAGTACCCCATCCACAATGATCAGTGTATAGGGTACCCCATGCACAATGATAAGTGTAAAGAGTACCCCATGCACAATGATAAGTGTAAAGAGTACCCCATGCACAATGATAAGTGTATAGAGTATCCCATACACCATGATAAGTGTGTTGAGTATCCCAGACACAATGCTCAGAGTATAGAGTATCCCGTACACAATGATCAGAGTATAGGGTACCCCATGCACAATGGTAAGTGTAAAGAGTACCCCATGCACAATGATAAGTGTATACAGTACCCCATGCGCAATGATAAGTGTATAGAGTATCCCGTAGACATTGATCAGTGTATAGAGTATCCCATACACAACGATCAGAGTATAGAGTACCCAATACACAATGATAAGTGTATAGAGTACCCCATACACAATGATCAGTCTATAGAGTATCCCGTACACAATGATAAGTGTCTAGAGTATCCCATACACTATGATCAGAGTATAGAATATCCCATACACAATGATCAGAGTATAGAGTGCCCCATACACGATGACCAGAGTACAGAGCATTCCGTACACAATGCTCAGTCTATAGAGTATCCCGTACACAAAGATAAGTGTAAAGAGTGCCCCATGCATAATGATAAGTGTATAGAGTACCCCATGCACAATGATAAGTGTAAAGAGTACCCCATACACAATGATAAGTGTATAGAGTACGCATGCACAACGATAAGTGTAAAGAGTACCCCATGCACAATGATAAGTGTAAAGAGTACCCCATGCACAATGATAAGTGTATAGAGTACCCCATGCACAATGATAAGTGTATAGAGTACATCATGCACAATGATGAGTGTATAGAGTACCCCATGCGCAATAATAAGTGTATAGAGTATCCCATACACAATGATCAGAGTATAGAGTATCATGTACACAACGATCAGAGTATAGAGTACCTCATACACAATGATAAGTGTATAGAGTATCCCGTACACAATTATCAGAGTATAGAATACCCCATCCACAATGATAAGTGTAAAGAGTACCCCATACACAATCATAAGTGAATAGAGTACCCCATGCACAATGAGAAGTGTAAAGAGTACCCCATGCACAATAATCAGAGTATAGAGCACCCCATACACAATAATAAGTGTAAAGAGTACCCCATGCACAATGATAAGTGTATAGAGTACCCCATGCAGAATGATAAGTGTAAAGAGTACCCCATGCACAATGATAACTGTATAGAGTACCCCATGCACAATGATAAGTGTGAGTACCCCATGCACAATGATAAGTGTAAAGAGTACCCCATGCACAATGATAAGAGTATAGAGTACCCCATACACAATGATCAGAGTATAGAGTCCCCGGTACACAATGATCAGAGTATAGAGTACACCATACACAATGATAAGTGTAAAGAGTACCCCATACACAATGATCAGAGTATACATTACCCCATGCACAATGATAAGTGGAAAGAGTACCTCATGCACAATGATAAGTGTGAGTCCCACATGCACAATGATAAGTGTAAAGAGTACCCCATGCACAATGAGAAGTGCAAAGAGTACCCCATACACAATGATCAGAGTAGAGAGTATCCCGTACACAATGATCAGAGTTTAGAGTACCCCATACACAATGATAAGTGTAAAGAGTATCCCATACACAATGATAAGTGTATAGAGTACCCCATGCACAATGATAAGTGTAAAGAGTACCCCGTACACAATGATAAGTGTATAGAGTACCCCACACACAATGATCAGAGTATAGAGTATCCCATACACAATGATCAGAGTATAGAGTACCCCATACACAATGATCAGAGTATAGAGTATCCCATGCACAATGATAAGTGTAAAGAGTACCCCATGCACAATGATAAGTGTAAAGAGTACCCCATGAACAATGATAAATGTAAAGAGTTCCCCATACACAATGATAAGTGTAAAGAGTACATCATGCACAATGATGAGTGTATAGAGTACCCCATGCGCAATAATAAGTGTATAGAGTATCCCATACACAATGATCAGAGTATAGAGTATCATGTACACAACGATCAGAGTATAGAGTACCTCATACACAATGATAAGTGTATAGAGTATCCCGTACACAATTATCAGAGTATAGAGTACCCCATCCACAATGATAAGTGTAAAGAGTACCCCATACACAATCATAAGTGAATAGAGTACCCCATGCACAATGAGAAGTGTAAAGAGTACCCCATGCACAATAATCAGAGTATAGAGCACCCCATACACAATAATAAGTGTAAAGAGTACCCCATGCACAATGATAAGTGTATAGAGTACCCCATGCAGAATGATAAGTGTAAAGAGTACCCCATGCACAATGATAACTGTATAGAGTACCCCATGCACAATGATAAGTGTGAGTACCCCATGCACAATGATAAGTGTAAAGAGTACCCCATGCACAATGATAAGAGTATAGAGTACCCCATACACAATGATCAGAGTATAGAGTCCCCGGTACACAATGATCAGAGTATAGAGTACACCATACACAATGATAAGTGTAAAGAGTACCCCATACACAATGATCAGAGTATACATTACCCCATGCACAATGATAAGTGGAAAGAGTACCTCATGCACAATGATAAGTGTGAGTCCCACATGCACAATGATAAGTGTAAAGAGTACCCCATGCACAATGAGAAGTGCAAAGAGTACCCCATACACAATGATCAGAGTAGAGAGTATCCCGTACACAATGATCAGAGTTTAGAGTACCCCATACACAATGATAAGTGTAAAGAGTATCCCATACACAATGATAAGTGTATAGAGTACCCCATGCACAATGATAAGTGTAAAGAGTACCCCGTACACAATGATAAGTGTATAGAGTACCCCACACACAATGATCAGAGTATAGAGTATCCCATACACAATGATCAGAGTATAGAGTACCCCATACACAATGATCAGAGTATAGAGTATCCCATGCACAATGATAAGTGTAAAGAGTACCCCATGCACAATGATAAGTGTAAAGAGTACCCCATGAACAATGATAAATGTAAAGAGTTCCCCATACACAATGATAAGTGTAAAGAGTACCCCATGCACAATGATAAGTGTATAGAGTATCCCATACACCATGATAAGTGTGTAGAGTATCCCAGACACAATGCTCAGAGTATAGAGTACCCCATACACAATGATAAGAGTATAGAGTACCCCATACACAATGATCAGAGTATAGAGTCCCCGGTACACAATGATCAGAGTATAGAGTACCCCATACACAATGATAAGTGTAAAGAGTACCCCATACACAATGATCAGAGTATACAGTACCCCATGCACAATGATAAGTGGAAAGAGTACCTCATGCACAATGATAAGTGTGAGTCCCACATGCACAATGATAAGTGTAAAGAGTACCCCATGCACAATGAGAAGTGCAAAGAGTACCCCATACACAATGATCAGAGTAGAGAGTATCCCGTACACAATAATCAGAGTTTAGAGTATCCCGTACACAATGATAAGTGTAAAGAGTATCCCATACACAATGATAAGTGTATAGAGTACCCCATGCACAATGATAAGTGTAAAGAGTACCCCGTACACAATGATAAGTGTATAGAGTACCCCACACACAATGATCAGAGTATAGAGTATCCCATACACAATGATCAGAGTATAGAGTACCCCATACACAATGATCAGAGTATAGAGTATCCCATGCACAATGATAAGTGTAAAGAGTACCCCATGCACAATGATAAGTGTAAAGAGTACCCCATGAACAATGATAAATGTAAAGAGTTCCCCATACACAATGATAAGTGTAAAGAGTACCCCATGCACAATGATAAGTGTATAGAGTATCCCATACACCATGATAAGTGTGTAGAGTATCCCAGACACAATGCTCAGAGTATAGAGTACCCCATACACAATGATCAGAGTATGGGGTACCCCATGCACAATCATGAGTGTATAGAGTAACCCATGCACAATGATAAGTGTATAGAGTATCCCATACACCATGATAAGTGTGTAGAGTATCCCAGACACAATGCTCAGAGTATAGAGTATCCCGTACACAATGATCAGAGTATAGGTTACCCCATGCACAATGGTAAGTGTAAAGAGTACCCCATGCACAATGATAAGTGTAAAGAGTACCCCATGCACAATGATAAGTGTATACAGTACCCCATGCACAATGATAAGTGTATAGAGTATCCCGTACACAATGATAAGTGTATAGAGTATACCGTACACAATGCTCAGATTATAGAGTACCCCATACACAATGATCAGAGTATAGGGTACCCCATGCACAATGATAAGTGTAAAGAGTACCCCATGCACAATGATAAGTGTAAAGAGTACCCCATGCACCATGATAAGTGTGTAGAGTATCCCAGACACAATGCTCAGAGTATAGAGTATCCCGTACACAATGATCAGAGTATAGGTTACCCCATGCACAATGGTAAGTGTAAAGAGTACCCCATGCACAATGATAAGTGTAAAGAGTACCCCATGCACAATGATAAGTGTATACAGTACCCCATGCACAATGATAAGTGTATAGAGTATCCCGTACACAATGATAAGTGTATAGAGTATACCGTACACAATGATCAGATTATAGAGTACCCCATACACAATGATCAGAGTATAGGGTACCCCATGCACAATGATAAGTGTAAAGAGTACCCCATGCACAATGATAAGTGTATAGAGTATCCCATACACCATGATAAGTGTGTAGAGTATCCCAGACACAATGCTCAGAGAATAGAGTACCCCATACACAATGATCAGAGTATAGGGTACCCCATGCACAATGATAAGTGTAAAGAGTACCCCATACACAATGATAAGTGAATAGAGTACCCCATGCACAATGATAAGTGTAAAGAGTACCCCATGCACAATAATCAGAGTATAGAGTACCCCATACACAATAATAAGTGTAAAGAGTACCCAATGCACAATGATAAGTGTATAGAGTACCCCATGCACAATGATAAGTGTAAAGAGTACCCCATGCACAATGATAACTGTATAGAGTACCCCATGCACAATGATAAGTGTGAGTACCCCATACACAATGATAAGTGTAAAGAGTACCCCATGCACAATGATCAGAGTATAGAGTATCCCGTACACAATGATCAGAGTATAGAGTACCCCATACACAATGTTAAGAGTATAGAGTACCCCATACACAATGATCAGAGTATAGAGTCCCCGGTACACAATGATCAGAGTATAGAGTACCCCATACACAATGATAAGTGTAAAGAGTACCCCATACACAATGATCAGAGTATACAGTACCCCATGCACAATGATAAGTGTAAAGAGTTCCCCATGCACAATGATAAGTGTGAGTCCCACATGCACAATTATAAGTGAAAAGAGTACCCCGTGCACAATGATAAGTGCAAAGAGTACCCCATACACAATGATCAGAGTAGAGAGTATCCCGTACACAATGATCAGAGTTTAGAGTATCCCGTACACAATGATAAGTGTAAAGAGTATCCCATACACAATGATAAGTGTATAGAGTACCCCATGCACAATGATAAGTGTAATGAGTACCCCGTACACAATGATAAGTGTATAGAGTACCCCACACACAATGATCAGTGTATAGAGTATCCCATACACAATGATCAGAGTATAGAGTATCCCATGCACAATGATAAGTGTAAAGAGTATCCCGTACACAATGATCAGAGTATAGAGTATCCCATACACAATGATCAGAGTATAGAGTACCCCATACACAATGATCAGAGTATAGAGTACCCCATACACAATGATCAGAGTATAGGGTATCCCATGCTCAATGATAAGTGTAAAGAGTACCACATGAACAATGATAAATGTAAAGAGTACCCCATACACAATGATAAGTGTAAAGAGTACCCCATGCGCAATGATAAGTGTATAGAGTATCCCATACACCATGATAAGTGTGTAGAGTATCCCAGACACAATGCTCAGAGTATAGAGTACCCCATACACAATGATCAGAGTATAGGGTACCCCATGCACAATGATAAGTGTAAAGAGTACCCCATGCACAATGATAAGTGTAAAGAGTACCCCATGCACAATGATAAATGTAAAGAGTACCCCTTACACAATGATAAGTGTAAAGAGTACCCCAAGCACAATGATATGTGTAAAGAGTACCCCATGCACAATGATAAGTGTATAGAGTATCCCATACACCATGATAAGTGTGTAGAGTATCCCAGACACAATGCTCAGAGTATAGAGTATCCCGTACACAATGATCAGAGTATAGAGTACCCCATGCACAATGATAAGTGTAATGTGTACCTCATGCACAATGATAAGTGTATAGAGTACCCCATACACAATGAAAAGTGTATAGACTATACCGTACACAATGATCAGAGTATAGAGTATCCCATACACAATGATCAGAGTATAGAGTATCCCGTACACAATGATAAGTGTATAGAGTATCCCATACACTATGATCAGAGTATAGAATATCCCATACACAATGATCAGAGTATAGAGTGCCCCATACACGATGACCAGAGTATAGAGTATTCCGTACACAATGCTCAGTCTATAGAGTATCCCGTACACAAATATAAGTGTAAAGAGTGCCCCATGCGTAATGACAAGTGTATAGAGTACCCCATGCACAATGATAAGTGTAAAGAGTACCTCATACACAATGATAAGTGTATAGAGTACCCCATGCACAATGATAAGTGTAAAGAGTACCCCATACACAATGATAAGTGTATAGAGTACCCCATGCACAATGATAAGTGTATAGAGTACCCCATGCACAATGATAAGTGTATAGAGTACATCATGCACTTTGATGAGTGTATGGAGTACCCCATGCGCAATGATAAGTGTATAGAGTATCCCATACACAATGATCAGAGTATAGAGTATCACGTACACAACGTTCAGAGTATAGAGTACCCCATACACAATGATAAGTGTATAGAGTATCCCGTACACAATTATCAGAGTATAGAGTACCCCATGCTCAATGATAAGTGTAAAGAGTACCTCATACACAATCATAAGTGAATAGAGTACCCCATGCACAATGATAAGTGTAAAGAGTACCCCATGCACAATAATCAGAGGAGAGAGTACCCCATACACAATAATAAGTGAAAAGAGTACCCCATGCACAATGATAAGTGTATAGAGTACCCCATGCACAATGATAAGTGTAAAGAGTACCCCATGCACAATGATAACTGTATAGAGTACCCCATGCACAATGATAAGTGTGAGTACCCCATGCACAATGATAAGTGTAAAGAGTACCCCATGCACAACGATCAGAGTATAGAGTATCCCGTACACAATGATCAGAGTATAGAGTACCCCATACACAATGATAAGAGTATAGAGTACCCCATACACAATGATCAGAGTATAGAGTCCCCGGTACCCAATGATCAGAGTATAGAGTACCCCATGCACAATGATAAGTGTAATGTGTACCTCATGCACAATGATAAGTGTATAGAGTACCCCATACACAATGAAAAGTGTATAGACTATACCGTACACAATGATCAGAGTATAGAGTATCCCATACACAATGATCAGAGTATAGAGTATCCCGTAGACAATGATCAGTGTATAGAGTATCCCATACACAATGATCAGAGTATAGACTATCCCGTACACAACGATCAGAGTATAGAGTACCCCGTAGACAATGATAAGTGTAAAGAGTACCCCATACACAATGATCAGAGTATACAGTACCCCATGCACAATGATAAGTGTAAAGAGTAGCTCATGCACAATGATAAGTGTGAGTCCCACATGCACAATGATAAGTGTAAAGAGTACCCCATGCACAATGATAAGTGCAAAGAGTACCCCATGCACAATGATAAGTGTAAAGAGTACCCCGTACACAATGATAAGTGTCTCGAGTACCCCACACACAATGATCAGAGTATAGAATATCCCATACACAATGATCAGAGTATTGAGTACCCCATACACAATGATCAGAGTATAGAGTATCCCATGCACAATGATAAGTGGAAAGAGTACCCCATGCACAATGATAAGTGTATAGAGTACCCAATGCACAATGATAAGTGTAAAGAGTACCCCATACACAATGATAAGTGTATAGAGTACCCCATGCACAATGATAAGTGTATAGAGTACCCCATGCACAATGATAAGTGTATAGAGTACATCATGCACTTTGATGAGTGTATGGAGTACCCCATGCGCAATGATAAGTGTATAGAGTATCCCATACACATTGATCAGAGTATAGAGTATCACGTACACAACGTTCAGAGTATAGAGTACCCCATACACAATGATAAGTGTATAGAGTATCCCGTACACAATTATCAGAGTATAGAGTACCCCATGCACAATGATAAGTGTAAAGAGTACCCCATACACAATCATAAGTGAATAGAGTACCCCATGCAAAATGATAAGTGTAAAGAGTACCCCATGCACTATAATCAGAGGAGAGAGTACCCCATACACAATAATAAGTGTAAAGAGTACCCCATGCACAATGATAAGTGTATAGAGTACCCCATGCACAATGATCAGAGTATAGAGTATCCCGTACACAATGATCAGAGTATAGAGTACCCCATACACAATGATAAGAGTATAGAGTACCCCATACACAATGATCAGAGTATAGAGTCCCCGGTACACAATGATCAGAGTATAGAGTACCCCATACACAATGATAAGTGTAAAGAGTACCCCATACACAATGATCAGAGTATACAGTACCCCATGCACAATGATAAGTGTAAAGAGTACCTCATGCACAATGATAAGTGTGTGTCCCACATGCACAATGATAAGTGTAAAGAGTACCCCATGCACAATGATAAGTGCAAAGGGTACCCCATGCACAATGATAAGCGTAAAGAGTACCCCGTACACAATGATAAGTGTATAGAGTACCCCACACACAATGATCAGAGTATAGAATATCCCATACACAATGATCAGAGTATAGAGTACCCCATACACAATGATCAGAGTATAGAGTATCCCTTGCACAATGATAAGTGGAAAGAGTACCCCATGCACAATGATAAGTGTAAAGAGTACCCCATGAACAATGATAAATGTAAAGAGTTCCCCATACACAATGATAAGTGTAAAGAGTACCCCATGCACAATGATAAGTGTATCGAGTATCCCATACACCATGATAAGTGTGTAGAGTATCCTAGACACAATGCTCAGAGTATAGAGTACCCCATCCACAATGATCAGTGTATAGGGTACCCCATGCACAATGATAAGTGTAAAGAGTACCCCATGCACAATGATAAGTGTAAAGAGTACCCCATGCACAATGATAAGTGTATAGAGTATCCCATACACCATGATAAGTGTGTTGAGTATCCCAGACACAATGCTCAGAGTATAGAGTATCCCGTACACAATGATCAGAGTATAGGGTACCCCATGCACAATGGTAAGTGTAAAGAGTACCCCATGCACAATGATAAGTGTATACAGTACCCCATGCGCAATGATAAGTGTATAGAGTATCCCGTAGACATTGATCAGTGTATAGAGTATCCCATACACAACGATCAGAGTATAGAGTACCCAATACACAATGATAAGTGTATAGAGTACCCCATACACAATGATCAGTCTATAGAGTATCCCGTACACAATGATAAGTGTCTAGAGTATCCCATACACTATGATCAGAGTATAGAATATCCCATACACAATGATCAGAGTATAGAGTGCCCCATACACGATGACCAGAGTACAGAGCATTCCGTACACAATGCTCAGTCTATAGAGTATCCCGTACACAAAGATAAGTGTAAAGAGTGCCCCATGCATAATGATAAGTGTATAGAGTACCCCATGCACAATGATAAGTGTAAAGAGTACCCCATACACAATGATAAGTGTATAGAGTACGCATGCACAACGATAAGTGTAAAGAGTACCCCATGCACAATGATAAGTGTAAAGAGTACCCCATGCACAATGATAAGTGTATAGAGTACCCCATGCACAATGATAAGTGTATAGAGTACATCATGCACAATGATGAGTGTATAGAGTACCCCATGCGCAATAATAAGTGTATAGAGTATCCCATACACAATGATCAGAGTATAGAGTATCATGTACACAACGATCAGAGTATAGAGTACCTCATACACAATGATAAGTGTATAGAGTATCCCGTACACAATTATCAGAGTATAGAATACCCCATCCACAATGATAAGTGTAAAGAGTACCCCATACACAATCATAAGTGAATAGAGTACCCCATGCACAATGAGAAGTGTAAAGAGTACCCCATGCACAATAATCAGAGTATAGAGCACCCCATACACAATAATAAGTGTAAAGAGTACCCCATGCACAATGATAAGTGTATAGAGTACCCCATGCAGAATGATAAGTGTAAAGAGTACCCCATGCACAATGATAACTGTATAGAGTACCCCATGCACAATGATAAGTGTGAGTACCCCATGCACAATGATAAGTGTAAAGAGTACCCCATGCACAATGATAAGAGTATAGAGTACCCCATACACAATGATCAGAGTATAGAGTCCCCGGTACACAATGATCAGAGTATAGAGTACACCATACACAATGATAAGTGTAAAGAGTACCCCATACACAATGATCAGAGTATACATTACCCCATGCACAATGATAAGTGGAAAGAGTACCTCATGCACAATGATAAGTGTGAGTCCCACATGCACAATGATAAGTGTAAAGAGTACCCCATGCACAATGAGAAGTGCAAAGAGTACCCCATACACAATGATCAGAGTAGAGAGTATCCCGTACACAATGATCAGAGTTTAGAGTACCCCATACACAATGATAAGTGTAAAGAGTATCCCATACACAATGATAAGTGTATAGAGTACCCCATGCACAATGATAAGTGTAAAGAGTACCCCGTACACAATGATAAGTGTATAGAGTACCCCACACACAATGATCAGAGTATAGAGTATCCCATACACAATGATCAGAGTATAGAGTACCCCATACACAATGATCAGAGTATAGAGTATCCCATGCACAATGATAAGTGTAAAGAGTACCCCATGCACAATGATAAGTGTAAAGAGTACCCCATGAACAATGATAAATGTAAAGAGTTCCCCATACACAATGATAAGTGTAAAGAGTACATCATGCACAATGATGAGTGTATAGAGTACCCCATGCGCAATAATAAGTGTATAGAGTATCCCATACACAATGATCAGAGTATAGAGTATCATGTACACAACGATCAGAGTATAGAGTACCTCATACACAATGATAAGTGTATAGAGTATCCCGTACACAATTATCAGAGTATAGAGTACCCCATCCACAATGATAAGTGTAAAGAGTACCCCATACACAATCATAAGTGAATAGAGTACCCCATGCACAATGAGAAGTGTAAAGAGTACCCCATGCACAATAATCAGAGTATAGAGCACCCCATACACAATAATAAGTGTAAAGAGTACCCCATGCACAATGATAAGTGTATAGAGTACCCCATGCAGAATGATAAGTGTAAAGAGTACCCCATGCACAATGATAACTGTATAGAGTACCCCATGCACAATGATAAGTGTGAGTACCCCATGCACAATGATAAGTGTAAAGAGTACCCCATGCACAATGATAAGAGTATAGAGTACCCCATACACAATGATCAGAGTATAGAGTCCCCGGTACACAATGATCAGAGTATAGAGTACACCATACACAATGATAAGTGTAAAGAGTACCCCATACACAATGATCAGAGTATACATTACCCCATGCACAATGATAAGTGGAAAGAGTACCTCATGCACAATGATAAGTGTGAGTCCCACATGCACAATGATAAGTGTAAAGAGTACCCCATGCACAATGAGAAGTGCAAAGAGTACCCCATACACAATGATCAGAGTAGAGAGTATCCCGTACACAATGATCAGAGTTTAGAGTACCCCATACACAATGATAAGTGTAAAGAGTATCCCATACACAATGATAAGTGTATAGAGTACCCCATGCACAATGATAAGTGTAAAGAGTACCCCGTACACAATGATAAGTGTATAGAGTACCCCACACACAATGATCAGAGTATAGAGTATCCCATACACAATGATCAGAGTATAGAGTACCCCATACACAATGATCAGAGTATAGAGTATCCCATGCACAATGATAAGTGTAAAGAGTACCCCATGCACAATGATAAGTGTAAAGAGTACCCCATGAACAATGATAAATGTAAAGAGTTCCCCATACACAATGATAAGTGTAAAGAGTACCCCATGCACAATGATAAGTGTATAGAGTATCCCATACACCATGATAAGTGTGTAGAGTATCCCAGACACAATGCTCAGAGTATAGAGTACCCCATACACAATGATCAGAGTATAGAGTATCCCATGCACAATGATAAGTGTAAAGAGTACCCCATGCACAATGATAAGTGTAAAGAGTACCCCATACACAATGATAAATGTAAAGAGTTCCCCATACACAATGATAAGTGTAAAGAGTACCCCATGCACAATGATAAGTGGAAAGAGTACCTCATGCACAATGATAAGTGTGAGTCCCACATGCACAATGATAAGTGTAAAGAGTACCCCATGCACAATGAGAAGTGCAAAGAGTACCCCATACACAATGATCAGAGTAGAGAGTATCCCGTACACAATAATCAGAGTTTAGAGTATCCCGTACACAATGATAAGTGTAAAGAGTATCCCATACACAATGATAAGTGTATAGAGTACCCCATGCACAATGATAAGTGTATAGAGTACCCCACACACAATGATCAGAGTATAGAGTATCCCATACACAATGATCAGAGTATAGAGTACCCCATACACAATGATCAGAGTATAGAGTATCCCATGCACAATGATAAGTGTAAAGAGTACCCCATGCACAATGATAAGTGTAAAGAGTACCCCATGAACAATGATAAATGTAAAGAGTTCCCCATACACAATGATAAGTGTAAAGAGTACCCCATGCACAATGATAAGTGTATAGAGTATCCCATACACCATGATAAGTGTGTAGAGTATCCCAGACACAATGCTCAGAGTATAGAGTACCCCATACACAATGATCAGAGTATGGGGTACCCCATGCACAATCATGAGTGTATAGAGTAACCCATGCACAATGATAAGTGTATAGAGTATCCCATACACCATGATAAGTGTGTAGAGTATCCCAGACACAATGCTCAGAGTATAGAGTATCCCGTACACAATGATCAGAGTATAGGTTACCCCATGCACAATGGTAAGTGTAAAGAGTACCCCATGCACAATGATAAGTGTAAAGAGTACCCCATGCACAATGATAAGTGTATACAGTACCCCATGCACAATGATAAGTGTATAGAGTATCCCGTACACAATGATAAGTGTATAGAGTATACCGTACACAATGCTCAGATTATAGAGTACCCCATACACAATGATCAGAGTATAGGGTACCCCATGCACAATGATAAGTGTAAAGAGTACCCCATGCACAATGATAAGTGTAAAGAGTACCCCATGCACCATGATAAGTGTGTAGAGTATCCCAGACACAATGCTCAGAGTATAGAGTATCCCGTACACAATGATCAGAGTATAGGTTACCCCATGCACAATGGTAAGTGTAAAGAGTACCCCATGCACAATGATAAGTGTAAAGAGTACCCCATGCACAATGATAAGTGTATACAGTACCCCATGCACAATGATAAGTGTATAGAGTATCCCGTACACAATGATAAGTGTATAGAGTATACCGTACACAATGATCAGATTATAGAGTACCCCATACACAATGATCAGAGTATAGGGTACCCCATGCACAATGATAAGTGTAAAGAGTACCCCATGCACAATGATAAGTGTAAAGAGTACCCCGTGCACAATGATAAGTGTATAGACTATCCCATACACCATGATAAGTGTGTTGAGTATCCCAGACACAATGCTGAGAGTATAGAGTATCCCGTACACAATGATCAGAGTATAGGGTACCCCATGCACAATGGTAAGTGTAAAGAGTACCCCATGCACAATGATAAGTGTAAAGAGTACCCCATGCACAATGATAAGTGTATACAGTACCCCATACACAATGATAATTGTATAGAGTACCCCATACACAATGATCAGTCTATAGAGCATCCCGTACACAATGATAAGTGTATAGAATATCCCATACACAATGATCGGAGTATAGAGAACCCCATACACAATGATCAGTGTCTAGAGTACCCCGTACACAATGATACGGGTATAGAGTATCCCGTACACAATGATAAGTGTATAGAGTACCCCATACACAATGATCAGAGTACAGTGTACCCCATGAACAATGATAAGTGTAAAGAGTACCCCATGCACAATGATAAGTGTGAGTACCCCATGCACAATGATAATTGTAAAGAGTACCCCGTGCACAATGATAAGTGTAAAGAGTACCCCATACACAAGGATAAGTGTATAGAGTATCCCGTACACAACGATCAGAGTATAGAGTACCCCAGACACAATGATCAGAGTATAGAGTACCCCATGCACAATGATAAGTGTAAAGAGTACCCCGTGCACAATGATAAGTGTAAAGAGTACCCCATACACAATGATAAGTGTATAGAGTATCCCGTACACAATGATCAGAGTATAGAGTATCCCGTACACAATGATCAGATTATAGAGTATCCCGTACACATTGATCAGAGTATAGAGTATCCCGTACACAACGATCAGAATATAGAGTACCCCATACACAATGATAAGTTTATAGAGCAGCCCATACACAACGATAAGTGTAAAGAGTACCCCGTACACAATGATAAGTGTACAGAGTACCCCACACACAATGGTCAGAGTATAGAGTATCCCGTACACAATGATCAGAGTATCGGGTACCCCATGCACAATGATAAGTGTAAAGAGTACTCCATGCACAATGATAAGTGTGAAGAGTACCCCATGCACAATGATAAGTGTAAAGAGTACCCCATACACAATGATAAGTGTAAAGAGTACCCCATGCA
The DNA here is from genome assembly GCF_047496885.1 of Scyliorhinus torazame. Lineage (NCBI taxonomy): Eukaryota > Metazoa > Chordata > Chondrichthyes > Carcharhiniformes > Scyliorhinidae > Scyliorhinus > Scyliorhinus torazame. The sequence continues at coordinate 155,758,620 of NC_092718.1, read as the reverse complement.
CAATGATAAGTGTATACAGTACCCCATACACAATGATAAGTGTATAGAGTATCCCATACACAATTATCAGAGTATAGAGTATACCGTACACAATGATCAGAGTATAGAGTATCCCGTACACAATTATCAGAGAATAGGGTACCCCATGCACAATGATAAGTGTATACAGTACCCCATACACAATGATAAGTGTATAGAGTATCCCATACACAATTTTCAGAGTATAGAGTATACCGTACACAATGATCAGAGTATAGAGTATCCCATACACAATTTTCAGAGTATATAGTATCCCGTACACAATGATCAGAGTATAGCGTATCCCGTACACAATGATAAGTGTAAAGAGTACCCCATGCACAATGATAGGTGTAAAGAGTACCCCATGCACAATGATAAGTGTAAAGAGCACTCCATACACAATGATAAGTGTAAAGAGTACCCCATGCACAATGATAAGTGTATAGAGTATCCCATACACCATGATAAGTGTGTACAGTATCCCAGACACAATGCTCAGAGTATAGAGTATCCCGTACACATTGATCAGAGTATAGGGTACCCCATGCACAATGATAAGTGTAAAGAGCACCCGATGCACAATGATAAGTGTAAAGAGTACCCCATGCACAATGATAAGTGTAAAGAGTACCCCATGCACAATGATAAGTGTATACAGTACCCCATACACAATGATAATTGTATAGAGTATACCGTACACAATGATCAGAGCATAGAGTATCCCATACACAATTAGAACATAGAACATAGAACAATACAGCGCAGTACAGGCCCTTCGGCCCACGATGTTGCCCCAAAACAAATGCCATCTAACCTTCACTATGCCATTATCATCCATATGTTTATCCAATAAACTTTTAAATGCCCTCAATGTTGGCGAGTTCACTACTGTAGCAGGTAGACTATCCCATACACAACGATCAGAGTATAGAGTACCCCATGCACAATGATAAGTGTATAGAGAACCCCATGCACAATTATAAGTGTAAAGAGTACCCCATGCTCAGTGATAAGTGTAGAGTACCCCATACACAATGATATGTGTATAGAGTAGCCCATACACAATGATAAGTGTAAAGAGTACCCCGTACACAATGATAAGTGTATAGAGTACCCCACACACAATGATCAGAGTATAGATTATCCCATACACAATTATCAGAGCATAGCGTATCCCGTACGCAATGATAAGTGTAAAGAGTACCCCATGCACAATGATAAGTGTAAAGAGTACCCCATGCACAATGATAAGTGTATAGAGTATACCGTACACAATGATCAGAGTATAGAGTATCCTATACACAATTATGAGAGTATAGAGTATCCCGTACACAATGATCAGAGTATAGAGTATCCCATACACAATGATCAGAGTATAGAGTATCCCATACACAATGATAAGTGTATAGAGTACATCATGCACAATGATAAGTGTATAGAGTATCCATACACAATGCTCAGAGTATAGAATATCCCGTACACAATGATCAGAGTATAGAGTATCCCATACACAATGATAAGTGTATAGAGTACATCATACACAATGATAAGTGTATAGAGTACCCCATACACAATGATAAGTGTAAAGAGTACCCCGTACACAATGATAAGTGTAAAGAGTACCCCATGCACAATGATACGTGTAAAGAGTACCCCATGCACAATGATAAGTGTATAGAGTACCCCATACACAATGATAAGTGTATAGAGTAGCCCATACACAATGATAAGTGTAAAGAGTACCCCATGCACAATGATAAGTGTATACAGTACCCCATACACAATGATAAGTGTATAGAGTATCCCATACACAATTATCAGAGTATAGAGTATACCGTACACAATGATCAGAGTATAGAGTATCCCGTACACAATTATCAGAGTATAGGGTACCCCATGCACAATGATAAGTGTAAAGAGTACTCCATGCACAATGATAAGTGTGAAGAGTACCCCATGCACAATGATAAGTGTAAAGAGTACCCCATACACAATGATAAGTGTAAAGAGTACCCCATGCACAATGATAAGTGTATACAGTACCCCATACACAATGATCAGAGTATAGAGTACCCCATACACAATGATCAGAGTATAGAGTATCCCATGCACAATGATAAGTGTAAAGAGTACCCCATGCACAATGATAAGTGTAAAGAGTTCCCCATGAACAATGATAAATGTAAAGAGTTCCCCATACACAATGATAAGTGTAAAGAGTACCCCATGCACAATGATAAGTGTATAGAGTATCCCATACACCATGATAAGTGTGTAGAGTATCCCAGACACAATGCTCAGAGTATAGAGTACCCCATACACAATGATAAGAGTATAGAGTACCCCATACACAATGATCAGAGTATAGAGTCCCCGGTACACAATGATCAGAGTATAGAGTACCCCATACACAATGATAAGTGTAAAGAGTACCCCATACACAATGATCAGAGTATACAGTACCCCATGCACAATGATAAGTGGAAAGAGTACCTCATGCACAATGATAAGTGTGAGTCCCACATGCACAATAATAAGTGTAAAGAGTAACCCATGCACAATGAGAAGTGCAAAGAGTACCCCATACACAATGACCAGAGTAGAGAGTATCCCGTACACAATAATCAGAGTTTAGAGTATCCCGTACACAATGATAAGTGTAAAGAGTATCCCATACACAATGATAAGTGTATAGAGTACCCCATGCACAATGATAAGTGTAAACAGTACCCCGTACACAATGATAAGTGTATAGAGTACCCCACACACAATGATCAGAGTATAGAGTATCCCATACACAATGATCAGAGTATAGAGTACCCCATACACAATGATCAGAGTATAGAGTATCCCATGCACAATGATAAGTGTAAAGAGTACCCCATGCACAATGATAAGTGTAAAGAGTACCCCATGAACAATGATAAATGTAAAGAGTTCCCCATACACAATGATAAGTGTAAAGAGTACCCCATGCACAATGATAAGTGTATAGAGTATCCCATACACCATGATAAGTGTGTAGAGTATCCCAGACACAATGCTCAGAGTATAGAGTACCCCATACACAATGATCAGAGTATGGGGTACCCCATGCACAATCATGAGTGTATAGAGTAACCCATGCACAATGATAAGTGTATAGAGTATCCCATACACCATGATAGGTGTGTAGAGTATCCCAGACACAATGCTCAGAGTATAGAGTATCCCGTACACAATGATCAGAGTATAGGTTACCCCATGCACAATGGTAAGTGTAAAGAGTACCCCATGCACAATGATAAGTGTAAAGAGTACCCCATGCACAATGATAAGTGTATACAGTACCCCATGCACAATGATAAGTGTATAGAGTATCCCGTACACAATGATAAGTGTATAGAGTATACCGTACACAATGCTCAGATTATAGAGTACCCCATACACAATGATCAGAGTATAGGGTACCCCATGCACAATGATAAGTGTAAAGAGTACCCCATGCACAATGATAAGTGTAAAGAGTACCCCATGCACCATGATAAGTGTGTAGAGTATCCCAGACACAATGCTCAGAGTATAGAGTATCCCGTACACAATGATCAGAGTATAGGTTACCCCATGCACAATGGTAAGTGTAAAGAGTACCCCATGCACAATGATAAGTGTAAAGAGTACCCCATGCACAATGATAAGTGTATACAGTACCCCATGCACAATGATAAGTGTATAGAGTATCCCGTACACAATGATAAGTGTATAAAGTATACCGTACACAATGATCAGATTATAGAGTACCCCATACACAATGATCAGAGTATAGGGTACCCCATGCACAATGATAAGTGTAAAGAGTACCCCATGCACAATGATAAGTGTAAAGAGTACCCCGTGCACAATGATAAGTGTATAGACTATCCCATACACCATGATAAGTGTGTTGAGTATCCCAGACACAATGCTGAGAGTATAGAGTATCCCGTACACAATGATCAGAGTATAGGGTACCCCATGCACAATGGTAAGTGTAAAGAGTACCCCATGCACAATGATAAGTGTAAAGAGTACCCCATGCACAATGATAAGTGTATACAGTACCCCATACACAATGATAATTGTATAGAGTACCCCATACACAATGATCAGTCTATAGAGCATCCCGTACACAATGATAAGTGTATAGAATATCCCATACACAATGATCGGAGTATAGAGAACCCCATACACAATGATCAGTGTATAGAGTACCCCGTACACAATGATAAGAGTATAGAGTATCCCGTACACAATGATAAGTGTATAGAGTACCCCATGCACAATGATATGTTTATAGAGTACCCCATACACAATGATCAGAGTACAGTGTACCCCATGAACAATGATAAGTGTAAAGAGTACCCCATGCACAATGATAAGTGTGAGTACCCCATGCACAATGATAATTGTAAAGAGTACCCCGTGCACAATGATAAGTGTAAAGAGTACCCCATACACAAGGATAAGTGTATAGAGTATCCCGTACACAACGATCAGAGTATAGAGTACCCCAGACACAATGATCAGAGTATAGAGTACCCCATGCACAATGATAAGTGTAAAGAGTACCCCGTGCACAATGATAAGTGTAAAGAGTACCCCATACACAATGATAAGTGTATAGAGTATCCCGTACACAATGATCAGAGTATAGAGTATCCCGTACACAATGATCAGATTATAGAGTATCCCGTACACATTGATCAGAGTATAGAGTATCCCGTACACAACGATCAGAATATAGCGTACCCGATACACAATGATAAGTTTATAGAGCAGCCCATACACAACGATAAGTGTAAAGAGTACCCCGTACACAATGATAAGTGTACAGAGTACCCCACACACAATGGTCAGAGTATAGGGTATCCCGTACACAATGATCAGAGTATCGGGTACCCCATGCACAATGATAAGTGTAAAGAGTACTCCATGCACAATGATAAGTGTGAAGAGTACCCCATGATCAATGATAAGTGTAAAGAGTACCCCATACACAATGATAAGTGTAAAGAGTACCCCATGCACAATGATAAGTGTATACAGTACCCCATACACAATGATAAGTGTATAGAGTATCCCATACACAATTATCAGAGTATAGAGTATACCGTACACAATGATCAGAGTATAGAGTATCCCGTACACAATTATCAGAGAATAGGGTACCCCATGCACAATGATAAGTGTATACAGTACCCCATACACAATGATAAGTGTATAGAGTATCCCATACACAATGATCAGAGTATAGAGTACCCCATACACAATGATCAGAGTATAGAGTATCCCATGCACAATGATAAGTGTAAAGAGTACCCCATGCACAATGATAAGTGTAAAGAGTACCCCATGATCAATGATAAATGTAAAGAGTTCCCCATACACAATGATAAGTGTAAAGAGTACCCCATGCACAATGATAAGTGTATAGAGTATCCCATACACCATGATAAGTGTGTAGAGTATCCCAGACACAATGCTCAGAGTATAGAGTACCCCATACACAATGATAAGAGTATAGAGTACCCCATACACAATGATCAGAGTATAGAGTCCCCGGTACACAATGATCAGAGTATAGAGTACCCCATACACAATGATAAGTGTAAAGAGTACCCCATACACAATGATCAGAGTATACAGTACCCCATGCACAATGATAAGTGGAAAGAGTACCTCATGCACAATGATAAGTGTGAGTCCCACATGCACAATGATAAGTGTAAAGAGTACCCCATGCACAATGAGAAGTGCAAAGAGTACCCCATACACAATGATCAGAGTAGAGAGTATCCCGTACACAATAATCAGAGTTTAGAGTATCCCGTACACAATGATAAGTGTAAAGAGTATCCCATACACAATGATAAGTGTATAGAGTACCCCATGCACAATGATAAGTGTAAAGAGTACCCCGTACACAATGATAAGTGTATAGAGTACCCCACACACAATGATCAGAGTATAGAGTATCCCATACACAATGATCAGAGTATAGAGTACCCCATACACAATGATCAGAGTATAGAGTATCCCATGCACAATGATAAGTGTAAAGAGTACCCCATGCACAATGATAAGTGTAAAGAGTACCCCATGAACAATGATAAATGTAAAGAGTTCCCCATACACAATGATAAGTGTAAAGAGTACCCCATGCACAATGATAAGTGTATAGAGTATCCCATACACCATGATAAGTGTGTAGAGTATCCCAGACACAATGCTCAGAGTATAGAGTACCCCATACACAATGATCAGAGTATGGGGTACCCCAGGCACAATCATGAGTGTATAGAGTAACCCATGCACAATGATAAGTGTATAGAGTATCCCATACACCATGATAAGTGTGTAGAGTATCCCAGACACAATGCTCAGAGTATAGAGTATCCCGTACACAATGATCAGAGTATAGGTTACCCCATGCACAATGGTAAGTGTAAAGAGTACCCCATGCACAATGATAAGTGTAAAGAGTACCCCATGCACAATGATAAGTGTATACAGTACCCATGCACAATGATAAGTGTATAGAGTATCCCGTACACAATGATAAGTGTATAGAGTATACCGTACATAATGCTCAGATTATAGAGTACCCCATACACAATGATCAGAGTATAGGGTACCCCATGCACAATGATAAGTGTAAAGAGTACCCCATGCACAATGATAAGTGTAAAGAGTACCCCATGCACCATGATAAGTGTGTAGAGTATCCCAGACACAATGCTCAGAGTATAGAGTATCCCGTACACAATGATCAGAGTATAGGTTACCCCATGCACAATGATAAGTGTAAAGAGTACCCCATGCACAATGATAAGTGTATACAGTACCCCATGCACAATGATAAGTGTATAGAGTATCCCGTACACAATGATAAGTGTATAGAGTATACCGTACACAATGATCAGATTATAGAGTACCCCATACACAATGATCAGAGTATAGGGTACCCCATGCACAATGATAAGTGTAAAGAGTACCCCATGCACAATGATAAGTGTAAAGAGTACCCCGTGCACAATGATAAGTGTATAGACTATCCCATACACCATGATAAGTGTGTTGAGTATCCCAGACACAATGCTGAGAGTATAGAGTATCCCGTACACAATGATCAGAGTATAGGGTACCCCATGCACAATGGTAAGTGTAAAGAGTACCCCATGCACAATGATAAGTGTAAAGAGTACCCCATGCACAATGATAAGTGTATACAGTACCCCATACACAATGATAATTGTATAGAGTACCCCATACACAATGATCAGTCTATAGAGCATCCCGTACACAATGATAAGTGTATAGAATATCCCATACACAATGATCGGAGTATAGAGAACCCCATACACAATGATCAGTGTATAGAGTACCCCGTACACAATGATACGGGTATAGAGTATCCCGTACACAATGATAAGTGTATAGAGTACCCCATGCACAATGATATGTTTATAGAGTACCCCATACACAATGATCAGAGTACAGTGTACCCCATGAACAATGATAAGTGTAAAGAGTACCCCATGCACAATGATAAGTGTGAGTACCCCATGCACAATGATAATTGTAAAGAGTACCCCGTGCACAATGATAAGTGTAAAGAGTACCCCATACACAAGGATAAGTGTATAGAGTATCCCGTACACAACGATCAGAGTATAGAGTACCCCAGACACAATGATCAGAGTATAGAGTACCCCATGCACAATGATAAGTGTAAAGAGTACCCCGTGCACAATGATAAGTGTAAAGAGTACCCCATACACAATGATAAGTGTATAGAGTATCCCGTACACAATGATCAGAGTATAGAGTATCCCGTACACAATGATCAGATTATAGAGTATCCCGTACACATTGATCAGAGTATAGAGTATCCCGTACACAACGATCAGAATATAGAGTACCCCATACACAATGATAAGTTTATAGAGCAGCCCATACACAACGATAAGTGTAAAGAGTACCCCGTACACAATGATAAGTGTACAGAGTACCCCACACACAATGGTCAGAGTATAGAGTATCCCGTACACAATGATCAGAGTATCGGGTACCCCATGCACAATGATAAGTGTAAAGAGTACTCCATGCACAATGATAAGTGTGAAGAGTACCCCATGCACAATGATAAGTGTAAAGAGTACCCCATACACAATGATAAGTGTAAAGAGTACCCCATGCACAATGATAAGTGTATACAGTACCCCATACACAATGATAAGTGTATAGAGTATCCCATACACAATTATCAGAGTATAGAGTATACCGTACACAATGATCAGAGTATAGAGTATCCCGTACACAATTATCAGAGAATAGGGTACCCCATGCACAATGATAAGTGTATACAGTACCCCATACACAATGATAAGTGTATAGAGTATCCCATACACAATTTTCAGAGTATAGAGTATACCGTACACAATGATCAGAGTATAGAGTATCCCATACACAATTTTCAGAGTATATAGTATCCCGTACACAATGATCAGAGTATAGCGTATCCCGTACACAATGATAAGTGTAAAGAGTACCCCATGCACAATGATAGGTGTAAAGAGTACCCCATGCACAATGATAAGTGTAAAGAGCACTCCATACACAATGATAAGTGTAAAGAGTACCCCATGCACAATGATAAGTGTATAGAGTATCCCATACACCATGATAAGTGTGTACAGTATCCCAGACACAATGCTCAGAGTATAGAGTATCCCGTACACATTGATCAGAGTATAGGGTACCCCATGCACAATGATAAGTGTAAAGAGCACCCGATGCACAATGATAAGTGTAAAGAGTACCCCATGCACAATGATAAGTGTAAAGAGTACCCCATGCACAATGATAAGTGTATACAGTACCCCATACACAATGATAATTGTATAGAGTATACCGTACACAATGATCAGAGCATAGAGTATCCCATACACAATTAGAACATAGAACATAGAACAATACAGCGCAGTACAGGCCCTTCGGCCCACGATGTTGCCCCAAAACAAATGCCATCTAACCTTCACTATGCCATTATCATCCATATGTTTATCCAATAAACTTTTAAATGCCCTCAATGTTGGCGAGTTCACTACTGTAGCAGGTAGACTATCCCATACACAACGATCAGAGTATAGAGTACCCCATGCACAATGATAAGTGTATAGAGAACCCCATGCACAATTATAAGTGTAAAGAGTACCCCATGCTCAGTGATAAGTGTAGAGTACCCCATACACAATGATATGTGTATAGAGTAGCCCATACACAATGATAAGTGTAAAGAGTACCCCGTACACAATGATAAGTGTATAGAGTACCCCACACACAATGATCAGAGTATAGATTATCCCATACACAATTATCAGAGCATAGCGTATCCCGTACGCAATGATAAGTGTAAAGAGTACCCCATGCACAATGATAAGTGTAAAGAGTACCCCATGCACAATGATAAGTGTATAGAGTATACCGTACACAATGATCAGAGTATAGAGTATCCCATACACAATTATGAGAGTATAGAGTATCCCGTACACAATGATCAGAGTATAGAGTATCCCATACACAATGATCAGAGTATAGAGTATCCCATACACAATGATAAGTGTATAGAGTACATCATGCACAATGATAAGTGTATAGAGTATCCATACACAATGCTCAGAGTATAGAATATCCCGTACACAATGATCAGAGTATAGAGTATCCCATACACAATGATAAGTGTATAGAGTACATCATACACAATGATAAGTGTATAGAGTACCCCATACACAATGATAAGTGTAAAGAGTACCCCGTACACAATGATAAGTGTAAAGAGTACCCCATGCACAATGATACGTGTAAAGAGTACCCCATGCACAATGATAAGTGTATAGAGTACCCCATACACAATGATAAGTGTATAGAGTAGCCCATACACAATGATAAGTGTAAAGAGTACCCCATGCACAATGATAAGTGTATACAGTACCCCATACACAATGATAAGTGTATAGAGTATCCCATACACAATTATCAGAGTATAGAGTATACCGTACACAATGATCAGAGTATAGAGTATCCCGTACACAATTATCAGAGTATAGGGTACCCCATGCACAATGATAAGTGTAAAGAGTACTCCATGCACAATGATAAGTGTGAAGAGTACCCCATGCACAATGATAAGTGTAAAGAGTACCCCATACACAATGATAAGTGTAAAGAGTACCCCATGCACAATGATAAGTGTATACAGTACCCCATACACAATGATCAGAGTATAGAGTACCCCATACACAATGATCAGAGTATAGAGTATCCCATGCACAATGATAAGTGTAAAGAGTACCCCATGCACAATGATAAGTGTAAAGAGTTCCCCATGAACAATGATAAATGTAAAGAGTTCCCCATACACAATGATAAGTGTAAAGAGTACCCCATGCACAATGATAAGTGTATAGAGTATCCCATACACCATGATAAGTGTGTAGAGTATCCCAGACACAATGCTCAGAGTATAGAGTACCCCATACACAATGATAAGAGTATAGAGTACCCCATACACAATGATCAGAGTATAGAGTCCCCGGTACACAATGATCAGAGTATAGAGTACCCCATACACAATGATAAGTGTAAAGAGTACCCCATACACAATGATCAGAGTATACAGTACCCCATGCACAATGATAAGTGGAAAGAGTACCTCATGCACAATGATAAGTGTGAGTCCCACATGCACAATAATAAGTGTAAAGAGTAACCCATGCACAATGAGAAGTGCAAAGAGTACCCCATACACAATGATCAGAGTAGAGAGTATCCCGTACACAATAATCAGAGTTTAGAGTATCCCGTACACAATGATAAGTGTAAAGAGTATCCCATACACAATGATAAGTGTATAGAGTACCCCATGCACAATGATAAGTGTAAACAGTACCCCGTACACAATGATAAGTGTATAGAGTACCCCACACACAATGATCAGAGTATAGAGTATCCCATACACAATGATCAGAGTATAGAGTACCCCATACACAATGATCAGAGTATAGAGTATCCCATGCACAATGATAAGTGTAAAGAGTACCCCATGCACAATGATAAGTGTAAAGAGTACCCCATGAACAATGATAAATGTAAAGAGTTCCCCATACACAATGATAAGTGTAAAGAGTACCCCATGCACAATGATAAGTGTATAGAGTATCCCATACACCATGATAAGTGTGTAGAGTATCCCAGACACAATGCTCAGAGTATAGAGTACCCCATACACAATGATCAGAGTATGGGGTACCCCATGCACAATCATGAGTGTATAGAGTAACCCATGCACAATGATAAGTGTATAGAGTATCCCATACACCATGATAGGTGTGTAGAGTATCCCAGACACAATGCTCAGAGTATAGAGTATCCCGTACACAATGATCAGAGTATAGGTTACCCCATGCACAATGGTAAGTGTAAAGAGTACCCCATGCACAATGATAAGTGTAAAGAGTACCCCATGCACAATGATAAGTGTATACAGTACCCCATGCACAATGATAAGTGTATAGAGTATCCCGTACACAATGATAAGTGTATAGAGTATACCGTACACAATGCTCAGATTATAGAGTACCCCATACACAATGATCAGAGTATAGGGTACCCCATGCACAATGATAAGTGTAAAGAGTACCCCATGCACAATGATAAGTGTAAAGAGTACCCCATGCACCATGATAAGTGTGTAGAGTATCCCAGACACAATGCTCAGAGTATAGAGTATCCCGTACACAATGATCAGAGTATAGGTTACCCCATGCACAATGGTAAGTGTAAAGAGTACCCCATGCACAATGATAAGTGTAAAGAGTACCCCATGCACAATGATAAGTGTATACAGTACCCCATGCACAATGATAAGTGTATAGAGTATCCCGTACACAATGATAAGTGTATAAAGTATACCGTACACAATGATCAGATTATAGAGTACCCCATACACAATGATCAGAGTATAGGGTACCCCATGCACAATGATAAGTGTAAAGAGTACCCCATGCACAATGATAAGTGTAAAGAGTACCCCGTGCACAATGATAAGTGTATAGACTATCCCATACACCATGATAAGTGTGTTGAGTATCCCAGACACAATGCTGAGAGTATAGAGTATCCCGTACACAATGATCAGAGTATAGGGTACCCCATGCACAATGGTAAGTGTAAAGAGTACCCCATGCACAATGATAAGTGTAAAGAGTACCCCATGCACAATGATAAGTGTATACAGTACCCCATACACAATGATAATTGTATAGAGTACCCCATACACAATGATCAGTCTATAGAGCATCCCGTACACAATGATAAGTGTATAGAATATCCCATACACAATGATCGGAGTATAGAGAACCCCATACACAATGATCAGTGTATAGAGTACCCCGTACACAATGATAAGAGTATAGAGTATCCCGTACACAATGATAAGTGTATAGAGTACCCCATGCACAATGATATGTTTATAGAGTACCCCATACACAATGATCAGAGTACAGTGTACCCCATGAACAATGATAAGTGTAAAGAGTACCCCATGCACAATGATAAGTGTGAGTACCCCATGCACAATGATAATTGTAAAGAGTACCCCGTGCACAATGATAAGTGTAAAGAGCACCCCATACACAAGGATAAGTGTATAGAGTATCCCGTACACAACGATCAGAGTATAGAGTACCCCAGACACAATGATCAGAGTATAGAGTACCCCATGCACAATGATAAGTGTAAAGAGTACCCCGTGCACAATGATAAGTGTAAAGAGTACCCCATACACAATGATAAGTGTATAGAGTATCCCGTACACAATGATCAGAGTATAGAGTATCCCGTACACAATGATCAGATTATAGAGTATCCCGTACACATTGATCAGAGTATAGAGTATCCCGTACACAACGATCAGAATATAGCGTACCCGATACACAATGATAAGTTTATAGAGCAGCCCATACACAACGATAAGTGTAAAGAGTACCCCGTACACAATGATAAGTGTACAGAGTACCCCACACACAATGGTCAGAGTATAGGGTATCCCGTACACAATGATCAGAGTATCGGGTACCCCATGCACAATGATAAGTGTAAAGAGTACTCCATGCACAATGATAAGTGTGAAGAGTACCCCATGATCAATGATAAGTGTAAAGAGTACCCCATACACAATGATAAGTGTAAAGAGTACCCCATGCACAATGATAAGTGTATACAGTACCCCATACACAATGATAAGTGTATAGAGTATCCCATACACAATTATCAGAGTATAGAGTATACCGTACACAATGATCAGAGTATAGAGTATCCCGTACACAATTATCAGAGAATAGGGTACCCCATGCACAATGATAAGTGTATACAGTACCCCATACACAATGATAAGTGTATAGAGTATCCCATACACAATTTTCAGAGTATAGAGTATACCGTACACAATGATCAGAGTATAGAGTATCCCATACACAATTTTCAGAGTATATAGTATCCCGTACACAATGATCAGAGTATAGCGTATCCCGTACACAATGATAAGTGTAAAGAGTACCCCATGCACAATGATAGGTGTAAAGAGTACCCCATGCACAATGATAAGTGTAAAGAGCACTCCATACACAATGATAAGTGTAAAGAGTACCCCATGCACAATGATAAGTGTATAGAGTATCCCATACACCATGATAAGTGTGTACAGTATCCCAGACACAATGCTCAGAGTATAGAGTATCCCGTACACATTGATCAGAGTATAGGGTACCCCATGCACAATGATAAGTGTATACAGTACCCCATGCACAATGATAAGTGTATAGAGTATCCCGTACACAATGATAAGTGTATAGAGTATACCGTACACAATGCTCAGATTATAGAGTACCCCATACACAATGATCAGAGTATAGGGTACCCCATGCACAATGATAAGTGTAAAGAGTACCCCATGCACAATGATAAGTGTAAAGAGTACCCCATGCACCATGATAAGTGTGTAGAGTATCCCAGACACAATGCTCAGAGTATAGAGTATCCCGTACACAATGATCAGAGTATAGGTTACCCCATGCACAATGGTAAGTGTAAAGAGTACCCCATGCACAATGATAAGTGTAAAGAGTACCCCATGCACAATGATAAGTGTATACAGTACCCCATGCACAATGATAAGTGTATAGAGTATCCCGTACACAATGATAAGTGTATAAAGTATACCGTACACAATGATCAGATTATAGAGTACCCCATACACAATGATCAGAGTATAGGGTACCCCATGCACAATGATAAGTGTAAAGAGTACCCCATGCACAATGATAAGTGTAAAGAGTACCCCGTGCACAATGATAAGTGTATAGACTATCCCATACACCATGATAAGTGTGTTGAGTATCCCAGACACAATGCTGAGAGTATAGAGTATCCCGTACACAATGATCAGAGTATAGGGTACCCCATGCACAATGGTAAGTGTAAAGAGTACCCCATGCACAATGATAAGTGTAAAGAGTACCCCATGCACAATGATAAGTGTATACAGTACCCCATACACAATGATAATTGTGTAGAGTACCCCATACACAATGATCAGTCTATAGAGCATCCCGTACACAATGATAAGTGTATAGAATATCCCATACACAATGATCGGAGTATAGAGAACCCCATACACAATGATCAGTGTATAGAGTACCCCGTACACAATGATAAGAGTATAGAGTATCCCGTACACAATGATAAGTGTATAGAGTACCCCATGCACAATGATATGTTTATAGAGTACCCCATACACAATGATCAGAGTACAGTGTACCCCATGAACAATGATAAGTGTAAAGAGTACCCCATGCACAATGATAAGTGTGAGTACCCCATGCACAATGATAATTGTAAAGAGTACCCCGTGCACAATGATAAGTGTAAAGAGTACCCCATACACAAGGATAAGTGTATAGAGTATCCCGTACACAACGATCAGAGTATAGAGTACCCCAGACACAATGATCAGAGTATAGAGTACCCCATGCACAATGATAAGTGTAAAGAGTACCCCGTGCACAATGATAAGTGTAAAGAGTACCCCATACACAATGATAAGTGTATAGAGTATCCCGTACACAATGATCAGAGTATAGAGTATCCCGTACACAATGATCAGATTATAGAGTATCCCGTACACATTGATCAGAGTATAGAGTATCCCGTACACAACGATCAGAATATAGCGTACCCGATACACAATGATAAGTTTATAGAGCAGCCCATACACAACGATAAGTGTAAAGAGTACCCCGTACACAATGATAAGTGTACAGAGTACCCCACACACAATGGTCAGAGTATAGGGTATCCCGTACACAATGATCAGAGTATCGGGTACCCCATGCACAATGATAAGTGTAAAGAGTACTCCATGCACAATGATAAGTGTGAAGAGTACCCCATGATCAATGATAAGTGTAAAGAGTACCCCATACACAATGATAAGTGTAAAGAGTACCCCATGCACAATGATAAGTGTATACAGTACCCCATACACAATGATAAGTGTATAGAGTATCCCATACACAATTATCAGAGTATAGAGTATACCGTACACAATGATCAGAGTATAGAGTATCCCGTACACAATTATCAGAGAATAGGGTACCCCATGCACAATGATAAGTGTATACAGTACCCCATACACAATGATAAGTGTATAGAGTATCCCATACACAATTTTCAGAGTATAGAGTATACCGTACACAATGATCAGAGTATAGAGTATCCCATACACAATTTTCAGAGTATATAGTATCCCGTACACAATGATCAGAGTATAGCGTATCCCGTACACAATGATAAGTGTAAAGAGTACCCCATGCACAATGATAGGTGTAAAGAGTACCCCATGCACAATGATAAGTGTAAAGAGCACTCCATACACAATGATAAGTGTAAAGAGTACCCCATGCACAATGATAAGTGTATAGAGTATCCCATACACCATGATAAGTGTGTACAGTATCCCAGACACAATGCTCAGAGTATAGAGTATCCCGTACACATTGATCAGAGTATAGGGTACCCCATGCACAATGATAAGTGTAAAGAGCACCCGATGCACAATGATAAGTGTAAAGAGTACCCCATGCACAATGATAAGTGTAAAGAGTACCCCATGCACAATGATAAGTGTATACAGTACCCCATACACACTGATAATTGTATAGAGTATACCGTACACAATGATCAGAGCATAGAGTATCCCATACACAATTAGAACATAGAACATAGAACAATACAGCGCAGTACAGGCCCTTCGGCCCACGATGTTGCCCCAAAACAAATGCCATCTAACCTTCACTATGCCATTATCATCCATATGTTTATCCAATAAACTTTTAAATGCCCTCAATGTTGGCGAGTTCACTACTGTAGCAGGTAGACTATCCCATACACAACGATCAGAGTATAGAGTACCCCATGCACAATGATAAGTGTATAGAGAACCCCATGCACAATTATAAGTGTAAAGAGTACCCCATGCTCAGTGATAAGTGTATAGAGTACCCCATACACAATGATATGTGTATAGAGTAGCCCATACACAATGATAAGTGTAAAGAGTACCCCGTACACAATGATAAGTGTATAGAGTACCCCACACACAATGATCAGAGTATAGATTATCCCATACACAATTATCAGAGCATAGCGTATCCCGTACGCAATGATAAGTGTAAAGAGTACCCCATGCACAATGATAAGTGTAAAGAGTACCCCATGCACAATGATAAGTGTATAGAGTATACCGTACACAATGATCAGAGTATAGAGTATCCCATACACAATTATGAGAGTATAGAGTATCCCGTACACAATGATCAGAGTATAGAGTATCCCATACACAATGATCAGAGTATAGAGTATCCCATACACAATGATAAGTGTATAGAGTACATCATGCACAATGATAAGTGTATAGAGTATCCATACACAATGATCAGAGTATAGAGTATCCCGTACACAATGATCAGAGTATAGAGTATCCCATACACAATGATAAGTGTATAGAGTACATCATACACAATGATAAGTGTATAGAGTACCCCATACACAATGATAAGTGTAAAGAGTACCCCGTACACAATGATAAGTGTAAAGAGTACCCCATGCACAATGATACGTGTAAAGAGTACCCCATGCACAATGATAAGTGTATAGAGTACCCCATACACAATGATAAGTGTATAGAGTAGCCCATACACAATGATAAGTGTAAAGAGTACCCCATGCACAATGATAAGTGTATACAGTACCCCATACACAATGATAAGTGTATAGAGTATCCCATACACAATTATCAGAGTATAGAGTATACCGTACTCAATGATCAGAGTATAGAGTATCCCGTACACAATTATCAGAGTATAGGGTACCCCATGCACAATGATAAGTGTAAAGAGTACTCCATGCACAATGATAAGTGTGAAGAGTACCCCATGCACAATGATAAGTGTAAAGAGTACCCCATACACAATGATAAGTGTAAAGAGTACCCCATGCACAATGATAAGTGTATACAGTACCCCATACACAATGATAAGTGTATAGAGTATCCCATACACAATTTTCAGAGTATAGAGTATACCGTACACAATGATCAGAGTATAGAGTATCCCATACACAATTTTCAGAGTATATAGTATCCCGTACTCAGCAATCCACCTTTCCCAGATGCGCCTGTCCATGACAGTATCAGTAGAAGTGACCACCGCACAGTATTTGTGAAGGTGAAGTCCCATCTTCACATTGAGGATACCCTCCATCGTGTTGTGTGGCGCTACCACCGTGCTAAATGGGATAGACTTCAAACAGATCTAGCAGCTCAAGACTGGGCATCAATGAGGCGCTGTGGGAGCAGCAACAGAATTGTACTTAACTAGAATCTACAACCTCACAGCCCGGCATATCCCCCACTCTACCATTACCACCAAGCCACATCCAGTCGTGAATGGTGATAGACAATTAAACAACTCACATGTGGAGGAGGCTCCACAAATATCACCATCCTCAATGAAGGGGGAGTCCAGCACATCAGTGCAAAAAACAGGACTGGAACAGTTGCAATCATCTTCATTCAGAAGTGCCAACTGGATGATCCACCTTGGCCTCCTCCAAAGATCTCCACCATCACAGACGCCAATCTTTAACCAATTTGATTCACTTCTCGTGATATCAAGAAGAGGTTATACATAGATACATAGAAGATAGGAGCAGGAAGAGGCCTTTTGGCCCTTCGAGCCTGCTCCACCATTCATCACGACCATGGCTGATCGTCCAACTCAATAGCCTGATCCTGCACACGGTTGTGTGCACGTGATACAGCAATTACTCATCAACAACCTGTACACTGATGCTCATATGGGTTCTGCCAGACCTCATTACAGCCTAAACCCAAACATGGACAAAAGAGCTGAACTCCAGAGATGAGAGTGGCTTCTCTTGACATTAAGGCAGCATTTGACTGAGTATTGGAACAAAGAACTCAAGGAAGGTGAAAGTCATGGGAATCAAGGGGAATGTTCTCCGCTGGTTGGAGTCATACCTGGCACAAAGTAGGATGATTGTGTTTGTTGGAGGCCAATCATTTTAGGGCAGCGTCCCAGACCCAACCATCTTCAGCTGCCATCTTCAGACAGAAAACAGAGAATAGGAATAAATGAGTCTTTCTCAGGTTGGCAGGCTGTGACTAGTGGGGTACCATGACGATCAGTGTTGAACCCCAGCTATTCATGATCTATGTGTGGGAAGAAAAATTTAATGTTCCCAAATTTGCTGATGCCACAAAACTAGGTGGGAATGTGAGCTGTGAGGAGGTTTCAAGGGGAATGGACAGGCTAAGTGAATGGTTTAGAACAGATGGAATATAATGTGAATAAATATGAAGCTCTTCACTTTAGTAAAAAAAAAACAGAAAGGCAGAGTATTTATTGAATGGTGAGTGGTTGGGGTGTGTGGATGTCCAAAGAGACCTGGGTGAGACCTTGTTCATGAGTCAATGAGTCACTGAAAGCTAGCATGTAGGTGCAGCTAACAATAAGGAAGGTCAATGGTATGTTGCTCTTCATCACAAGAGGATTTGAGTGCAGGGAAAAAGATGTCATGCTGCATTTGTATAGTCCTTTGGTGAACCATATCTGGGCAAGATTCTCGTCTGGCCGTGCTAGATTTCTGGTGTGGCGTGCCTCGAGGTTCTCCGACTCACCAGCCGGCAAATGGGATTTCCAATTGTCGGCAGCCCCATGCCGTCGGGAAATCCCCAGGCTTCCTGGTGCAACGGAGAATCACGACAGTGGAGAATCCAGCCCCTGGTATATTGTGTATAGTTTTGAACTCCCTTTCTGCAGAAGGACGCATTTACCATAGAGGGAATGCAATGGAGGTTCACCAGACTAATACCTGGGATGGTGGGATTACTTTATGAGAAATATTGAGACAACTGGGCCTGATTTCTCTAGAATTTCGAAGAATGAGAGGTGAGCTCCTTGAAAAGTCCAAATTTCTTCCAGAGTGTGATACGGTACAGGTGGATCAGATGTTTTCCCCTGGCCGGTGAGTCTAAAACAGGGTTTTTCAAACTCAGGGTCATGACCCGCGGGTGGGTCGCGGGCGGGTGTCAGGTGGGTCACGGAGCGATCGGTCCCACCAATCCTGTGGTCCCAATTACAGGAGAAGCGCCAAACAGCTGCTACCACTTTTAAATGGAGAATTGCGACCATTGCTGCTTTTTTAAGGAGATACAGATCTGGCTGTGTGAGGAGTCCTCCGGCCGGAAGCGGCAGCAGAGAGCAGGTCCTGCACCCTGCATGGAGAATTGACCTAAAGCGCCATCCAGGGACGTGTTTAGGCACCAAAGCAGGGAGTAGAGTTGTTTCGATTTTGCAGCTTCTGTTAAACGAAGCAAGTGAACTGTGAAAATTAATGTCGGTGAAGATCAATGTTTTCTCAAGTATGAGGTGGCCAGAGACTCAAATAGGCAGTTTACCGATTGGATAGGATCTCATAACAGAATCTGGTGGAGAGAGCTGCACAGGAGAGTCCAGGGCAGTGGTAGTGTTAGAGCTCTAGGCCTCTGGTTAATGGTCCTGAAAAAAGAAACTTAGCTCAGAACAAAGAAATATAAAGATTATTTCTTGAGGTATAATTTTGTCGATTGTGCCAATGCAAATAAGGATGCAAAGCTCATGTGCGTTATATGCAGGGATGTACAGGCAAATGAGAGGAGAGGTTTCAGATTTTGAAAGACAAATATTGGGTGAAAAATTCCTTTTGAGGTTGAGACCACAGAGTCAGCAATTAAATTACAGGTGACTCCAAATGAAAAGACAACGCTGCTGTACCTGACCTGTGACAGCGCATTAAAAACATGCCAAAAGCCCATGAGGCTATCAGCATTCTGGAGTAGCATCTCCCAGGAGTATCCAGTGCTGAGTAAAACAAGCATTTTGTTGCTATTGCCCTTCACAACGACCTACATATTCAAGATAGGTTTTTCTACTTTCATAAAGATGAAGACGGCACAAAGAAACTGGCTGAAGTCTGCACCTGATTTGTCTAGTGTCCTCTCTTCCTGTGAACCTTATTCAAGTGAGATTTTGAGGACAAAGCAGGCTCCCCTTTCACACAATGGCACAGAGGTTAGCACTGTTGCTTCAAAGTGCCAGGGACCCGGGTTTGATTCACGGCTTGGGTCACTGTCTGTGCAGAGTCTACATATTCTCCCCGTGTCTGCATGGGTTTCCTCCGGGTACTCTGGCTCCCTCCCACAAGTCCCAAATGATGTGCTTGTTAGGTGAATTGGACATTTTGAATTCTCCCTCAGTGTATCCGAACAAGTGCCGGAATGTGGCGACTAGGGGATTTTCACAGTAACTTCATTGCAGTATTAATGTAAGCCTACTTGTGACAATAATAAAGATTATTATTAATAAATAGCCCCATAGTGTCCAAACGTTAGGTGGTGTTGCTGGGTTACGTGGATAGGGTGGAGTTGTGGGCAAAGGTAGGGCGACCTTTCAGGGGCCGGTGTAGGCCCGATGGTCTGCATGGCCTCCTTCTGCACTGTGAATTCTATGATTAAAAGGTAAGCGAGCATGACGTGTGTCATGAAGGTTTGCCAGTATGGGACACAAAGTTCGGCCAGCGTGGGTCGGAAGGTCGGTCGGAATGTGTCGCGAAGGTTTGCCAGCGTGCATCACGAAAGTTGGATAATGTGGGTCGCGAAGGTTTGCCGGTTGCCAAAGTGGGTCCCGGGAGAAAAATGTTTGGAAAGCACTGGTCTAGAACTAGGGGACACCATGGGCAGTATTTACCGGCCTTGTAGCACCCGACTTGGCGGCGCGAGAAGGCAGTTGACTCTCGCAAGAGGCCTCTCACAAGATTCGCAAAGCTTGAGACGTCTCGTGAGATTCAACCGAACTTTGCGAGACGTCGTGATCTGGATCCCCTCCTCACTAGACGTGATCGAGATCAGCAAATTTTAAATGAGATATTCGGCACCCGGGAACTAACGGCCTCCCCAGCGAGGCTTCGACCGAGCGCCGTTTTGTACTGGTCCACACAAACAAACATGAACCAGTCATAATGGCACCTGGGGTGGGGTGGGGGGGGGGTGGTCTCTCAGGCCATTGGGGGCTCTCGGATGATTGGGCTGTGGGCAGGGTGGTACCCTGGCACTCCTGGGATGGTACTCTGGCACTTTGGTACTGCCAGCCTGCCGGTGCCAAGGGGCACTGCCAGGGCACCAGTGCCAAGGTGCCCAGATGCCATGTTGCCCATGGCCGGGGTGGCTTGCCCTTAAGAAGTGGGATAGGGGGGGTCTTGAGGACCCCGGGGGAGCTACATTGGGTGCAGTGGGAGGGGTGTGGCCGGGTGCAGGGCCAGAGGCCATGGTGGGGATGCTGAGGGGAGTGTCAAAAGATCAAAGTCACCTTTAAAAATGTATGTTTCTGTCGCTGCTGACACTGGTGACAGTGTACATTCTGATGAAATTCCTGAGATGTTCAAGGCTGCTGAGGAGCAAACTCGCATTGAAGAGAGTGTACAAATTGAACCACTACTACAGAAAACAACATTTTGTACAGTATTAGCAGAAATATTCTTCCACCTTCTCTTCATCTGTCTGATTTGTTGATGGATGAGACATTGCACAAGAGAACATACAGTGCAGAAGAAGGCCATTCAGCCCATCGAGTCTGCACCGACCCACTTAAGCCCTTACTTCCATCCTACCCCCATAACCCAATAACCCCTCCTAACCTTTTTGGACACTAAGGGCAATTTATCATGGCCAATCCACCTAACCTGCACATCTTTGGACTGTGGGAGGAAACCGGAGCACCCGCTGTGAGCCAAGGAGGTAAGTCTTCAAGGTGGGTGCCCCAGAGTCCATCGGACGGCCCCTTCACCCCCACAATGCAAATCCTTCCCTCCCCAACAGATCCCCGCAGCCCCCCCTCCCCGCCCAACCAGGTCCCCAACCAGAGACCCCCATAAGAGAGCCCAGCAACAGAGACACCCCCGTCAGAGATACCCCACCAAAGAGCCCCAGTAAGAGTGTCCCCTACCAGAGACCTCCATAACAGAGCGCCCCCCCCCCCCCGCCCTCCCCCCACCAGGCTCCCAGCCTGGAAGCTAGAGAGCAGTCCAGACAGAGACAGTGAAAAAAAACACTGCTTTAAAATTCACCTGTGCCCTACACCTGCTCGCTCAGGCAGAGAAAGTTGCAGCTGTAATTTCCTAGAAAGTGAAAATCACAGCTGGCTTGATCTGCAAGGCTTTCATTCACATCAATGGAAAATTGATGGTATGAGGCTGTGATTGACAGCTTACACACAGCCTGCTTTCTGGATTGTTTAATTTAATTTTCCTTCACACTTAAATGGGCCTCAAGTACCCTGCTGTGGAACTACCCATAATGTTTATCAACATCTAGCTTTGATTGACAGCTTGTCAACCACACCAAAGTGCTTTCTGCAGAGTAAAAAATATAAAGCGAGAGCACTTTACTGCTTATCATGTGGTCCAAGAGCTGTCAATCATAGCTAGAGGTTTATAAAGATTGTGGTTTTAAAGCAGTGATATTTTTTCATTGTCTCTGTCTGCACTGCTCTCTGGCTTCCAGGCAGTGGGCTGTGTTGTGGGTGTCTCTGGTAGGGGTCACTCTTTTGGGTGGTCTCTGGTAGGGGGCTCTCTTATGCATGGTCTCTGGTGGGGGTCTCTCTTATGTGGGGTTTTTGGTGGGGGGTTGGTGGGATCGTATTGGGTCACCTGAGTACTGTGGGGAGGAGTGACCCAGCAACTCCCATGGCGGTGGGGGCGGGAGGGGGGGGAACTGTGATGCGGGAACGGGAGGGGACGGCCGCCAAACCTCGCTATCGCGCCATCCTCCCAAAATGGCGGCCCAATAGCAGGATCCACGGGAAATCCATTTCAATCCTTACCATTCGTAAATTTGCATGGCAAGGGATAGTGAATCGCCTCTGGTCGCCCGCTCCTAGCGCAAGTGAAAATCAGAGGCGTTCATCTCCACAGTCCCCCAGAAGAAGAATTCAGTCCAGCATGTTTAGCAATCTACAATAGGGGTAGATTCTCCATTTTTGATATAACTAATTTCAAAGGAACAGAAATGGCTGAGCAAGATCAGTGAGAACAAAGTGGAAAAAATGGTCACAATAATCCCAATTTTCTTTAAATCTTTCACGGGATGTGAGTGTCGCTGGATAGGCCAGCGTTTATTGCCCATCGCTATTTCCCTTGAGAAGGTGGTGGTGAGCCGCTATCTTGAACTGCTGCAGTCCATGTGATGAAGGTACACCCACAGCGCGGTTAGGGAGGGAGTTCCAAAACTTTGGCCTATGCATATTGCTTTCTGCGGTGTCAAAAACTCCCATGTTTACACGAGCGCAATTATAGGAAATTTGAATAGTTTGAGAACAGATGACAGGCTGAGATTTGTTTGAAAGAACATGAGACACATTTAAAAATGGCCATCACACAAAGTGTAATAATATTTAGATACTCTGCACACATCATGTTGCACTCTGAGGTGCTTCAATACGGTCAAAGAAACTGTACAGACATTTCAAAATGGCCATTACAAATAGTACAATGGCATTTACGTTGTCTACATTAATCAAGTTGCACTTTGAGGTGCTTCGATACAATTACAATAGATGCAATATTCACTGTATAATAATAATCTTTATTGTCACAAGTAGTCTTACATTAACACTGCAATGAAGTTACTGTGAAAATCCCTTAGTCGCCACATTCCAGCGCCTGTTCGGGTACACAGAGGGAGAAATCAGAATGTCCAAATTACCTAACAGTACTTTCGGGACTTGAGGGAGGAAACCGGAGCACCTGGAGGAAACCCATGCAGACACAGGGAGAACGTGCAGACTCCACACAGACAGGGACACAAGCCGGGAATCGAACCTGGGACCCTCGAGCTGTGAAGCAACAGTGCTAACCACTGTGCTACCGTGCTGCCCAGTATACATTCAATGTGAGTCATGCAGCCCGAGGGGATTCGATAAAACTCCCCTCCCTTCAGTGCATTATGTCTGAAAGGTCTTGTGGTGTTGGGTGCTCTGGTGCACAGATGAGCCAACACAGTTGTATGTGGTACAACTCTATTTTATTTTAACTCTTATAATACAGTTCGTTCTGGATACTCTGCACGTGCTGTCTCCCTGAGTGTGTTTGGTGGCAGATGTGTCCTGGTCCTCCTCTGCAGCTAATACTGACCACCGGGGGTCGTGTCTGTGCTTTTATATCTTTCTGTCATTGGTCGTGGTGTTGTGTGTTCTGATTTGTCTGTTGGTGTGTCTATCATGATGTGTGTGTTTGAATATCATGACATCCCCCCTTTTTACAAAGATATGTGCCTACGTGGTTATAAATATAATTGTGTCGTGAGTGCGTCTAAGAGTGTGTGTGTGTGATGTGTACAGCGTGTGTATATGACGTAACTATTTACATGGGGCGATGTCGGGTGCGTCACACTAACAAGGTTGTACCATAACAAAACTTGGATACGAGAGAAAAAAAAAACGTGAACATTGGTCTGGTCAGACGATATCTGGAACAATAAACAACAACAGGTTATAATACAGAAGTGTTTGACTTTTTGAACGTATGAACAGCGTTATAAGTCCAGTCTAATGGGTGACCGCCTCAAGAATGGGCTGGTCCTCAAGCCGGTTCAGCTGTGGAGATTTGGGGTCACACTGGTTCACCTTGGACTGTTGGGAGGTGATGCTGTTGCCGAAGTCTCTACTTTACCATTTGTTGTACTTCGTGCAGTGCTTGGTCTTTTCATTCGTGCAAATATAACATTCAACATCTTTGTTAGTGGTGCCTTGGCTGTGGTTTGGTTCTGGTGGCGATGGAAGGGGCATGATCCGTGGCATCTCCACGAAGTCATCCTTGGGAACCAGTGGAGGATCCGGCGTGTGCGTACGGTTCAGTTGCGAGCGTGGAAGGCGGCGCAAAGCTCGCTGATTGCGCCTACGCACCAATCCATCCGCCCTGCATGCCAGGAACAAGGTGGAGTCTTTTTTCTTTTTATGTTTGTGGTGGACGGCATCTTGTAGCCGATGGGTCGTTGCCATCGAAGTAGCACCATCACTAATATCATGCAAGGCGATGACTGTGCCAGATGTGGAAGTTGGCCGAGACCGTGCACGCTGGTTCCGGCCACCTGCTGTGCCGGAAGGGCGACTCCGCAGAGAAACGTCGAAGCATGTCGCCTTGGAGAGAGAATTGTTGCTCGCATCAACGTCTGGCGATGGCGCGAATTGGTGTGTCCATCTTGGACCGCCGGTGCTGGTTGCCACTGCCGACCCAGTGGGACTGCCACGCGATCCATTCCCTGTCGCCGTGGCATCCGCCGTCACCCTGAGCGTGCCATCACCGAGGCCGCGACACCGCCCGTCCGGAGCAAGGTCTGGCGTGCGCAAATCAGAGTCGGCGCTTGGCTGCTCCCCATCTGGAGTCCGGTCTGCCTTCCGTCGATGCCCCCCGTCCGGAGTCCCAACAGGTTCACTGGACGCAGCCGAGATTCCCTGAAGCTGCACTTCTGGAGTCGGAACATGCAGGAATGCACCAACCAGTGGAGAGGCTCGAGCCATCGAGGGTGGAAGCGGTGCGCCGCCACCGCAGTCGTCAGTGGTCCCACCGTGATCGTCGAGTGCCTCGGTACGCACTAGGCGAGGTCTGTCACCTTGCACCTTTTGCATGGGAAGTGGGATGCTGTCGTCACTCGTCTCACATCCCGTAGATAGATCCTCATTAGCAGCTTGCTGTTCACTAGGGTTGGATAAATTGTCAGAGTTTTCATCTGGTGGTGCACACCATGTCGGTGGACTGTCATTGTCTTGCCGTTGTCCTTCATTTGGGCTTTTCTTCTTTGGAATTTTAAATCTTCCCCCAGACATTGCAGAACCTTGTTTATTACCCCCAAATTCTCCCATATGTATGGTCTCGAATATAGGATCCAATGTTTCTATCGACATTGTACTATTTTCCAAAGAACATTCCGTTTCACTTTTCTTCTCAGGTACCTCATATGTATCTTTGTCTAATGTACATGCCTTCATGGTCTCTGGGTCTGATTTTGCTGGGATTGGCATGGTCACAGTCTCTCTTTTACTGTTCTCAATTGCCCACATTATACTCCCCATACATAACTGCTTAATCACTGGGGTTAGTGTGGTACAATGGATAATCGGGTCGACCTTATCTGCATCTTCACCATTAGTGGAAAGCACACTTGGTTCACTTGAAACTGCTGTGGGTTTTAAATTCGTTATCTGGCTACTCGATGTCGGTGTCCTCAGGATTCTTGCTCCAATGTTCGGCTCATTTATCAGTGGAGTGTGTATAGGTTCAATGCAATTAATGTTCCCCTCAAGGTTTGAAGAGTCATTACTGACTAACTGCTGGTCTCCGAAGTTGGGATTTTGCGGCGTTGTGTTGAAGGGAGACATTTGTCCCTGCTGTAGATATGATTCAGGTTGTGTTATTTCCATTACCTGAGGATCAATGTCTTGTCCATTTTTTCGATCCGTACTAAAACACTGGCAATTCTCAGTCTGCTCCTTGCAAGTTAAACATTCAATAAATTTCTTTAGCAAATCCTCAGCATCCTTCTGTGGCCGTGCAGCATTATTAATCTCTGTTCGGCTATAATGATCCTGAAGGTCAGCGCATAAACCTTTTTTCTTCGGGCTTGGACGAGGCGATTCCTTTGGCTTGTCTTCAGTTGGGCTTGAACAGTCATCAGCGCTGTGCCCTTCATTGTAGCATGAGAGACCTTCATGGTCATGCTGCTGTGTAGTGGAGCATGGTAGGCTGTTATAGCCTTCTTGCTGTTCACGTGAGCATGGCAGACTTGCATCATCTACCGCTGGTTGGTCAGGAGAGGTTGCTAGACCCTCGTGGTCTTGTTCCTGCAAGGACTGCACATTGGAGTCTTGCGTTGCTTCTATCGTGGAGGCTGTCCACGAGCTCTCTGTGGAGGCTTGTGACACTGGAGTCACTTCTTGTTCGTGCAAGGACTGCGCTCTGGAGTCTTGCGTTGCTTCTATCGTGGAGGCTGTCCACGAGCTCTCTGTGGAGGCTTGTGACACTGGAGTCACTTCTTGTTCGTGCAAGGACTGCGCTCTGGAGTCTTGCGTTGCTTCTATCGTGGAGGCTGTCCACGAGCTCTCTGTGGAGGCTTGTGACACTGGAGTCACTTCATGTCCGTGCAAGGACTGCGCTCTGGAGTCTTGCATTTCTGCAATTGTGGAGTCTGTCCACGAGCTTGCTGTGGAGGCTTGTGACACTGGAGCCACTTCTGGTTCATGCGAGGACTGCGCTCTGGAGTCTTGCATGTCTTCTTTCATAGAGTCGGGAACGTTGAGCGGGACGTGGACCACGCTCTGTGTGGCAGCAGGGCGCTCTCTGTGTGCTTGCACCGCTCCCTGTCTGTTAATGTCAGGCTGCAGCATCATCCGGTACTGATAAGTTGGAACGTCATATCTGCTGGGTTGAAGATCCTCAAATCCGAAAAATGAATCCGCATCTGCGTCGGATTCAATGTGGGGGCCGCCAATGTGCAACACGAAAGGTTCGTCCGAGTCATAGTCATATAGGACCACGGAGCTATCATTGGGCTCGCGAGGTCCGGAAACACTGTAAAGATCGTCATCGAAGTATTCGAGGTCGGAATCATCGGCTTGTGCGTAGGTAACTGCTTGTCGGAGGGTTCTTGGGAGGTCAAATTCATCTCCTGGGTCAATTTGCGGCACTGTGCTGTCATTCCAGGTGAGGGAAGGTTGTTTTACAGCTTTAACAGATTTTTGTTTTTTTGATTTGGGACGTTTCCCTTTTAAATTGGATTTGGGACGTTTCCCCTTTAAATTGGTGCAGTCTGGGGCCTCTAACATCCTGACGCTCGGTATGTAGCACGTAGGAAGCGACTGCGCATGCTCAGATCGCTGTTCCTTTACCGATGGCCGTTTTCTTGACTGCGCATGCGCAGCATCTCGCGCATGCGCAAACGGTACTTCCGGTTCTGCGCACTGCTCACGCAACTGTGCTAGCGTGATACCTTTAGCAAGATGGCCGCCGACCTCGACCCAGCCCTCTCTCAGGCCCGGGATTTCGGCCTCTGGGAAATCGGGCTCCGGGATCCCAGCCACGAGGTGAGTACTGCAGCTTTTCTTACCTTTATTTGCCGATTGGATTGCGTTTTCTTCACAGTACTTGGAGAATTTGTCCAGGACTGCCTGGTAATCGTACCTTTGCTGCCTCCTGAAGAACCTGAACCTTGTGAATATTTCTCTTGCCCTTGCACCGGCGATGGTGAGGAGAAATTCAATTTTTTCGCTATCATCCAGGTCTTGGAGTTCAGCTGCCACCAGGAACAATTCGAACCATTGCCGGAATCGCCGCCAGTTTTCGCGGAGGTCGCCGTGGCACTGGAGCGGCTACGGAACCGGGAGCTCTATCATTTTGCCTGGGCACTGCTGGTTGTCTCTGTACACTGAGGTATGCCGGCAGGTATCGATCCACTCCTGTACCATGTGGTGTTGGGTGCTCTGGTGCACAGATGAGCCAACACAGTTGTATGTGGTACAACTCTATTTTATTTTAACTCTTATAATACAGTTCGTTCTGGATACTCTGCACGTGCTGTCTCCCTGAGTGTGTTTGGTGGCAGATGTGTCCTGGTCCTCCTCTGCAGCTAATACTGACCACCGGGGGTCGTGTCTGTGCTTTTATATCTTTCTGTCATTGGTTGTGGTGTTGTGTGTTCTGATTTGTCTGTTGGTGTGTCTATCATGATGTGTGTGTTTGAATATCATGACAGGTCTTAGACAGCAACCTTCCCCCATTGCGCCTCTACGGAGGCACAGCTTGACTACATAGATCATAGATCATAGATCATAGAATTTACAGTGCAGAAGGAGGCCATTCGGCCCATCGAGTCTGCACCGGCTCTTGGAAAGAGCACCCTACCCAAGGTCAACACCGCCACCCTATCCCCATAACCCAGTAACCCCATAACCCAGTAACCCCATAATCCAGTAATCCCACCCAACACTAAGGGCAATTTTGGACACTAAGGGCAATTTATCATGGCCAATCCACCTAACCTGCACATCTTTGGACTGTGGGAGGAAACCGGAGCACCCGGAGGAAACCCACGCACACACGGGGAGGATGTGCAGACTCCGCACAGACAGTGACCCAAGCCGGAATCGAACCTGGGACCCTGGAGCTGTGAAGCAATTGTGCTATCCACAAGGCTACCGTGCTGCCCCCAACGCTTAACACATACGGGCCAACTGCGTTGACCTCCATTGTTTATGCTTGGCATGTCCTTTATGCCCAGATTATGCACATGCCTCTTTACAGAACACAGTGCTTGGCACAGTGAGACTGAGCATTCTTTGAAAAAGCTTCAGCCGAGAATCACTGAAAATTATGCCTGACCTGTCTGTGAACTGTGACCTATATGAATGGAGCAACTGGGGGAGTATCGATCTCTCTACTTTCAACCTCCTGACATTGCAGTGACTTGCATGAGAGGAGGAAAGTTCAACTATCTGACCCGTGGTAGTCTGGATAGGAATTCTCCTTTCTATATTAACCCCTGAGGCACTGCCAACACCCTGAATGCAGGACTCAGATCAGTCTGAGGCACTCTCACACTGGTCCCCGGTACAATGCAGGCACATTGTTAGAGCTGAACTTAGCTTGTTGCAGACACTAAATGCACTTAGTCATCTCTATGCCTTCTGGGCAGGGGCCACATTACAAAGAGTGGGGGAGGGACATATACCCCCCATATAACCCCTGCTAATGCAATTTCCAAGGGCGAACAACCAGGTAGTATTATACAATGAGTTGTTCAGGTATGAAAACCACACCTCTTCAGTATTGGCAGCATGCAACACTTTTGACTATTTACATGATTACCAAATGATTAACTAATTTACAAAATTGAGCTGGTGTCAGCTTGGATAAAATAATTAACTCAAGGGCATAAAACAGCATTGATTATTTTTCAAACTGCAAGTGGGAGACGGTGGTGCTCCCCAAGAGTCAGTGCTTTTTTGATACATATATACATATAAAAGTAAAATGTCAAAATATGCCAATGATACCAAACTCGGAGGTGTGACACACAATGAGGATGATACCAATCAACTGCAACGTGACACAGATAGACTCTCAGGGCAAACAGTGGCAGCTGGAATTTAATAAAGAGAAATGTGAGCTGATGCAATTTGACAGAAGCGAAGGGGAGAGGAGATAATAGCACAGTTCTAAAGAGTGTACAGGGAATAAGGGACCTGGGGATTACGTGCCTGGATATATTGAGAGTGGTTAGCAAAAGCATACGGAATCCTGGGCTTCTTAAATCGAGGCATCGAGTACAAAAGCAGGAACGTGCTGAACCTTCCCGTAACTAAAATATTGCTTCCACGCTATGGGAAGGATGTCAGGGTTCTTGAGCGGGCCTAGATGGATTTACCAAAATGGTCCCAGAGACCAGGGGATTTTAGCTACAAGGTTAGGGTGAAGAAGCTAGAGTTGTTCTCCTTGGAGTGAAGGAGATTGAGACGAGCTTGGATAGAGGTGAACTAGATTACGGCAGAAAAGCAGTTTCCCATTAGTGGTCCAAGGATGAGGAGACACAGATTTAAGATTTTGGACAAGAGATAAAGGAGGGGGGGGGGGGGGGGCGAGGGAGAACTTTTTCGCACTCCGAGTGGTGATGATCTGGGACTGATTGCCTACACTGGTTGAAGTGGACACAGTTAATGATTTCAAAAGGAAGTTAGATGGGCGCTTTGAGCAGGAAGGTTGCAGGGATCGAGCGGGAGAATGGGGCTTGACTGGACTGCAGGGGGCTGGCATTGACTTCATGGGGCTTTGCAAGGGGCAGTTAGGAATGGGCAACAAACGTTGACCTTGTCTAATGCCCACATCCCATGAACAAATTTTTAAAAAATGGTCTTCAGTTCCACAATGACTCTATGATTAAAGGCATCGATATGCTAGCTGGAGAGAAACTATATCCTCTGGTGGGTATTCAAAACAAAGAGAAGAACTTTTAAGTTAGAAATAGTTCATTTGGAGACACCAGATCATGTTAGATTCGTAAAAATCCCTTGTCAAGGCTGGGGGCAAATTGAAAAGTTCAAAACTGAAATTAATAGATCTTTATAGGTAAGGTTATTCAAGGATATGGAACCAAGGCAGGTATTTAAGATACAAATGATCCATGACCCAATTGAATGGCAGAGCAGGCTTGAGGGGCAGAATGGCCTTCTCCTGTTTATAGTTCTTATGTTCTTAAAAATATCTAAAAGTTCAAAAGGCCTTGACCCTTGGCCAATTCCGCCAGGAGAGATAGAGGACAAATAACTGCGCGGAAAACTGAAACAGTGGGATGAATTCTCTGCCTCCCGAGCCGTGTATTCCTCGGCAGTGCACCGTCGCTGGCAGCAGGATTTTCCGTTCTTTTACCAGGATATGTAGGAAATTTAGAGTCATAGAGCCATAGATCGGGATCCTCCAATCCTTGCGCTACGATCAGGAATCCATATCGGGTGGAGAATGGAGCTTAACTCAAAAAATGGGATCAATGCCGGGCAGCAGACACGATGCCATTCTCTGCTACACTGCGGCGGCTGTAGCGCCAACCTCCTCATGTTGGTGAAAATGCAAATTCATGATAAGTATGCATAAGCAGGCAATTAACGGGCTGGAAACTCCTCACCACATCAAAGGAGCGAAGTGATTTTACTTCCTCTTTTGCAACAGAAGCCATTAAGCTCCTTCGATGTGGTGAGGTGCTGTCAAATAACAGCAATAAACATTAGCATCGAAGCAGGGTAATTGAGACACATTCAAGAATGAAGGGAAAGATAAATAAACAACCCACCAAGCATCTGCCCCAGAATCATGAAACTTTCAATCACAGGCTAGTAAAAGGTATTGGAAGCCTTTTTAAGTATTGTGGGCTTTCCAGGAAGCCTCTGACACTCGTGTCAGCTGCTGTTTTAAAGGCTTTTGTCTGAGGGAGCAGATGTTAGGAAAGGGTAAGTGTTCCTTCATTGATTCTTCACTGAACTGCCTGGACTGCTCTTCAGCTGTCAAACAGAGCAGTTCAGGCTGAGGAGGTCACTTGAGAAATAAAACACTTAGACCAGGAAGATGCTGTTCAGCAGAGGGCTGTGTGAGATCACCATGCCAACGGTGACCATCAGGTTTCCCAGGGCTGGCAGACCAGACACAGAACCCACTTCCTTGGGTAGGGAGGTCCGGGAGTCAACCCGTCACCCACAGGTTGATCCCGC
The DNA here is from genome assembly GCF_047496885.1 of Scyliorhinus torazame. NCBI lineage: Eukaryota > Metazoa > Chordata > Chondrichthyes > Carcharhiniformes > Scyliorhinidae > Scyliorhinus > Scyliorhinus torazame. The sequence continues at coordinate 155,725,603 of NC_092718.1, read as the reverse complement.
CCAGCTCACCCAACCTTGGGGGATCCTCCTTCTGCAGCCTAGCAGCAGCAGAGGGGCACATGAGCAATGGTCTGACCCTGTTGGTGTTCACCATGCCAGGCATGCGTTTCATTTCCAGGGTGTAGGTGCCAGAGGGCAGTGCACCATTTACAATGCCAGGGGGCAGGGACTGCAGAGGATGGCTGAAGGGGGAGCTGAAGGTGTGGCTCATGGGGAGGTGCTGGTTAATGTCTGGGCAGTTTGGGCAGGGGGGGGTGACGGGTTACCCGGATGTGAGTGTGGTGGGGGGGGGTGCTATTTCTGTGGTGGGGGGAGGATGCCCCTGCTTGTCAGTGGGGGGGGGGGGCGGTGAGGCGACATCAGGATTTGTGTTGTAAGGGGAGGGGGGTCGGCTGCCACATTGTGATCGGGCTATCCGCTTAAAATGGTGGCTAGATACCAGGATCCTAATGGAAACCGCTGAGCTCTCCACCCAGCATACATTTGCATGGTTGAGGAGTGAGACTCACACTGGAGCGCCCCTCCTAGTGCCAACAGAGACCAGCCCCAATTCTCCGCTGGCAGAAGCTCCAGAACAGAGAATCCCGGCCATAGAGTTTACAGCACAGAAAGTGGCCCTTCAGCCCATTGTGGCTGTGCCATCATCAAGTGCCTTTTACCAGCACTTAGTCCATGCACGCTTGTGTCATTTTGAGTGCTTATCTAAATTTACCAGTATGACCAGTGCTGACAGACTTCCTTTAACTGGAGAGACTGCAGAAACCCCGTGATAAAACAAGGGGAAGTTTTAATCTTGTGTTTTAAATAGTTGTCATTTCTTCTTGACATTACTTTAACTTTAACGTCTTCAATCAGGCGATTTTATTCAAAATGGAAATCAATCCAGTCTCACAATCGTAAAGTCAGTTAACAAAGACACATCTGTCCTGCACTCTATCACCATTCTGTGCCATCGATTGTTGGAAAATGGAAGAGCTTCACAACAATTAAATTTGTCTGAAGTCAGTCTCTACCACTCCAACAATCTGTTGTGGTGATATGCATCACTGTAAATACACAAGGGGTTAATGTAAATACACTACGACTAAGTAAACACGAGAGGGAGCACCAGAGACGTCATGACATGCAGACATACAGCTAATGAATAGGACACGACCAGCGCAGCACGGTGGCGCAGTGGGTTAGCCCTGTTGTCTGATGGCACTGAGGTCCCAGGTTCAATCCGGCTCTGGGTCACTGTCCATGTGGAGTTTGAACATTCTTCCCGTGTGTGCGTGGGTTTTGCGCCCACAACCCAAAGATGTGCAGGCTAGGTGGATTGGCCACGCTAAATTGTCCCTTAATTGGAAAAAATGAATTGGGTACTCCAAATTTTTTTTAACTTTTTTTATTAAATTACATTTTTTAAAAAGAATAGGACACGACCAATGGGCAGTCAAGACACCCAGAGGTGGCACTACCACAAGGGGGCATTACACAACCCATATATAAGGACAGGGCACACATGCTCTGTCTCTTTCCACAGGCGACACTTAGAGAGAAGGACAGGGGCAGATCAGAAGCATCACACCCACCACGTGGCTTAGAGCAGACTGGTTAGTTAGACTGAGTTACTATAGCGAGATTAGCAGGAGAGTCAAATTCATAGAGAACTGTGCTAATGGTTCAATAAATCACATTGAACTTACTTCAAAGTCTGGAGTATCTTTTGGTCAAAGCTGCATCGAGTTGCAGCCTGTGTTATCCCAGAGTACATAACACAACAGGGTACCAATAGTGCCTGTTGAATCTATATAGTTCAACTCAGCAAGATCCGCGACAACCAGCAACAGCACCCAGGCAAGATGATCGAGATTCTGGTTCCTCAGCAGCTCAGGTACCACGGCAACCTCAGTGCCAACTGGCGTGCATTCAAGCAGAGATTTGAGATTTACATGGTAGCATCCGACCTAGATGGCATGGCCGATGCTGACAAGATAGATCTGCTACTCACCATTGCGGATGATAGTGCAACAGAAATCTTGAACTCCTTCCAGTACTCCAAAGGGCAGGACAAGAGAAACTTCCAGAACTTCCGGTTGTGGCGATGCGGAGCTAAGCTGCACAGTTCGGCGGCTCCCGCTAGAACGGACTTTTGGGCTCTCCGGAGGAGCCCCAACGGAAATTTTTTGACCGATTCCCATGTGGGAAGGTGAGAGCAAGGTCCCCCTTCCGTCGTGTATGGAGGGGACCAGAAGTGGAACGGGGGAAAAAGAGGCTTTGGAGCAGCAGCAGAAACGAGGGGGAAAAAACAAGATGGCGGAGGGCGGAGATCGAGCAGCATGGGGGCCGGACCAGCAGGAGTTTCTCAGGCGCTGCGTGGAGGAGCTTAAAAAGGAGGTGCTGGCACCACTGCTGACGGCGATCGAGGGGCTGAAGGAGACCCAGAAGGCCGAGGAGGTAGAGCTCCGAGAGGTGAGGGACAAAACCAACGAGAACGAGGACGAGATCTTGGGCCTGGCGATGAAGATGGAGGCGCACGAGGCGCTGCACAAGAGGTGGGCCGAGAGATTCGAGGTCCTGGCGAACAGGTCGAGGAGGAAGAATCTCCGGATTCTGGGTCGCCCTGAAGGGGTGGAGGGGGCCGAGGCCAGGGCGTATGTGAGCACGATGCTCCATTCGCTGATGGGTGTGGAGGCCTGGAGCTAGAAGGGGCTCACCGGGTCCTGGTGAGGAGACCCAAGGCCGGCGAGCCGCCGAGGGCGATAGTGGCGAGGTTCCATCATTTCGCGGACAGAGAGAGTGTCCTGAGATGGGCCAAGAAAGAGCGGAGCAGCAGATGGGAGAATGCGGTGATCCAAGTCTCCCAGGACTGGAGCGCGGAGGTGGCAAAGAGGAGAGCTGGCTTCAACCGGGCCAAGGCGGTGCTGCATAGAAAGAGGGTGAGATTCGGAATGCTGCAGCCAGCGCGACTGTGGGTCACATATCAGGATCGACACCACTATTTTGAAACGCCAGAAGAGGCTTGGACCTTTATCCAAACGGAAAAATTGGACTCAAACTGAGGGTCTGTGGTTGTGGGGGGATGTTGACTGTATACAGGGTTGTAAATAGGGGTAAAGAATGTTTCACGGGTGGGACGATGGATGGGGATGGGGGAAGAGTTTTGATGGGGAGACTGTGAGGAATCTGGGCGCCGGTGCTGGAGGGAGGTGAGACCCGGGGATGGGGGAATTGGGATAAGGCCGCAACAGGAGCTGCGCCACAAGGGGCGGGGCTGGCTCAGGAAAGTGCGGGCTTTTTCCCGCGTTAGGGAAGGGCAGGAGGGGGGGGGCGGTGGAGGAGCGCAAGGAGGAGGAGGGATTTCCACACGTGGGGGGGCAACGGGAAGGCGGGAGAAGCCGGGGTCAGCAGGAGTCAGCTGACTTACGGAAGTATTATGGGGGGAGCAAAAGAGCTAGATCTAGCGGGGGGGGGGGGAGGGGAATAGGGTTGCTGTTGCATTGGCCGAGGGGGAACTGAAAATGGAAGAGGTGGTCGGGGCGGGGGTTCCCCGTCAGGGGGACTGGAGGGTGTGGGAGGCGCGGGCTCGGGACTGGCCTAAAATAGGAGATGGCTAGTCGGCGGTGTGGGGGGGGGGGGGGGGGGGGGGCAATCCGGCTGATCACGTGGAATGTGAGGGGCCTAAATGGGCCGGTAAAGAGGGCCCGAGTGTTCGCGCACTTAAAGGGACTGAAGGCAGACGTGGTCATGCTTCAGGAGACACATCTGAAGGTGGCAGATCAGGTCAGGTTAAGAAAGGGATGGGTAGGACAGGTATTCCATTCGGGGTTGGATGCGAAGAATAGAGGGATGGCAATACTGGTGGGGAAGCGGGTGTCGTTTGAGGCCAAGAACATAGTAGTGGACAATGGAGGTCGATACGTGATGGTGAGAGGTAGGTTGCAGGGGACGTGGGTGGTATTGGTAAATGTATATGCCCCGAACTGGGACGATGCTGGATTCATGAAGCATATGTTGGGGCATATTCCGGACCTGGAGGTAGGAAGCTTGATAATGGGAGGGGATTTCAACAAGGTGTTGGATCCAGCACTGGATCGCTCCAGATCTAGGACCGGAAAGAGGCCGGCTGTGGCCAGGGTGCTTAGGGGGTTTATGGACCAGATGGGGGGAGTGGATCCGTGGAGATTTGCCAGGCCTTTGGCCAGAGAATTTTCTTTTTTCTCCCATGTACACAAAGCCCACTCCCGGATAGATTTTTTTGTTCTGGGCAGGGCGTTGATCCCGAAAGTGGAGGGAACGGAGTATTCGGCCATAGCCATTTCAGACCACGCCCCGCACTGGGTGGAACTAGAATTGGGAGAGGAGAGGGATCAACGCCCACTGCGGCGGTTGGATGTGGGACTGCTGGCAGACGAGGAAGTGTGCAGGAGGGTGCGGAGGTGCATTGAAAGGTATTTGGAGGCCAAAGACAACGGGGAGGTGCAGGTGGGAGTAGTATTGGAGGCGCTGAAGGCAGTGGTCAGGGGAGAGTTAATCTCCATCAGGGCTCATAGGGAGAAGAGAGAGGGCAAGGAAAGGGAAAGGTTAGTGGGGGAGATTTTAAGAGTGGACAGGAGATATGCAGAGGCCCTTGAAGAGGGACTACTCAGGGAGAGGCGACGTCTCCAGACGGAGTTCGACCTGTTGACCACAGGGAAGGCAGAGGCACAGTGGAGGAAGGCACAGGGGGCGATGTATGAGTATGGGGAGAAGGCAAGCCGGATGCTGGCACATCAGCTCCGTAAGAGGATGGCAGCGAGGGAGATAGGTGGAGTCAAGGATGGAAGGGGAACTATGGTGCGGAGTGCGATGAAAGTAAATGAGGCATTCAAGGCCTTCTATGAGGAGCTGTACAGATCCCAGCCCCCAGCGGGAGAAGAGGGGATGCGACGATTCTTGGACCAACTGAGGTTCCCAAGGGTGGAGGAGCAGGAGGTGGATGGTTTGGGGGCGCCAATTGGGCTGGAGGAGCTGATTAAAGGACTGGGGAGCATGCAGGCAGGGAAGGCCCCGGGACCGGATGGGTTCCCGGTTGAGTTCTACAGGAAGTACGTAGACCTGTTAGCCCCGTTGCTGGTGAGGACTTTCAATGAGGCAAGGGAGGGGGGGGGACCCTGCCCCCGACAATGTCGGAGGCGATGATCTCTTTGATCCTGAAGCGGGATAAGGACCCACTGCAATGTGGGTCGTACAGGCCGATCTCGCTCCTCAACGTGGATGCTAAGTTGCTGACAAACGTGCTGGCTACGAGGATCGAGGACTGTGTCCTGGGGGTCAATCACAAGGACCAGACGGGATTTGTAAAGGGCAGGCAGCTAAACACCAATGTGCGGAGGCTCCTAAATGTGATTATGATGCCATCGATGGAGGGAGAGGCGGAGATAGTGGCAGCTATGGACGCGGAGAAGGCCTTTGACCGCGTAGAGTGGGAGTATCTCTAGGAAGTGTTGCAGAGGTTTGGGTTTGGGGGAGGGTTTATTAGCTGGGTTAGGCTCCTATATAGAGTCCCGGTGGCGAGTGTGGTTACAAATCAGCGGAGGTCGGAGTATTTTCGGCTGTATCGAGGGACGAGGCAGGGGTGCCCCCTGTCCCCCCTGCTGTTTGCACTAGAAATTGAACCTTTGGCCATGGCATTAAGGGAGTCCAGGAAATGGAGGGGGGTGGTCCGAGGGGGAGAGGAGCATCGAGTGTCGCTGTATGCAGACGACCTGTTGCTGTATGTGGCGGATCCAGTGGAGGGGATGGTGGAGGTCATGCAGATTCTAAGGGAGTTTGGGGACTTTTCGGGCTATAAGCTCAATGTAGGGAAGAGTGAGCTCTTCGTGGTGCATCCAGGGGACCAGGGAAGAGGGATAGACAACCTACCATTGAGGAGGGCGGAAAGGAGCTTTCGGTACTTGGGGATCCAGGTAGCTAAGGCCCAGATTTTGGAAAACAGGGTGATATATTTGGATACGATTATCACGCACGGTAAACGCGAGATAGAGCATAAAAGGATTGACTCGATTGTGAAATTGCCCCTTCCCCAGAACGTTTCAGCCCTCCGGTCGTTTTTAGGACTGGTTGGCTACTGCCGAAACCACATTGACGGTTTTGCCAGCAAGGCAGCACCCCTCTCAGACCTCCTAAAGAAAGGAACCCCCTGGGAATGGCTTCCGCAGCATACGGATGCTGTGGACTCGTTGAAAAGAGCACTCATACCAGCCCCCGCACTACAAGTTCCAGACCCACTTTCCCCTTACGCTATAGAGGTAGCAAGCACAGACCGCACCCTTTCGGCCGTGCTCCTCCAGGAACAGCACGAACAGTTAAGGCCCGTGGCTTACGCCTCCAGAATTTTAGATCCTGTGGAGCAGGGATTTTCAGCTTGTGAAAGGCACCTGCTCGCAGTTTTTTGGGCGGTACAGTATTTTTCTTACATAACCGGTCTGAACCCCATCACAATCCTCACAGACCACACCCCCACCCAACTTTTACTGGACGGACGCCTCAAGGAAGCTACAGTTAGTCAGATAAGAGCAGCCAGATGGACCCTTCTTTTGCAGGGACGGGACATCACTGTTAAAAGGACCAAGACCCACACTTTCTTAGCCGATAACCTACAGTACCCCGGAACCCCCCATGAATGTGAAATTATCTCTCCACACCACAACACAGGCCCCTTTATTGCGAAACCACCCCCCCAGAAAGATAGGTAGTTCAACCCAGAGCCCCAAGCACACAGACATGTGCAAACTCATTAGGATATATGTGGATGGTTCTTCCACATTATTAGAAGGGAAGCGCATAACAGGATGCGGCATTTATGTTGAGGATGCGCAGGGACGCGCCCTAGAAGAAATAGCAATAAAACTTCCAGGACACTTAGGCGCGCAGGCAGCAGAACTTGCGACCATCGCATACATAGTGGAACACCCAGATTCCTTGCCCAGCCTAGCAGACATATATTCGGACAGCCTCTATGTCTGCAACAGCCTTACGGAATTCCTACCCCTGTGGAAAGCAAGAGGATTTGTTTCCGCAGACGGAAAACCCCTCCCTTCAGCCCCATTGCTCCGTCACATTCTAGAAAAGGCACAGAACAGGACTTTTGGAATAGTTAAAGTTCGTAGTCACCATCGTTCCTCCCCCCCTGGAAATGTAAAAGCCGACGCACTGGCAAAAGCAGGTTCCAGGCACGGATAATTTTGGACACCCCCCCGAAAGCGCACCAGTGAATGCAGTTCAGGTCTCACAGACTAATATCGAGGATTTAGTGCAGGCCCAGAAGCAGGATAGCAATCTCAGGGAGATTTTAAAAGGAAGATTCCCAGCACCTTTTGATAGGTTTAAGAATGCACTGACCACACATGACGGTGTGGTGTTAAAGGACACCCTTTATGTGGTTCCTGAACAGGGCAGGAATCAACTGATTTGTTTGTTCCATAACAGTCATGGACATCAGGGAATTGATCCCACTACAGCCCACCTCAGGCAGCTCTGTTGGTGGCCGAGTTTAAAAGACGATGGGCGTCATTCTCCGCCGGCGGGAGTCTCCGTTTTGCCGGCGCCCGGGGTTTTCCCAACGGCGTGGGGCTGCCCCACAATGGGAAACCCCATTGACCGGCCGGTGTTACGGAGACTCCCGCCGGCCAGTCGGGGCAGAAATGTGGCGGGGCGGGTAGGAGAATTTCGCCCGATGTAACTCACTACGTTGAGAATTGCCTTATCTGTGCCCAGAACAATCTGGACAGATATGCCAAAAAGGCTCAGCTCAGTCACACCCGACCTGTTAATGGCCCCTGGACTCACCTCCAGATTGATTTTATAGGAGGATTGCCCCCTTGCAGGAATGGTTATAAATATGTACTCGTGGTGATAGACACGTTTAGAAAATGTGTGGAAGCATACCCATCCAGAACAAACACGGCAAAGACCACAGCCAAGATTTTAACCCACCACATCTTTACGAGATGGGGACTCCCCTCAGCATTGAATCCGACCAAGGTTCCCATTGTACAACAAAGAACAAAGAAATGTACAGCACAGGAACAGGCCCTTCGGCCCTCCAAGCCCGTGCCGACCATGCTGCCCGACTAAACTACAATCTTCTACACTTCCTGGGTCCGTATCCCTCTATTCCCATACTATTCATGTATTTGTCAAGATGCCCCTTAAATGTCACTATCGTCCCTGCTTCCACCACCTCCTCCGGTAGCGAGTTCCAGGCACCCACTACCCTCTGCGTAGAAAACTTGCCTCGTACATCTACTCTAAACCTTGCCCCTCTCACCTTAAACCTATGCCCCCTAGTAATTGACCCCTCTACCCTGGGGAAAAGCCTCTGACTATCCACTCTGTCTATGCCCCTCATAATTTTGTATACCTCTATCAGGTCTCCCCTCAACCTCCTTCGTTCCAGTGAGAACAAACCGAGTTTATTCAACCGCTCCTCATAGCTAATGCCCTCCATACCAGGCAACATTCTGGTAAATTTCTTCTGCACCCTCTCTAAAGCCTCCACATCCTTCTGGTAGTGTGGCGACCAGAATTGAACACTATACTCCAAGTGTGGCCTAACTAAGGTTCTATACAGCTGCAACATGACTTGCCAATTCTTATACTCAATGCCCCGGCCAATGAAGGCAAGCATGCCGTATGCCTTCTTGACTACCTTCTCCACCTGTGTTGCCCCTTTCAATGACCTGTGGACCTGTACTCCTAGATCTCTTTGACTTTCAATACTCTTGAGGGTTCTACCATTCACTGTATATTCCCTACCTGCATTAGACCTTCCAAAATGCATTACCTCACATTTGTCCGGATTACACTCCATCTGCCATCTCTCCGCCCAAGTCTCCAAACAATCTAAATCCTGCTGTATCCTCCGACAGTCCTCATCGCTATCCGCAATTCCACCAACCTTTGTGTCGTCTGAAAACTTACTAATCAGACCAGTTACATTTTCCTCCAAATCATTTATATATACTACAAAGAGCAAAGGTCCCAGCACTGATCCCTGTGGAACACCACTGGTCACAGCCCTCCAATTAGAAAAGCATCCTTCCATTGCTACTCTCTGCCTTCTATGGCCTAGCCAGTTCTGTATCCACCTTGCCAGCTCACCCCTGATCCCGTGTGACTTCACCTTTTGTACTAGTCTACCATGAGGGACCTTGTCAAAGGCCTTACTGAAGTCCATATAGACAACATCCACTGCCCTACCTGCATCAATCATCTTAGTGACCTCCTCGAAAAACTCTATCAAGTTAGTGAGACACGACCTCCCCTTCACAAAACCGTGCTGCCTCTCACTAATACGTCCATTTGCTTCCAAATGGGAGTAGATCCTGTCTCAAACAACAAAGAACAAAGAACAAAGAAATGTACAGCACAGGAACAGGCCCTTCGGCCCTCCAAGCCCGTGCCGACCATACTGCCCGACTAAACTACAATCTTCTACACTTCCTGGGCCCGTATCCTTCTATTCCCATCCTATTCATATATTTGTCAAGATGCCCCTTAAATGTCCCCATCGTCCCTGCTTCCACTACCTCCTCCGGTAGTGAGTTCCAGGCACCCACTACCCTCTGCGTAAAAAACTTGCCTCGTACATCTACTCTAAACCTTGCCCCTCTCACCTTAAACCTATGCCTCCTAGTAATTGACCCCTCTACCCTGGGGAAAAGCCTCTGACTATCCACTCTGTCTATGCCCCTCATAATTTTGTATACCTCTATCAGGTCGCCCCTCAACCTCCTTCGTTCCAGTGAGAACAAACCGAGTTTATTCAATCGCTCCTCATAGCTTATGCCCTCCATACCAGGCAACATTCTGGTAAATCTCTTCTGCACCCTCTCTAAAGCCTCCACATCCTTCTGGTAGTGTGGCGACCAGAATTGAACACTATACTCCAAGTGTGGCCTAACTAAGGTTTATACAGCAGAAGAATTCTCTCCAGTAATTTCCCTACCACTGAAGTAAGGCTCACCGGCCTGTAGTTCCCGGGATTATCCTTGCTACCCTTCTTAAACAGAGGAACAACATTGGCTATTCTCCAGTCCTCCGGGACATCCCCTGAAGACAGCGAGGATCCAAAGATTTCTGTCAAGGCCTCAGCAATTTCCTCTCCAGCCTCCTTCAGTATTCTGGGGTAGATCCCATCAGGCCCTGGGGACTTATCTACCTTAATATTTTTTAAGACACCCAACACCTCGTCTTTTTGGATCTCAATGTGACCCAGGCTATCTACACACCCTTCTCCAGACTCAACATCTACCAATTTCTTCTCTTTGGTGAATACTGATGCAAAGTATTCATTTAGTACCTCGCCCATTTCCTCTGGCTCCACACATCGATTCCCTTGCCTATCCTTCAGTGGGCCAACCCTTTCCCTGGCTACCCTCTTGCTTTTTATGTACGTGTAAAAAGCCTTGGGATTTTCCTTAACCCTATTTGCCAATGACTTTTCGTGACCCCTTCTAGCCCTCCTGACTCCTTGCTTAAGTTCCTTCCTACTTTCCTTATATTCCACGCAGGCTTCGTCTGTTCCCAGCCTTTTAGCCCTGACAAATGCCTCCTTTTTCTTTTTGACGAGGCCTACAATGTCTCTCGTCATCCAAGGTTCCCGAAAATTGCCGTATTTATCCTTCTTCCTCACAGGAACATGCCGGTCCTGAATTCCTTTCAACTGCCACTTGAAAGCCTCCCACATGTCAGATGTTGATTTGCCCTCAAACATCCGCCCCCAATCTATGTTCTTCAGTTCCCGCCTAATATTGTTATAATTAGCCTTCCCCCAATTTAGCACATTCATCCTAGGACCACTCTTATCCTTGTCCACCAGTACTTTAAAACTTACTGAATTGTTGTCACTGTTACCGAAATGCTCCCCTACTGAAACATCTACCACCTGGCCGGGCTCATTCCCCAATACCAGGTCCAGTACCGCCCCTTCCCTAGTTGGACTGTCTACATATTGTTTTAAGAAGCCCTCCTGGATGCTCCTTACAAACTCCGCCCCGTCTAAGCCCCTGGCACTAAGTGAGTCCCAGTCAATATTGGGGAAGTTGAAGTCTCCCATCACCACAACCCTGTTGTTTTTACTCTTTTCCAAAATCTGTCTACCTATCTGCTCCTCTATCTCCCGATGGCTGTTGGGATGCCTGTAGTAAACCCCCAACAATGTGACTGCACCCTTCTTATTCCTGATCTCTACCCATATAGCCTCACTGCCCTCTGAGGTGCCCTCCCGCAGTACAGCTGTGATATTCTCCCGAACCAGTAGCGCAACTCCGCCTCCCCTTTTACATCCCCCTCTATCCCGCCTGAAACATCTAAATCCTGGAACGTTTAGCTGCCAATCCTGCCCTTCCCTCAACCAGGTCTCTGTAATGGCAACAACATCATAGTTCCAAGTACTAATCCAAGCTCTAAGTTCATCTGCCTTACCCGTAATACTTCTTGCATTAAAACATATGCACTTCAGGCCACCAGACCCGCTGTGTTCAGCAACTTCTCCCTGTCTGCTCTGCCTCAGAGCCACACTGTCCCTATTCCCTAGTTCTCCCTCAATGCTCTCACCTTCTGACCTATTGCTCCCATGCCCACCCCCCTGCCATACTAGTTTAAACCCTCCCGTGTGACACTAGCAAACCTCGCGGCCAGGATATTTATGCCTCTCTGGTTTAGATGCAACCCGTCCTTCTTATACAGGTCACACCTGCCCCGGAAGAGCTCCCAGTGGTCCAGATAATGGAAACCCTCCCTCCTACACCAGCTGTTTAGCCACGTGTTTAGCTGCTCTATCTTCCTATTTCTAGCCTCACTGGCACGTGGCACAGGGAGTAATCCCGAGATTACAACCCTCGAGGTCCTGTCTTTTAACTTTCTGCCTAGCTCCCTGAACTCCTGCTGCAGGACCTCATGCCCCTTCCTGCCTATGTCGTTAGTACCAATATGTACAATGACCTCTGCCTGTTTGCCCTCCCCCTTCAGGATGCCCTCTACCCGTTCGGAGACATCCTGGACCCTGGAACCAGGGAGGCAACATACCATCCTGGAGTCTCTTTCATGTCCACAGAAGCGCCTATCTGTGCCCCTGACTATAGAGTCCCCTATTACTATTACTCTTCTGCGCTTTGGCCCTCCCTTCTGAACATCAGAGCCAGCCGTGGTGCCACTGCTCTGGCTGCTGCTGTTTCCCCTGATAGGCTATCCCCCCCGACAGCATCCAAAGGGGTATACCTGTTCGAGAGGGGGACAACCACAGGGGATTCCTGCACTGACTGCCTGCCCTTTCTGGTGGTCACCCATTTCTCTGCCTGCACCTTGGGTGTGACCACATTTACATAACTGCGATCTATGACGCTTTCCGCCACCTGCATGCTCCTAAGAGCATCCAATTGCTGCTCCAACCGAACCATGCGGTCTGTGAGGAGCTCCAGTTGGGTGCACTTTCTGCAGATGAAGCCATCCGGGACGCTGGAAGCCTCCCGAACCTGCCACATCTCACAGTCAGAGCACTGCACCCCTCTAACTGACATTGCGTCAATTAATTAAAATTAAAATTAAAATTTTTATTTTTTAAAAAATATTTTTTTTTAAATTTCAATGTTACTGTTAACTATCTGTTTCCTAGCACTAGATTTCTAATAGAAATGCGAAAGCTATGTAAGGGACATGCATGAAGAACATCCTTACGATATTTGGCATTACCCAAAAATTCCACATCGCATACCACCCACAGTCAAGTGGTTTCGTGGAGCGCATGAATCGGACCTTAAAATCCACCCTCAGAAAAATGGTCCAGCAAAACTTGGGATTCAGTCCTCCCTTTTGCGCTGATGTTTTTGCGAAATACAGTTTCAACTTCCACAGGTTACACCCCACACACCCTCATGACCGGACGCCCCATGAAAGGCACAGAATTTTGATTAGGATTAGATTTGACCAGCCCCGAAGTGACGGCCCTCACACACGAGAAAGCAGTAGAACAACTGGTACAAAATGTAAAAACGGCTCAGCTAGCAGCCACAGTGAAATTGGGCACAAGAAAGAAACAGAGCAAGGCCTGTTTCGATAAGACAGTGCATGCGACTGAGTTCAGTGTAGGACAGCAAGTCATGCTCTCCGTATACAACCCCAGCACTTTCCTGTCACCTAAATATTCGGGTCCGTACTCCAATGCGGACAAAGTAAGCCCTTCCGTCTACAAAATAAAGTACCCCAATGGAAAGACTGCGTGGTTCCATATCAACCAGCTTAAGGCATATGGAACACAGTCTAACCACGCACACCACGTCATGCTCGACGCAGCAGACCACACCCCGCCCACAGCCAACGTAACCCTACCCTCCCCCAACACGTCCAATCCAGCCATGGACTCAACCTCGACTCCACCTCCAAAATATACACTCCGCCCCGAACGCCCACAGACTGCAGCAGCAGCGACAGCGACTGTGACACAGACAAAAGCCACAGCACGCCTCCCTACTATCCCCATGCAACAGGCCCCACACCCAGTGAATCTGAGCACGATTCGAGTGATCCCTTCCTCATCACATTCCTACACAAACCCCAACACCGACCACCGACCAACGATCACGACCCCGACTCCGTCCCCACAGAACTAGACACCACCTTTTGGCACCGCGACAACTCATTCAGGCTCGTCCGGAATGACGATATGGACCCCAAATCGTACCATGCAGCCCTATCAGCCCTGATATATTCGAGAGTATGGCATCCGGGAGAAGATGACGAATTTGAGTCTGACTCCCAAAACGAGAACCCCTTTGCGACCCTGTTCGCAACCGACAACTGAGGTGTCCAGATGATGTTTTAAAAGGAACCGCTTGGGAGAAAACGGTGTCCTTTCTGATGGAACCTGCAGCATGTTTTATGTCGTTTGTATTAGTTTTGTTAAATGTTGTATCTTAGACCGGGAAAATGTTTTTTTCACAGCCCCACGCCACCACCCTTCTGATGCCCACTGGCAGTCAGAGAAACTAGTTTGTCCCGGACGCTAGTTCAGAGGAACTAGTTTGTCCACTGAGAGCTTGCCAGACCCCCGTTCATAACTGCCCTTCTGGTTCGAAGGTAGAACCAATACGGCAACCCCCCACGATGACTACTTTTCTTGCCCGTTCTTGTTGGTTGCTCAGGCAGTGGAGAAACGGCATTGCGACCCGCCCTGCCTGGGAACCTCCCTCTGGTCATTACGCTCGGGTAGAGCACGCACGGCATTGGTCGCCGTCCTACCCGGGGATTCCATCCAAATCTTACCCGTCGCAGCCCATACGCACCTCATTTCGGCAACTTTCGTTCAAAAGGTTTTGTCTTGTTTTCAGGTAACCCTTAGGTTGCCAACCCTCTGCTATTTACATCCTCAAACATTTGGATGGTAAATCACACAGCCTGTGAGACGTCTCGCACTGGTTCAGTATTTGTAAGTGTGTCTTGTCCTGAAATTCGGTATTCGAAGAAAAAAAAATGAGGGAGTCACAAATAGTGACCAATTATAAAGGGAATAATTGGCACTAAAGGACAGACAGGCTATCATATGAGATATTAAACCAAGATAGTAACAGACACTATGCTTGATCCCACAGAACTCCAGAGGCTCCAGGACCAGAGAAGAGAAGAGAAGAGAAGAGAAAGAAGAAGAACCATGAGGACATCCTCCGTGTTGCTCATCACCATAATGGACATTTGGTTGCGCGTGAACGCGAACCCCCTGACCTCAACCCCCCCCCCCCCCCAGCCGTTAATGATTCACTTCCCCATAGTACCCAGAGCCCAGTCACAAGCTACACCACACCATCTTGGTGTGACAGGTTTATAACTTGGTACTCCCTGTCCTACTTGATAGAATCCCGACTAGTATTGGCAATACTCTGCTGCATCGTGCAGACTATTCGGCTGAGGAAATGGAGAAGGAGAACCGACCGCGCTCGCACCCCGGTATGTAGGATAAGATCCCCTATTTTTGGATAGGACCAGACCCCCGACCCCCGTGATCTATAATAAAGAACATTCGTCTGCGTTCCTTTTTGTGAATAAAGAAATGTTTCATGAGCGACTGTACAGTCCTGAGCTTGACTGCCACGCCAGGTCACAAATGTGTATAATGCTGCTATGATTTTGTGTGTATTGTTTAGGAAGTTAGTATGATTGAATGTTTGAGTGAGTGTAGTTTATTAAGGACAGTTAGAGGTACCGTTTTTCTTATTTTGTAATGCATGTCCCTGTTTTGACATAGCGCCACTTGGAATTGTCAGTTAAATATTTTCTTGCATAGTTATGGTCAGTGTAGAGGCCATAGAAGAGTGCTCGCCGGGTCAGGGAATGAAGAACAACGCAGTTATGTGATCCTTCACGCTTCACGTTAGGATCACAAGGAGGGTGTGTAGCCACCTGGGTTGGCCAATTCCCAATGTAAAATAGAGAACAGCAAAGGCTGAAGGGAAATTCAGCCAACGCAGGCAGAAACTAGCAGGTGCAAGTTTACTGTGTATTAGACTCTGCAAAAGCCCAGACAGCATCAATACCAGCAACCATCTGCACAATAATGTAGCAGCCATCTACATACTAATGAGCGATCCCCGGGAACAATCAAAACATTTAAGGTAAACAAGGCCAAGCCAGACTCCTCGGAGCCAGCAGGAGCCAACACAAAAGAGGTTAACGGACACCTAAAGACCGCCCATCGATCAGGGAACCGCTCCAGTATTGGAGAAATTGAACCAAGCGATTGGAACAAAGTCCAATCACTTGAAACCAGGTACAGGGTCCGCCCCGAAAGGCGGGAATCCCCTGGGGACTATAAAGTAAAGCCCCCAAGTTCAAATCGTTCTTCTTGACAGGGTCACTCAGAAACGTGAACCAACCCTTGACAGTGACCTGTCCAGCTGCCGCCAAAGAACGTAAGTCTCAAGTCAACGCTCACTACGAGATAGGCACTCCTAGCTACCAGTCCATACCAGCTTTTGAATCCCGCAGACTCAGAACCCGAACGAAAGGCCATTTGTTCCCCTGACCTGGTGGGCCAGTCCGAAGCTAAGTATTGGCCTTCAGTGATAGAAATAGCTTAGAAAGTAGAGTTTATGCATGAGTAGATTTGACTGTGTGTAAATAAATGTGCTTTGATTTGAATCTTACTAATTGGTGTACTGAGTTTTTGATCATTACTTGAACTTGAACCTCGTGGCGGTATCATAAAGATACCTGGCGACTATAGAGCAAAGGTTATAAAACAGAGCCAATTGAATCAACCAAAAGGTAGCAACACACGGAATGTGAAAACAAAAGTTATTGGGGAGTTTCCGATACCCTCGACACGGAGGAAAATAACGCGATTTATTGGCATGAGTGGATTTGATTGAAAATTTGTGCAAAAGTTTTATAACGTGATTGCTCCACTGATGGACTTGCTGAAGAAATGTCAAACATTTCAGTGGACAGCAGACTTTCAACAGGCACTTGACTGCCTGAAAGCTGTGATAACCAATGCTCCTGTGTTGGAGAATTACAAGGGACTCTGTGATCAGATTGAACTAAAGTATCTGACTTTAAAGAGAAATGCCGAGGCATAGAGAAATTGATGGATCGTGCAGAGACCTTCTTGTTTAAAGAGACTGTCAATCAAGAAGGATTCCAGTAGGAGGAAGAAGAACAAAGAAAATGGACTATATTATTATACCTGTTTGTTTTTTTGAAAAGAAAAAGTATATTTACTGTGTGCATTTCTTAAAGGATAGCGAAAAGGTGAAAAATGAAACCATCTTGAAGTTGATGGTTTATTTATTTTTCTTGGGGGGAGGTGTCATGAGAATGTCGCTTTAAGAAATATTTGGCTGCTCATGTTACTGCAGTGATGTCAGAGTTTGGGTGGAACTGAGCTCTGGCTCTGCGTTTTAGTTTCACTTTGAGAAAAGCTTGGGTGTGTCTCTGTTTTTTAGTTTCAGTGTTGGAGCTGCAGTGAAAGCCAGCATATGTGCATGGATCTCTCTACAAGCTAAAGAATGTTTATTTGGGTGATTTTAAAAGGCATAACTGCTCTCATTAGGGAATTTAAACCTGATCTCTGTGTTAAAAGGGTCTTTTGTCTTCTGGTTGTTGTTTGCGAAGTTATTAAGGATTACTTTGTGTTGTATTCTTTGGGGGTTGTATTTGAATTGATGGTTGCTAAGATGTTCACTGTATGTTTTAAAAAGGTTAACTTGAGTTGATAGAATAAACATTGTTTTGCTTTAAAAAATACTTTTCCATTTCTGCTGTACCACACCTGTAGAGTGGGCCGTGTGCTTCCCATACCACAATCTATTAAAAGTTGTGGGTCAGGTGAACTCCATGATACACTTTGGGGTTCTCTAAACCCTGGCCCATAACACCTTCCCCGACCAGAGTAGGTCTAAACACCTCACTTTGACGTTCAATGGGATTACCATTGTTGAACGACACCTCCACTATCAACATCCTGGGGGTTACTATTTACCAGAAACTGAACTGGAGCAGCAATATAAATACTATTGAGCCAGGAGTCAACTGCATTGCTGTGGGTCTGGAGTCACAGGTAGGCCAGACCAGGTAAGGACAGCAGATTTCCTTCTCCAATGGGCATTAGTGATGTTTTTTATGTCAATCGATGGTTACCATTACTGATACTAGCTTTTGTTCCAGGTTAACTGAATTTAATGGGATCTGAGCTTGTGTCCCTGGAGCATTTAGCCTGGGTCTCTGGGTTACTAGTACAGTGACATTGCCATAATAGGGGGAGACCATGGCCTAGTGGTATCCTCACTGGGCTAGTAGCCCAGAGACCAGGGTAATATTTTGGGGACCAAAGCACAAATCCCAACACAACAGATATTGAGGTCTGAATTCAATAAAAACCTGGACTTAAAAGTCCAATGATGACCATTAAACCAATGTCAATTATTGTTCAAAAACCTATCTGGTTCACTAATGTCCTTTCGGGAAGGAAATCTACCATCTTTATCCGTTCTGTCCTCCATGTGACTCCAGATCCACTGCAATGTGGTTGACTCTTAAATGCCCCTCTGAAATGGCCAAGCAAGCCACTCAGTTCAAGGGCAATTAGGGGGCAGTAAATGCTGGCTGACCCAGCAATGCCCGCAACTTCCGGATGAATAGAAAAAACAACGACCATCTTCCCCCATTACAGTCTGCTGCTGTGGTCTAGTTGGAAGATCTCTGCTTTTCCCTTCAGCTTCGAGACAGAACCTGCCTCTAAGTCAATTTAGGGGCCATCCAAAATCCCAATGAGAGGTTTCCCCACACCGACGGGTTCAGGTCTGGAATCAGTCTCGATCTTTGGTTTCTTCCACTGATGCCAAGCCATCATGGTGGTCCCAGTCACTGCCTGCCCAATAAACCTCTTCTCCTCTGTGGGGCTCAGGAATTGTAACTGTGCCTGTCTCCTGCTGTCTTTCTGCTTCACCCTGTGGCTATGTGTGACCGAAGAGAGAATGTCAGTGCGTGGGTTCCAATGTGCTTGGATGATATGCCTGTCATAGCTGAAGAGCTGGCAGTATGTGGGAGTTGAGATGTAGGTGTGAAGCATGTGGCAGTGGCAAGTGGGTGAGGGTGAGGCAGAGCATTTGAATATTCGGGGTAAGTCCTAATTGCCAGAGATTGCTGACAGTGGGTGATGAGGACGTGATGCATTGAGGGGAGAATGAGGCTGGTGGTGCATTGAGGAGGATATGACGCTGGTCAATGTATTCACTAACCTTGACCATTCCTGTGAGGTCATTAAACCTTGCACGGCACACACTGCAAGCACTTTCTTTAAGCCAGACCACTTGAATTGATCTCCATGGTCACCACCGTGGTTACCAGCTCCCATTCCCTTCACAGTGTTCTCCTTCAGGGCCTCCTGGTAATTAGCAGAGCTAATAGATTGTTATTGTTTATTGCAAGGGGAATTGAATACAAGTGTAAGGTGGTTATGCTTCAGTTATATAGAGCACTGGTGAGGCCATATCTGGAGCATTGTGTACATTATAGGTCTCCTTATTTAAGGAAAAATGTACTTTATAAGGAGCTTGGAGAAGGTTTACTGGACTAATACCCGGAACTGGTGAGTTGAGGAAAGATTGGACAGGCTAGTCTCGCATCCACTGGAGTTTAGAAGAGTAAGGGTTGATTGAAACCTATAAGATCCTGAGGGACTTGACAGGGTGGATGTGGAGAGGATGCTTGCTCCTGTGGGAGAATCTAGAACTCGGGGCACTGTTTAAAAATAAGGGGTCGCCCATTTAGGGCAGAGATGAGGGAAAGCAAATTCTCTCTGAGGGCTGTGAGATTTTGGAACTCACTCCCTCAAAAGATGGTTGAGGCAAAGTCTATGAATATTTTTAAAGCAGAGGTGAATAGCTTCATGATAAGGAATAGGGTGGACGGTTATCGGGGTTATCGGGAATGTGATGTTGAGGTTACAATCCCCCATCATCCCAGTAACACTGCAACCCCACCTAACCGTTGGACACATGGGGCAATTTAGTATGGTCAATCCACCTAACCTACACATCTTTGGAATGTGGGAGAAAACCGGAGGACAGGAGGAAACCCACGCAGACTCGGGGAGAAAGTACAAACTCCACTTAGACAGTCACCCGAGGTCTAGACCATATTTGGGGTGTCAGACCAGCCGGGGTTGGAAACGGGTGCGGAGGCAGATGTTGTTGCCTTCGCCTCGTTGATCGCCCGAAGGATGATCCTGTTAGAGTGGAGATTAACCTCTCCACCCGGTGCTCTGGCATGGCGGGGGAACCTGCTGGAATTCTTGATGCTTGAAAAGGTCAATTTTGAACTGAGGGGAAGGATGGAGGGGTTCTACAATTCATGGGTGTTATTCATTATGCACTTTCGAGAATTGGATTACATCGAACGTTAGGGTGGGTGGCTGGGAGGGTTGGACGGAGGGGGACTGTGTGTGTTAATAGTGACTCTGGGTGATTCCTGATTCCATTTTGTCATTTGTTTATGTTAACATGCGGGCTAATATTTGGGGGTTTGGTGGGAGGATGGGATCGTTGTTACTGATATGGGAATTGACATTACATTTGTTACTGATTGTTGTTTATTATTGAATGTAAATTTGGGACAAAATGTGAAAAAGGAGGAGAGTAAAAATATTTTTTAAAAACGACAGTCACCCGAGGTCAGAATTGAACCCGGGTCCCTCGCGCTGTGATCCTGCAGTGCTAACCACTGTGCCACCGTGCTGCCCCACTTATACTGTCATTGATTTCACGTAAGTACCCAACTCTATTTAATAATCTTTTACATGCTGCGATAAACATCAGCAGCCTGTCTGACCATGGAAGGGAGCACAATCAGATTGTGTCTTTGCCCAGCAGGAGGTATTGGATAGTCAGCAATGGGCTCTGCCCTGAATATTCACCCGTCAGTGAAGAAATAATTTGCATTTATATAGCACTATCCATGATGTTAGAATGTCACAAAGTGCTATTGCCGACAAGAGTTCAAACTCCATCTGGAGTTACTTCCCATCCTTCAGCAAATCTCCTCTGGGATGGCGAAATACTGCTGATCCACTGCCAAAATGGCCTTCATCAACCTCTTCCTTTCCATCCTTCCCACCTTTCCCTCCGCGCCTTTATCGAAATCAGTTTCCCTCTGATTACCGCTGTAGTGACCTACCAGGGCCTAGCTCTAAGGCCGATTAAATTGAATATCCTAAATTAAAGAATTGGGCATTTTAAAATCATACTGCAGTCAAACCTCAAGCAGGCTGTTGGAATTCAGACTTGATCAAAGTCAAATACACAACCAACAGACAAGCTGCCAGAACATGTCTGGACCTGCCCCGCCAATCACCCATCAGATCATCGCACCTTACTGATGTGCACAGGTCTATTGTCAGTAGCCCAGATCGAGCCAGACTTTCTGTCACCCAGAGTTTCTACTGTTACCTTATATGGGAACAGGTTTGTGAAGGCCACACCATCAGAGATGGGACACCTGGGCGGGCTCAGGTGTCCTGTCAAACGGTCATCAACCGGACCATTGGGTGCTGAGACCCCCTCCCGAGGCATCATTGGCAGAAAACCAGAGGAAATGGGAGATAAAAACAGGCACCCAAGGCATATCAGCAGCAGAGACTCCATGCAGAGACAATCAAGATGGTTGACCAGAGGAGGAAGGAAGGAAGAAATAGCATGCGAGACTCACCTTCATGATGACAGACTAGAGGGACTCAGCATTGGACCCACAGTTCAATCAAGCCATCTTTGAGGGTAGTATAATCAAATCTTGGGTGTTTCTAATTTTATATATTTTATATTATATATTTTGGGTTAATTTGCAGGTTAATTGTGTGTTTAATAAAGACTGTTGAACTTGTATTTGTGATGGTCCTTTGTTCTCCTTGCTATGAAAAGATACCTAGGTAAAACCTTTGAGTAAGTGAATTGATAGAAAGTATTTGAATTGGACAGATGCAACATTTTGGCATCGTCAAATGGGACTTTGATAAGAAGTAACTTTGTTGCTCTGAGATTGGACTCATCAACCCCGTCTTCTCCAACACTCCGTCTGAGCCTGAATTAAGAGGACTAATACCCATGTGATAGCCAGTTTTAAGTGAGCGAAGGACTAATACAGATTTCAACCAGGGAATTGGGCCATAAACTAGGTGTCTGGAACACGAGGTTTACAAACTGTCTTCTGTTAGGATAGCCGAGAGAATTGGGAATACTCTGTGGGAGGGAATTTAACCAGACCCATATTTCCCCTGCAGAATGAACTACATACTTTGTTATCTGGGACTCCTCGTCCCAGAATGGCGGCAGCAACCATGGATACTACAGATGTCAACTGAAGATCAGAAGATCAGCCTACAATACCCAGATACATGTGATTCACCCCACCAATTGCAGGTGAGTGTGAAGATGGCATTTAATAGGTACACTCCAATAAGAGTGTCAACTCTGGGTGCAACAACCAAAGGGTGGTGTACAGGAAGGATAACGAGAGCTCTGATTATTGCTCCCCAAGGACAGCCCTCACCTGTGATTACTGGGCATATACTAACAATGGGTGCATGGAGCTAGCCTGTCTAGCCCATGGCCTGGAAAAAGGGCTGGAATTAGGAAAGAGGTGCCCTGGTAAGGTTATTCAGAATGAGTCCATCTACTGCGAAGTTTGGGAGAGTGTTTTGAAAAAAGTGACTCCAGGATAACATTTCTGCCCGAGAAAGTTCGGACGCAATTGATCGCCGCACATAAGACCTTTGTCAATATAACGCAACAAACAGGGGAAATAAAAAAGAATATTAGTAAAATTAAAGTCACTACATGGTGAGAGGACCTCTGGGATTGGCGTTTAAATATTCAAATTTACCCATGGGCCCATCTCCTGTCTCACCTCACCTGAGGAAGGAGCTGCTCTCCGAAAGCTAGTGATTTGTAACAAACCTGTTGGACTTTAACCTGGTGTTGCAAGACTTCTTACTGTGCTCATCCCAGTCCAACTCCGGCATCTCCACATCATGCTCACCGTAATAGGCATCCTACATCTGGCAGTGTACCAAACTAGCCTCACATAAAATCGCCCAGTGGAAGAAGGAAGTCATCCAACTGGATTCAGAGGGAACTATCCAACATCATGGAAGGATAGACGACGAAGAACCATAATGTATATATCCCCGTTAGTGCTGTTTTGAATTTGTTGTCGTTGTTTGAATTTAATTGATTGGTGTAATGAATTTATTGATTGATCATTTTTCTTTTATATTACTATAATTCTTTTTTACAGAAGTCTTACATTATTATTATTACCTCATGTAACCAGTTGAATGCAGTATATGTATTAAATGTGTTGCACTATTGTGGGTTACAGATAACATTGTAAACCCAAGATCTGGATACTTGCTCATTTAGATGGTTTGGTTAAGATTGTGTGATCCGGTTCGCTGACGCTCATTTGATCAAGAGGATGGACCAGCTTTAAGGCCAATTAAATTGGATATCCTAAATTAAAGAATTTTAAAATCATACTGCAGTCAAACCTCAGGCAGGCTGTTGGAATTCAGACTTGACCAAAGTCAAATACACAACCAACAGGCAAGCTGCCAGAGCATGTCTGGACCTGCCCCGCCAATCACCCATCTGGAGATCATCGCACCCTATTGATATGCGCAGGTCTATTGTCAGTCGCCCAGATCGGGCCAGACTTTCTGTCACCCAGAGTTTCTTTTGTTACCAGGGGAGAAATTCTCCTACCCGCCCCGCCACATTTCTGCCCCGACCGGCCGGCGGGAGTCTCCGTAACACCGGCCGGTCAATGGGGTTTCCCATTGTGGGGCAGCCCCACGTCGTCGGGAAACCCCCGGGCACCGGCAAAACGGAGACTCCCGCCGGCGGAGAATGACGCCCATGGGGCGTCATTCTCCGACCCCCCGCCGGGTCGGAGAATGGCCGTTGGCCGCCGTGAATCCCGCCCCCGCCGAAGTCTCCGGTACCGGAGATTGGGCGGGGGCGGGAATCGGGCCGCGCCGGTTGGCGGGACCCCCCGTTCAATTCTCCGGCCCGGATGGGCCGAAGTCCCGCCCAGGAATTGCCTGTCCCGCCGGCGTAAATCAAACCTGGTATTTACCGGCGGGACCAGGCGGCGTGGGCGGGCTCCGGGGTCCTGGGGGGGGGGGCGCGGGGCGATCTGACCCCGGGGGGTGCCCCCACGGTGGCCTGGCTCGCGATCGGGGCCCATCGATCCGCGGGCGGGCCTGTGCCATGGGGGCACTCTTTCCCTTCCGCCTCCGCTACGGCCTCCACCATGGCGGAGGCGGAAGAGACTCTCCCCACTGCGCATGCGCAGGAAACTTTCAGCGGCCGCTGACGCTCCCGCGCATGCGCCGGGGAACTGTCAGCGGCCGCTGACGCTCCCGCGCATGCGCCGCATTTCCGCGCCAGCTGGCGGGGCAACAAACGCCATTTCCGCCTGCTGGCGGGGCGGAAATCCCTCCGGCGTCGGCCTAGCCCCTCAATGTTGGGGCTAGGCCGCCAAAGATGCGGAGCCTTCCGCACCTTTGGGCCGGTGCGATGCCCGTCTGATTGGCGCCGGCTTTGGCGCCAGTCGGCGGACATCGCGCCTTTGGGGGAGAATTTCGCCCCTTATATGGGAACAGGTCATGTGCAGCCCACACCATCAGAGATGGGACACCTGGGGCGGGCTCAGGTGTCCTGTCAAACGGTCATCAACCGGACCATTGGGTGCTGAGACTCTCTTCTGAAGCAGCATTGGCAGAAAGACAGAGGAAATGGCAAAAGGGTTAAGGGAGAGGGATAATACAGGCACTCCAGAGACTCCATGCAGAAGAAATCAAGCTGACTGACCAGAGAAGGAAGGAAGGAAGAAACAGTGTGCAAGACTCACCTTCACAACGACAGAACAGAGGGACTCAGAATTGGACCCATAGTTCAATCAAGCCACCTTTGCGGGTGTTTATTTGCACCTTTGTTTAACTGAATCGTGGGGTGTTTCTAGAATTAGAGATTTTGGGTTAATTTATGGATGAATTGTGTTCTTAATAAAGACAGTTGAACTTGTATTTGTGTTTGTCCATTGTTCTCGCTATTAAAAGACACCTAGGTAAAACCTATGAGTAAGTGAACTGGTCAAAAGTATTTGAAGTGGACAGATACAACACTGCCTTTAACACTCCCAGAAGGTAGAGGAGAAAATTCCTTCTTATTGAATTCAACATACATGCCCATCCTCTCACATGCCCCTTTTTCTGCCAACAATGCCACATCTAACCTCCACGGCGGTCGCTGGGTGCCCACCCTGCTTCTCCTCGCACAGATCCACAAAGTGCGGCGAATGGTCCGATATGATCCTTGGCGAACATTCCGAGCCCACCACCCCTGGAAGCAGTGCCTTATCCATAATCTGCAAAGATTTAATCACCTGCTAATGCTCGCATTCCAAGCATTGTCTGGCATCTTTGAATTTGTCTATACATATGTTTCTAGAACATACCTCTTCATTCACCTGAGGAAGGAGCAGTGCTCTGAAAGCTAGTGATATCGAAACAAACCTGTTGGACTTTAATCTGGTGTTGTAAGACTTCTTACCATGATAAAAAAGTCAATACAGGAGTATACACAGTGTACATGCGAGATAAAGGAACACTCCTTCTCTCTCGGGCGCCCGAACCTTCACACATCCACACCTCCCATCCACTCCATGAACCCAAGCAACTCCTTCGCCACCCCCAATATCTTCAGGGATTTGGGGCACGACCGATACAGCACCCCCCTCCCCCCCCACCCCCCCCCCCCCCCAACAACTTTAACTCAAGTCCGCTGAATCGCACCCAAACCTTTTGAATGTTTAACTGGAGAATATGGTGGCTCATCCACAAGTGGATATTAGGGGCTTTCACGGTAACTTCATTGCAGTGTTAATGTAAGCCTACTTGTGACAATAAAGATTGTTAGACAACTAGTGTGACAAATGTAGGCAGTGAAAGGATCAAAGAGGGGTCAAAATTCTTCCACCAGATATCCTGTGGAATACAGGTGCTAGGCAGCAATCAAAGAGTGAATGGAGGTTCCAGAAACAGGTATTTTGCACTTGTGGTTTGTCAGAGTGCCTGAGGCTAGTGAAAGGCTTTGGTACTTGATAATTGCATCCCTTTAATATAAGGTAGCTTCCCTCCAAAGTGTAAAGCTTGACATTCCCATTAGCCTTGCAGTGGGGTTGGGTTGGGAATGTATTATTCAGTCTCACTGTCGCAATTATTATGCCACTCATTTTCCCAGGAGGCCCTCATGTGATTCATAGTTGAAAATCAGACAGCTGCCAACAAAGAGACAGGGCTTCCATCCCAGACAAGTTCACAGACACGTTAACTGATGGAGGTGGGGCTCCAGAGAGGAGATATTAACCAGTCCTGGGTGGATGCTGGGGTTGTCTCCATAAGTGAGCTTTTGCTCACCCCTCTTACTATCTCCGTTTATTGTCCTTCTAACTCACTGCACCACCACCCCTTTGGAGAAATGCAGTCAGGCCCATTCCCTCATTTTATTTCCCTAGGCGTGTGATTTTTTTTCCCCCTCAGGTCCCCGGCCTTATCATCTCCGCTTCCCCCAGCCCATAGGCAGCCAGTTCCAGGTCATTACCACTCTTTGAGTGAAAAAGTTCTTCACACACCCACACCTTTTGTCCAAAACCTTTAAAGTGTCCTCAAGTCCTTCTACCATCAGCCTTTCACTCTTTATCATAGATTATCATAGAATTTACAGTGCAGAAGGAGGCCATTCGGCCCATCGAGTCTGCACCGGCTCTTGGAAAGAGCACCCTACCCAAGGTCAACACCGCCACCCTATCCCCATAACCCAGTAACCCCACCCAACACTAAGGGCAATTTTGGACACTAAGGGCAATTTTTAGCATGGCCAATCCACCTAACCTGCACATCTTTGGACTGTGGGAGGAAACCAGAGCACCCGGAGGAAACCCACGCACACACGGGGAGGATGTACAGACTCCGCACAGACAGTGACCCTAGCCGGAATCGAACCTGGGACCCTGGAGCTGTGAAGCAATTGTGCTATCCACAAGGCTACCGTGCTGCCTTGCATATGTTATTGAAACCTGTCAAAATCTTGTTCACCTCTATCCAATCCCCCCTCAATCTCCTTCACTCCAAGAACAACCCAGCTTCTCCAACCTGACCTTGTAACTACGCCCCCCTCTCCCCCACCCCCAGTCCACCTCGTCCCCGGAACCATTCTGGTAAATCGTCTCTGCCACTCAAGGGCCCGCACGCACATCCTTCCTATAGTGTGGTGCCCAGAACTGCAATACACTAGTTGTCACCTAATACCTAACTAAAGCTTTATACAGATTCAGTACAACTTCCTGTTTTTGTATTCAATACCTCTATTTAGGAAGTCTATATAGCCGTACCCAATCCCTTCTGCTAAAATGCATCATGTTAAAATTCTCTGTACAGGCAGCCCTCAAACTTACGACACACTTGGTTCTTGAAAACCGCTTTGCAAGTCGGAACGTCATAGATTGGACCCGATTTTCCCACTGGAACAATATTAAAAATGGGGGATCAGTTCGTGAATCAAGGCCCATTATCGTTACTCATTACCCATTTCTCCTCTCAAACTTAGCCTGAGGAGTTTACCCTTGTGGTAAACACCACTAGTGATATATTGTATGTATTACGGCACTGCCTGTGTATTAAGGGTACTACGATAAATCCCTGCCTGCTGGCTCCTCCCAGTAGGCGGCATATAAAAGTGTAAGCTCTCCTGCGCTGCTCCCATTCTGGTTCCAGCTGCAGGAGGCACAACATCTTGTGCAATAAAGCCTCGATTGTTTCACCATTCTCGTCTCGTGGTAATTGACGGTACATCAATTTATTGCACAAGATTTTAAAAGATGGACTTCCTAACCAAGCCTGATCGCCTGGAGCTGAGCCCTCACGCTGCCAATGCCACGTCCGCCTTCGACCACTGGCTAGCCTGCTTTGAAGGCTACCTCAGAGCAGCCACTGAAGAACTCTCGGACCCACAGAAGCTCCAAGTCCTCTACTCACGGGTGAGCCCTGAAATTTTTCCCCTCATCCGGGATGCGCCCACCTACACAGAAGCGATGACGCTACTGAAAGGACATTACGTTAAGTCAATGAATCAAGTGTACGCCAAGCACCTCCTGGCCACGAGACGGCAACTCCTGGAGGAGACTCTGGACGATTTCTTGCGGGCCCTACAGATCCTCGGTAGGAACTGTGACTGCCAGGCAGTTTCGGCAGTCCAACACACCAAACGTTTAATCAGAGACGCTTATGTCACGGGCATGAAGTGTACGTATGTCCGCCAGCGACTATTGGAGGAGGGTAAGCTCGATCATGCGGAGACTAGGCAGCTTGCCAATTCACTAGAGGTGGCCTCCCGTAATCTGGAGGCCTACACCCCCGACCGCGCGGCACCCTCGTGGGCTTTGTGGGCCCCACCAGCTGCCGGCTCCAGCTCACCTTAAGCCTGTGCCGCGCGGCATCCAGCCAACCCGGGGGGGGGCCCAAGTGTTATTTTTGTGGACAGAGTAAACACCCCAGGCAGCGCTGCCCGGCGCGGAGCGCGACCTGCAACGGGTGTGGGAAGATGGGACACTTTGTTTCCGTTTGCCAGGCCCGGTCGGTCGCCGTTGTTTCCAGGCCCGGCATTACTACACCCCCCACGTGCGATCCAGGGGCGCCGCCACCTTCTCCACCGCAAGCCATGTGCAGCCCGTGGGTGCCGCCATCTTTGATGCCGCCCGCCATGTGCGCCCCGTGGGCGTCGCTATCTTCGGCGCCATTTTGGACCGCGCCTCAGGACCCCTGCTCGTCTGGCCGTTCGCTGCCTGCTGATACCTCCGCCACCGCTGATCAGCCCGGGACCTTCCAACATCTTCCGCAGCTCGCCTCCATCACCCTGGATCAGTCTTGGACCCGCAACCTCGCGACCGCTACGAATGCGGTGAAGATCAACGGGCATGAGACGACCTGCCTCTTTGACTCTGGGAGCACACAGAGTTTCATCCACCCTGCTACGGTAAGGAGCTGCTCCCTCACGGTACACCCTGTCACCCTGAAAATCTCCCTGGCCTCCAGGTCGCATTCCGTTGAAATCCGGGGGTACTGTGTCGCGACCCTCACCGTTCAGGGCGTAGAGTTCAGCAACTTCAGGCTCTACGTCCTCCCCCACCTCTGCGCTGCCCTGTTACTAGGCCTTGATTTCCAATGCCACCTCCAAAGCCTTACTTTGTAATTTGGCGGACATCCCCCCCCCCCCTCACCGTCTGCAGCCTCACGACCCTTGAGGTCGTTCCACCCTCGCTGTTTGCGAACCTCATCCCGGACTTCAAGCGAGTCGCCACTAGGAGCAGACGGTACAGTGCACAGGACAGGACCTTCATCAGGTCGGAGGTCCAACAGCTCCTGCGGGAGGGGATCATTGAGGCCAGCAACAGCCCCTGGAGAGCTCAAGTGATGGTAGTGAATCATAGAATTTACAGTGCAGAAGGAGGCCATTCAGCCCATCGTGTCTGCACCAGCTCTTGGAAAGAGCACCCCACCCAAGGTCAACACCTCCACCCCATCCCCACAACCCAGCAACCCCACCCAACACCAAGGGCAATTTTGGACACTAAGGGCAATTTATCATGGCCAATCCACCGAACCTGCACATCTTTGGACTGTGGGAGGAAACCGGAGCACCCGGAGGAAACCCACGCACACACGGGGAGGGTGTGCAGACTCCGCACAGACAGTGACCCAAGCGGGAATTGAACCTGGAACCTGAAGACTGGGGAGAAGCACAGGATGGTCATTGACTGCAGCCAGATCATCAACCGGTACACACAGCTCGACGCGTACCTGCTCCCACGCATATCTGATATGGTCAATCAGATTGCGCAGTATCGAGTCTTCTCCACAGTAGACTTGAAGTCCGCCTACCACCAGCTCCCCATCCACCCGGAGGACCGCCAATACACTGCGTTCGAAGCAGATGGCTGCCTCTATCATTTCCTCAGAGTTCCCTTTGACGTCACCAATGGGGTCTCGATCTTCCAGAGAGAGATGGACCGAATGGTTGACCAGTACGGGCTGCGGGCCACCTTCCCGTACCCAGATAACGTCACCATCTGCGGCCACGATCAGCAGGACCACGACGCAAACCTCCAAAAATTCCTCCATACCGCCAAACAATAAGGAGAAATGCGTGTGCCGCACCAACCGCTTAGCCAACCTTGGCTACGTAGTGGAAAATGGAGTTCTAGGGCCCGACCCCGACTGCATGCGCCCCCTCCTGGAAATCCCTCTCCCCCACTGCCCCAAGGCCCTGAAACGATGCCTGGGTTTTTTCTCGTATTACGCCCAGTGGGTCCCAAATTATGTGAACAAGGCCCGCCCACTCATCAAGTCCACAGTTTTTCCCCTGACGGCTGTGCCCACCAGGCCTTCAACCACATCACGGCGGACATCGCCAAGGCCACGATGCACGTGGTCGACGAGACCCTCCCATTTCAGGTGGCGAGCGATGCATCAGACATAGCTCTGGCCGCCACCCTCAACCAGGCGGGCAGACCCGTGGCTTTCTTTTCCCGCACCCTTCATGCCTCCGAAATTCAGCACTCCTCTGTCGAAAAGCAGGCCCAAGCCATAGTAGAAGCTGTGCGACCTCGGAGGCATTACCTGGCCGGCAGGAGATTCACTCTCCTCACTGACCAACGGTCGGTTGCCTTCATGTTTAATAATACACAACGGGCAAGATTAAGAACGACAAGATTCTGAGGTGGAGGATCGAGCTCTCCACCTATAACTATGAGATCTTGTATCACCTGGGGAAGCTCAATGAGCCCCCTGATGCCCTATCCCGCGGTACATGTGCCAGCGCACAAGTGGACCGACTCCAAGCTCTCCACTATGACCCCTGCCACCCGGGGGTCACCCGGTTCGTCCATTTTGTCAAGGCCCGCAACCTGCCCTACTCCATTGAGGTCAGGACCGTAACCAGAGACTGCCAAGTCTGCGCAGAGTGCAAGCCCCACTTCTACCGGCCAGATAGAGCGCACCTGGTGAAGGCCTCCCGCCCCTTTGAACGCCTCAGCATGGACTTCAAAGGGCCCCTCCCCTCCACCGACCGCAACGTGTACTTCCTCAACGTAATTGATGAGTACTCCTGGTTGCCCTTCGCCATCGTGGGCAGCATGGTAGCATTGTGGATAGCACAATTGCTTCACAGCACCAGGGTTCCAGGTTCGATTCCGGCTTGGGTCACTGTCTGTGCGGAGTCTGGACATCCTCCCCGTGTGTGCGTGGGTTTCCTCTGGGTGCTCCGGTTTTCTCCCACAGTCCAAAGATGTGCAGGTTAGATGGATTGGCCATGATAAATTGCCCTTCGTGTCCAAAATTGCCCTTAGTGTTGGGTAGGGTTACTGGGTTATGGGGATAGGGTGTAGGTGTTGACCTTGGGTAGGGTGCTCTTTCCAAGAGCCGGTGCAGACTCGATGGGCCGACTGGCCTCCTTCTGCACTGTAAATTCTATGATAATCCCATGCCCCGACATGACTTCTGCCACGGTCATTAAAGCCCTGCACAGCATCTTCACCCTGTTCGGTTTCCCCACCTACATCCACAGCGACCTGAGATCCTCTTTCGGGAGCGATGAGCTGTGTCAGTTCCTGCTCAGCAAGGGCATCGCCTCGAGCAGGACGACCAGCTACAACCCCCGGGGAAACGGGCAGGTGGAGAAGGAGAACGGGACGGTCTGGAAGGCCGTCCTGCTGGCCCTGCGGTCTAAAACTCTCCCGGTCTCCCGCTGGCAGGAGGTCCTCCCCGATGCGCTCCACTCCATCCGGTTGCTCTTCTACACCACCACTAATGAGACCCCTCATGAACGTGTGTTTGCCTTCCGCAGGAAGTCCACCTCCGGGGTCTCGCTCCCAACATGGCTGACAGTTCCTGGACCCGTCCTCCTCCGGAAGCATGTGCGGAGCCATAAATCGGACCCCTTGGTCGAGAAAGTCCACCTCCTCCATGCCAACCCACAGTACGCCCACGTGGCACACCCCGACGGGCGCCAGGACACAGTCTCCCTCCGGGACCCGGCACCCACTGGGTCCCCACCCATGACCCCCGACCAGACACTGCTCCTCGCCCCCCCCGGTTGCCTCATTCACCCCTGCGCCACTCACCCTCCCTCCAGCGCACCTCACAGCAGCCCCACCCCAGCAGGATCCGTCCTCCCACTGGATCCACTCAGGGGTGATGAAGGAGAGGACAACATGCTCCCGGAGTCGCAGGTGACCACTTTGGCGCCCACATCACCACCAGGACTGAGGCGATCGTGGCGGAGGGTTAAAGCCCCCGACAAACTAAATCTGTAATGTTGTTCTTCACCCCCACCGGACTCCTTTTTTAAACAGGGGGTGAATGTGGTAAACACCACTCGTGATATATTGTATGTATTACGGCACTGCCAGTGTATTAAAGGTACTACAGTAAATCCCTGCCTGCTGGCTCCTCCCAGCAGGTGGCGTATAAAAGTGTAAGCTCTCCTGCGCTGCTCCCATTCTGGTTCCAGCTGCAGGAGGCACAACATCTTGTGCAATAAAGCCTCAATTGTATCACCATTCTTGTCTCGTGGTAATTGACGGTACATCAATCCTCGATATTTTGATTCATGATTTCACACATTTTAACTGTTTCCGGGATTTTTTATAGGGTCTTTTCGGCTTAGTCTCTGAAGGTTTTTATGAACGGGAATCTGCGTCCCTGATCCTGGGCAATATGAATGTGTTTTACTGCTCCTACCCGGTGAATTCAGATCTCTCGTTGCCATTTCAGTGCCAGTAACAGAGCTGCCTAACCAAAGGGTGGATGTTGGTGCAGGGTTTCGGAACGTTTCCTGAGATCCAATGATACTATCTTCAATCTGAATGGGACACCAGGATCCAGAGAAAAAGGCATCATGCCGCAAGCACCAGAATCCCATTGTACTGTATGGGACTGCCATCAGGGGGACAAGGCCACATTATTCCGGAGAATCATAGGGATGTTTCTCTACTCCCCTGGGCTCATTCAGGGTCAGCAACCAAATATATAACAAAAATCTTCAAAATGGGCAGTGCAGAAGGTATGAACGTTTGATCTTGTTCACTGGCTTGGCGTCATAAAGTCAAAACTGAGGTTGTAAAGTCGAAACGGAGTGTGAATTTGTAAATGTCTCCAGTACCGTTCTTCCCAACTCGAATGTTGCAGAGTCAAGGACTGCCTGTGTTAAATTTCATTGAGCCTACTGCAGGGGATTGGTATCATCCTCACCAGCTGCCACACCTCCCGTTTGGTATCATCAGCTAATTTTTAAATTTTACTCTATATTCCAAAAACCAAGCCATTTACAATTATTAGAAGAGCAGTGAGCCAAACACTGAACCTTCAAGAGACCCACTAGTGTGTAAAGTGCATTTGGTTATTACCATAAATTGCAGCATGTCGGTGCATAATAGGCATACAACACGACCTATTTTATCCAGTCTCCCAAAATATCATGGGCTGGATTCTCTGATTTTGAGGCTGTCCGGAGGATGTCTCTGGTTTTATGACGAAAAGGTTGGTGCCGCCCGCAGCGATGTTCTCACTGGTGAGGGGCCAGCAACCGTGCCACGTAAAATGCATGGCCTCCCGATATAAACGCCTGGAGAACTGCCGGGTCCGTGGTCGCGCACGCGCACAGTGATGACCAGCAATGGTCGCGCTGTCCAATATGTCGCCAGCCGCATGCGGACCCGACTTGCCAGACAGTGCCCCCTGGACACCCCCTGGACACCCCCCTGGACAACCCTCCAGCCCTTGCCGAAGCCCCGTCGGCCAGCAACACTGCACCCCCCTGCCCCCCCCCCCCCCCACCTCCCGTCTGTGGCGGCGCTGGACACAGTCCGCAGCTGCCATGCCGGGTTCCCGAAAACTGATCGCACACGTCCCCCGTGCCATCAGGAACTCGGCCCATCAGAGGCGGAGCATCGGGGAGGGCCTTCAGGTAACGTCCTGAGGCCGTCCAACGGCGTGCGGCGTATTCCTCGATGATGCCGTTTTGGAGGGGGGGGCAGAGCATCCAAAAACAGGTGCCGCCCCTGATTCGGTCGTAAACAGGGATTCTCCGGCCGATCTCCAATTCCGATATCGGCTTTGGGCAACGGAGAATCCCGCCCATTGTTTTTGCATATACTCAGCATATAAATCAGCCCCTCTTTTCAACCATGTAACTGTGTGGAGGTGCTGCTGCAGTGGTATTGTCACTGGACTAGTAATCCAGAGACCCAACGTAATGGGTTTGAATCCCACCATGGCAGATGGTGAAATGTGTATTCAATAAACATTTAAAATTAAAAGTCTAATGATGACCATTGTTGACTCATCTGGTTCCATCTGGTTCACTGAGGAACTCTGCCATCTATACCTGCCACTCAGCTCAAGGGAAGAGGCAATAAATGCTGGCCCAGCTAGCGACGCCCACAACCAATAAATAAATTGCTATACTCAATAATCAATTTATCGCCCCACAAATGCACACTTTACTTCCTGTTATCTTATAACCAGGCACAAGCAGATGATACAGGCTGCGTTAACCCGGATGCTGATGACATTTCAAAATGGCAAGCACTCACACTCAAATCAATCGTTCTCCTTTACACCCAGTCAGGGAGAAATTTCGAATCAAGATTTTGAATCACCTGTCTGGAAATCACCTTGTGGGGCAATGCCAGATTTATTTAGACAGTAGAGTGTTTTACTACATTAAAGGCACTTGATAAATGCAAACTGTTGTTTGGTCAGAAAATTGTTTATTTTATTCTTCTTAAAGATTCTGCATCTGTAACAAAGTGTGTCAAGCAGAGTTTGACAGACAAAACATGCACTGGACATTTCTGATCACGAGCAGAGATTGCTAATGTCTCACATTTCCCACCTTCTTTTCTAAAGAGCACGATCCAAGCTTTATTGAAGGGCGATAAATCATTATGCACTGAAAGTTCATATTTTAACAAGTGAAGAGAGCGAGCAGCTGACCAGAGAGAGGAAAA
Source organism: Scyliorhinus torazame (assembly GCF_047496885.1). Classification (NCBI taxonomy): domain Eukaryota; kingdom Metazoa; phylum Chordata; class Chondrichthyes; order Carcharhiniformes; family Scyliorhinidae; genus Scyliorhinus; species Scyliorhinus torazame. The sequence continues at coordinate 155,690,965 of NC_092718.1, read as the reverse complement.
TGGGCAACTGACCATAGAGAAGAAATGGAGAAACTGACCATCGAAGGGAAAGGGGGATGGCACGATAGCACAGTGTTTAGCACTGCTGCCTCACAGTGCCAGGCACCCGGGTTCGATTCTGGCCTTGGGTGGCTGTGTGGAGTTTGCAAGTTCTCCCCGTGTCTGAGTGGGTTTCCTCTGGGTGCTCCAGTTTCCCAACATGTGCAGGTTACATGGATTGGCCATGCTAAAATTGCCCCTTTGTGTTCAAAACTGACCATTGGAAGGAAAGAGGGGCGGCAAAGTGGCACAGTGGTTAGCACTGTTGCTTCACAGCGCCAGGGACCCAGGTTCGATTCCCGGCTTGGGTCACTGTCCGTGTGGAGTCTGCATGTTTTCCCCGTGTCTGCGTGGGTTTCCTCCGAGTGCTCCGGTTTCTTCCCACAAGTCCCGAAAGACGCGCTTGTTAGGTGAATTGGACATTCTGAATTCTCCCTCGGTGTACACGAACAGGTGCCGGAGTGTGGCGACTAGGGGATTTTCACAGTAACTCCAGTGCAGTGTTAATGTAAGCCTACTTGTGACAATAATAAATATTATTATTATGAAAAGATGTCAGGTTAGGTGGGGTTCTGTGGGACTCATTGCGGTATCAGACTGGAAGCCAAGTCACTGAATGTCTTTAAAGCAGAGATAGATAGGTTCTCGATCAATAAATGGATCCAGGGTTATGGGGAGAAGGGGGAATGAGAAATGTATCAGCCATGATCGAAAGGCGGTGTAGATTCTATGGGCCGAATGGCCTCATTTTACTCCTGTATCTTATGGTCTTATGGACAGCTGGTTGCGGGGATGGGGCGGGGGAGTGGACCTAGGTAGAGTGCCCTTTCGGAGGGTCGTGCAGACTGGAAAGATCGAATAGCCTCTTTCTGCACTGTGGGGATTCGATGAGACACAGACCATAGAGAGGGAATGCAGACGTTGAGCAGACAGGGAAAAGAGAGACACAGGCCATTGAGGGGAAAGTTCTGACCGGACAGAGGGAGGAAAATGCGGGAGAATCCAACCAAAGACTTGCGGGAAGAGAGAGAGAGAAAATCACCCGAGAGCTGCTATAAAGAAAGAGAGAAAGAAGGAGAAAGAGAGCAGGGTTGTGGAAGGGAAGGAAGCGCTGTGCTGTCTGCAGTCAGGCCGGGCAGGCAGGGGTTAAGTTAGGAGGAGGAGGGACGCCTTTTCCGTCGCTAGGGAGAGGGATCGGTAGGAAACACAAGTATGTGACTGTAAACACCGTGTCCAGGAGGGCGTGAGGCCCCTTTAAGCACCTCTCCCCGACCCCGGCACGGTGGCTCCAGGCTCCGGGATCAGCACCTGGACCCCAGGGAAAGACTCTGGACAAAGTTTGCGATTAAAGGGAAAGGTCTCCGAGGCCCCGTGCAATTTGAGTCCCCCCCCCCCCCCCCTCCCCAGGTGGGGGTATGCTGTGATTCTGGTCAAACTGCACAAGGCATGGCCAACGCTCACAATATGCAATCAGCCACCGCCAAGAGCATCCGTCCCTTTAAATCCAGCGAGGAGTACCTGTTCGCCATGAAGGAGGACCTGGCCGAGTGGCTGAATGACCTGTACGGGCTGGAGATGGCACTGGAGGGCTTCATGGAGGTGCTGGAGACAGGCTGGGTGCTGTGCCAGCATGCCAACAATGTGACCAGGGTGGCCCAGGACTTCTCCCGGGACTACCCCCAGCTGCTGTCCAAACTGAAGCTGCCACAGAGCGGGGTCACCTACACCACCACTGCCCAGCCTGGAACCTTCCTGGCCCGGGACAACGTCTCCAACTTTATCCAATGGTGCCGTAAGGAGCTGGAGATTAAAGGTGAGCGGGTGCATCCTGGCAGACTTTAGATTTTAACCTGGTGCTTTCAGAGGTATCCTAGTCGAAGGATCACTTAGATCCGAAAAGTTAACTCTGTTCCTCTCTCCACAGATGCTGCCAGACCTGCTGGGTTCTTCCAGCATTTTCTGTTTTTGTTTCAAATTCCCAACATGCTGCAGTGCTTTGCATTTATTTGAGTGACATGGGTTAAGGTGGGGGATTGTTATGAGCCTGTTCTGTGCAAGTAATATTCTTTCCCAATCTCTTTCTCTCCTACACGCGCCCCCCCCCCCCCCCACCCTTCGCCCTACCATCTTGCCAGTGTATACCCCCATGCCAATAATACCAATAAGGGTCCGCCCGAGTCACTATTCCTGAGCTACGAGGGATGAACATAAGAACTAGGAGCAGGAGTAGGCCATCTGGCCCCTCGGGCCTGCCCCGCCATTCAATGAGATCATGGCTGATCTTTTGTGGACTCAGATCCACTCTCCAGCCCAAACACCATAACTCATAATCCCTTTATTCTTCAAAAAACTATCTATCTTTATCTTAAAAACATTTAATGAAGGAGCCTCAACTGCTTCAATGGGCAGGGAATTCCGTAGATTCACAACCCTTTAGGTGAAGAAGTTCCTCCTAAGCTCAGTCCTATTTTGAGGCTATGCCCCCTAGTTCTGCTTTCACCCACCAGTGGAAACAACCTGCCCGTTTCTATGCTATCTATTCCCTTCATAATTTTATATGTTTCTAGAAGATCCCTCCCCGCATCCTTCTAAATTCCAACAAGTACAGTCCCAGTCTACTCAGCCTCTCCTCGTAATCCAACCCCTTCAGCTCTGGGATTAACCCAGTGAATCTCCTCTGCACACCCTACAGCGCCAGTACGTCCTTTCTCAGGTAAGGAGACCAAAACTGAATACAATACTCCAGGTGTGGCCTCACTAACACCTTATACAATTGCAGCATAACCACCCTAGTTTTAAACTCCATCCCTCTAGCAATGAAGGACAAAACTCCATTTGCCTTCTTAATCACCTGTTGCACCTGTAAACTAAGTTTTTGCGACTCATGCGCTAGCACACCCAGGTCTCTCTGAACAGCAGCATGTTTTAATATTTTATCATTTAAATAATAATCTCTTTTGCTGTTATTCCTACCAAAATGGATAACCTCACATTTGTCAACATTGTATTCCATCTGCCAGACCCTAGCCCATTCACTTAGCCTATCCAAATCCCTCTGCAGACTTCCAGTATCCTCAGCACTTTTTGCTTTACCACTCATCTTCGTGCCATCTGCAAACTTGGACACATTGCACTTGGTCCCCAATTCCAAATCATCTATATAAATTGTGAACAATTGTGGGCCCAACACTGATCCCTGAGGGACACCACTAGCTACTGATTGCCAACCAGAGGAACACCCATTAATCCCCACTCTTTGCTTTCTATTAATTAACCAATCCACTATCCATGCTACTACTTTCCCCTTAATGCCATGCATGTTTATCTTATGCAGCAACCTTTTGTGTGGCACCTTGTCAAAAGCTTTCTGGAAATCCAGATATACTACATCCATTGGCTCCCCATTATCTACCGCATTGGTACTGTCCTCAAAAATTCCACTAAATTAGTTAGGCACGACCTGCCCTTTATGAACCCATGCTGCGTCTGCACAAAGGGACAATTTCCATAAGATGCCTCGCTATTTCTTCCTTGATGATAGATTCCAGCATCTTCCCTACTACCGAAGTTAAGCTCACTGGCCTATAATTACCCGCTTTCTGCCTACCTCCTTTTTTAAACAGTGGTGTCACGTTTGCTAATTTCCAATCCGCTGGGACCACCCCAGAGTCTAGTGAATTTTGGTAAATTATCACAGTGCATTTGCAATTTCCATAGCCATCTCTTTTAGTACTCTGGGAAGAATTCCATCAGGGCCAGGAGAGTTGTCTACCTTTAGCCCCATTAGCTTGTCCATCACTACCTCCTTAGTGATAACAATCATCTCCAGGTCCTCACCTGCCATAGCCTCATTTCCATCAGTCACTGGCATGTTATTTGTGTCTTCCACTGTGAAGACCAACCCAAAAAACCTGTTCAGCTCCTCAGCAATTTCCTCATCTCCCATTATTAAATCTCCCTTCTCATCCTCTAAAGGACCAATAAAAGGTGGTATCCTATTTGACTGTGACAGGCATCACAGAAGATATGATCCTTTCCCCTTGCCTGTGGTTCCCTCCATTTTAAGTGGCTCACCCAAAACGTCATTGGGTTTCGATCAAAGGTCATCCTCCGGGAACATTAATCCTGCCTCGTTCTCTCCACGGATGAGCCCTGACCTCCCAACTCTTTCCGAAGATGTCCGCATTTTAATTTTATCAGTTTGGTTATGAAAAAAGAAGTAGGGGGGGAAATAAAACATTGCATTTATATCATGTCTTTCACACTCCCGATCACCCAAACAATGAAGTATTTTGGAGTGTGAAATGTAAGAAATGCTGCAGCCAATTTATTCACAGCAAGTGCCCACAAACAGCAATGTGATCAATGACCAGACAAACTAGGAACATAGAAACAGGAGTAGGCCATTCAACCCCTCGAGCCTGTCCCACCATTTAATGAGATCATGGCCAATCTGTGGCCTAACTCCTTGGGCTGGTTTGTCCCACACTAAAATCGCATTTGGCGTGTGGGCGGAGAATCAAATTTCCCGATGGAATCAGGCCCGGCGGCGCTCCGGCGATTCTCCTGGCCCCGAATATCCGCGCACCTGCGAATTACGCCGCGCAGCTGGGAGGGGCCATTGCCAGAGGCCCGCCCAGCGATACTCCGCTCCGGACCAGCCAAGATCCTGACGGCGTGGAATTAACATGGCATGGCCGGTCGGGATGCTTGTGTGGTTGGCGGCGGGGGGGGTCGGGCACCGAGGGGGGCTTTATGGGCGGCCGGGGGAGAGATTGGGCTGGACGGATCCTTGGGCACACGGCCGATCGGGGGGGGGGGGGGGCCTAGTTTCTTTGTGTGGGTCCGCGGTCCGAGTCCCCCATGGCGATTGGCACGGCCGCTGGAGGCCGCCGCCATGCGCGGACTCGGAACCGGAAGTGCGGGGGCCTGTAGCGGGAAGCACTTCGGGTCCCTGCTAGCCCCCTGCAGGTAAGTGAATCAAGTTGATTTGTTTTCAGGAAACTCGGGAATGCAATGCCTGCATTCTTACGCCGGCGTGGGGACATAGCCCCATTTTCGGAGAATCCAGCCCCATTTTCTTGCCTTTGGCCCATTTCCCTTAATATCTTTACTTAAATCTATTCATCTCAGATTCAAAACTTGCAGGTGGCTGGTTTAGCACAGGGCTAAATCGCTGGCTTTTAAAGCAGACCAAGGCAGGCCAGCCGCACGGTTCAATTCCTGTATCAGCCTTCCCGAATAGGCGTCGGAATGTGGTGACGAGCGGCTTTTCACAGTAACTTCATTGAAGCCTACTTGTGACAATAAGCTATTATGTACTGTGTACGTTCCTCGGCCGCAGAAAAATACTTTTCTCCGTACTTTGGTACATGTGACATCAAATCAAAATACACAAAGTAAATACATAGACATTGGGTGAAACATACGGAGTGTCGTGCTGCACAGTTGCGTGGAGAGATCAGATCGGTCCATAAGAGGGTCATTCAGAAGTCTGGTAACAGCGGGGAAGAAACTGCTTTTGAATCTGTTTGTGCGTGTTCTCAGACTTCTGCATCTCCTGCCCGATGGAAGAGTTTGGAAGAGAGAATAACTCAGGGGGAGGTGTCTCTGATTATGCTGCCCACTTTCCCAAGGCAGCGGGAGGTGTAGACCGAGTCAATGGATGGGAGGCGGGTTCGCGTGATAGACTGGGCTGTGTTCACGACTGTCTGTAGTGTCTTACGGTCTTGGGCCGAGCAGTTGTCATATCAGGCTGCGATGCAGTCAATAGGATGCTTTCTATGGTGCATCTGTAAAAATTGATAAGAGTCAATGTGGACATGCCAAATTTCCTTAGTTTCCTGAGGAAGTATCGGCACTGTTGTGTTTTCTTGTGTCGTACTCTCTCTCAGGGAAACTTGCTTTAAGCTGGTCAGAGAGCACACAGCAGAGTTGCAAAGTAGAGTATAAAACCTTCATCAGCTCTCTGCCCAGAGGGCAGGTCCCACCCAAATGGACCACAACTTCCACCACAGGTAAGGCAAGGAGGCAGGTCCCAAATTCCACCCCAGCTGGAATGGGGATTGAATCCCATGTGGTTGGCACAAATCTGATCCACACCAGCCATCTGCACCCCCTGCAAAGGGGTTCAAGTTGCCATGGCAACATACAATTTTACACGCACGTTGTAACCTGGAGTGACAGATAGGATGTCAGAGGCATCACATGGCTAACCAGGACTCTCTTATTGTCTTACTGTCCAATAGGGAGCAAGAATAGGCCATTAGGCCCATTACGCCTGCTCCAATATTCAATGAGGCCATGGCTAATGCTCTATCTCAACTCCATTTTCCTGCACGATCCCTGTGTCTCTTGATGTCATTAGTATCCAGAAATTGATTTCTGTCCAGAGTATCCTCAATGATTGGGCTTCCACAACCATCTGGGATGGTCAATTCCAAAGATCCACCATCCTCCTCCTCTCAGAAATGACCTCCCCCGTTATTCCGAGACTGTGTCCCCTGGTTCGAGACTCACCAGCAAGTGCAAACATCCTATCTACATTTTGGTCAGTTACATTTTGGCTGTGAGCGAATAAAGCAACAATTCTTTTGTCAATTCCCTTTTGTTGATTTTGTGCTAGTGCTGTGTGAGTTTTGTTTACTTACACTTTATGAACTTCAAGGTCCCTTTGTGGCAGACAGGAGTATGTAGCTGAGGCATTCCTGTTTCTGGTGTTAGCTTGTGAGGGTACAGCAGGGTACTGGATTGACCGAGAGTTATGGACCATCTTAGTAAAATCAGCATGGTCACGGGAACGGTAAAGTCCACAGATAACCACAGGGGCCTAGTTGCTGTTCACTGCTAGTTAATGAGGTCAGGGTCTTGACAATTCGCATTTAACAGTAAAACATCCGAGGCACTTGGAAGGAGCAAATTATCAAACAAGATTTGACACTGCAGGGCAGCACGGTGGTGCAGTGGTTAGCACTGCTGCCTACGGCGCTGAGGACCTGGGTTCGAATCCAGGCCCTGGGTCACTGCCCGTGTGGAGTTTGCACATTCTCCGCGTGTCTGCATGGGTTTCAAATCCACAACCCAAAGATGTGCAGGTTAGGTGGATTGGCCACTCTAAATTGCCCCTTAATTGGGAAAAAAAAAATTGGGTACTCTAAATTTATAAAAACAAAATATGTACATATATTGAAAAAAATTGACACTGAACAACTTAAAGAAATGTGGGATGGATGACCAAAAGCACGGCCGTAAAAATAAGTTTTGATCTCAAAGAACAAGAGGTGCAGAGGTTAAGAGAGGGGATTCCAGAGCTTAGGACCTAGGCAGCTCTACCTAGGGCCACTCCCCTGTCCCCATGCATTCATCATGGCCAACCCACCTTACCTGCAAAGCGGTGTACTATTGGAGGAAACTGGAGCACCGGGAGGAAACCCACGCTGACACTGGGAGAACATGCAAACGCCACACAATGGCCCACAGTCGGAATCGAACCCGGACCCATGGCGCTGTGAGGCGACAGTGCTAACCACTGTTCCACCGTACCGTACTAAAGGCACGCCCACCTGTGGTGGAGCGATATAAACCAGGGATCCTCAAAAGGTCTGAATTGGAGGAATGCAGATATCTCAGAGGGTTGTTGGTTGGTGGTGATTACAGTGATGGGGGAACGGAGGTAAGGCTATGCAAAAGATGAGAATTTTCAAATTGCGTCATTGCTGGACTGGGATACAGTGTAGGTCAACGAGCACAGGTTGAACAAAATTGGTGTGAGTTAAGGCACTTTGGGCAGAATGAGCTCAGGCTGGTTTACAGAGGGTGCAAGGTGAGACGTCACGAAAGCATTGGTAACAAAGGCATGGATGTAAACTTCAGCGCAGGTGAGCTGAGGCTCGAGGAGAATCAGGTGACGTTATCAACGTGAAAGTAGGTGATCTTGATGGAGGAGAGGAAATGAGATCAGAAATCCAGTTCAGGGTCAAAAATGAGACAAATGTTACAAACATTCTGGGCAGCGAGATTGATGAGCTCAGCCAATATTGAACACAGATTCCCATGGGGAAAGAAGACAATAGATGGGATTCTTCAACCTTCCCACTGGCGGGATCTTCCAGTGCCATCTGATGTTGGCTCACCCCATGGCGGTTTCCCCAGCTGTGGGGTGAGAGAGCCACTCAAAACTCCGTTAACATTGGCGGGACCTGAAGACCCTGCCGGTGGCCAATGCTGCCTCCACCACAGGAAAATGCGCCATGGGATGGAGGCTGGAAAATCCCGGCCAATGATTTCAGTCTTCCCAATATTTAACTGGAGGAGATTGTGGCTAATCCAGTACTGGATGTCTGAAAAGCAGTGTGACAAAAAAAACAACATAATTGCATTTAGATAGCACCTTTAACATAGAAAAATGTCCAAAGGTGCCTCACCAGGGTTGCTATCAGACAAAAATCTATGTCAAGCCTCGCCTGTTGAAGGCCCATCCCCCAATATTGGTACGGGGTTGATAGGGCAGGGCAGTGGGCCTAGGTAGAGTGCTTTTTCAGATGGTCAGTGCAGACTCGATGGGCCAAATGGCCTCCTTCTGCACTGTAGGGATTCTATGGTTCCCAAAGATACCAGAAATGGATTTGAGGTGGCACCAAAGGCACGAATTGAAAGAACGAGTTTTCAGAGATCTTTATGGATGGAGGAGGTCACAGAGATGGGCAAAGGGCAAGGCTCTGGAAGGCTCTGTATATGAGAATAAGAATTTAAAATTTTGTGGTGAACCAATAGTTAACATAGGTCCCATTTCCATATTTAATTGCAGATGTGCCTTTGGCAGAAGTTGCTGACAATTTAGTCTTTAACTTTAGAAAATGTCCAATTCTTTCTGTGTTGGAAACCTCCTATTGTCTCTCCACTCCTGCCATAGTACTGAAACAGCCTCTGTCAAAGTCAGAAACAGCATCCTATCTCACTGTGACTGTGGTAATTATCCCTCATCATCCTTCTCGTCCTGTACACGGTCTTCAGTGCAGTTGGCCACACTATCATCTTCCAATGGATTTATATTTAAATTCCTCCTGGTCTCCCAATCTCTGTAAACCAGCTCCAGCCTTATGACTCTACATCCCCTTCCCTCAACATAGGAATATAGGAATTAGGAGCAGCAGTAGGCAATTCAGTCCTTTGAGCCTGCTCCACCATTCATTCAGTAGGGGCTTTTCACAGTAACTTCATTGCAGTGTTAATGTAAGCTTACTTGTGACAATACAGATTATTATTAAAGATCATGATTAATCTCTTCCCGGTCTCAAATCCACCTCCCCATCTGTTGCCCATATCCCTTTAACCCATTATATATATCGATCTCCTTCTTGAAACCATTTAATGACTCAGATTCCACCGCACTATGGTGCAGTGAGTTGCACAAATACACCACTCTCTCGAGAAATAGCTCCTCCTCATCTCAATTCTAAATCTACTGCCTCTCATTCAAGATCTCTGCACTCCTCTAATTGTGACCTCCCACTTTATCACTGGCGACCATGCCTTCAGCTGCCTAGACACTGAGATGTGGCATTCCCTCCCTAAATCTCTCCACCTCTCTCCCGCTCCTCCTTTAAGACCCTTACTAAAACCCACCTCTTTGCCTGAGCTTTGATCATCTGCCCTAATGTCTGCCCAGTGACGTTCATATGAAGTGCCTTGGCGTGGTTTCCTAGGTGCTATATAAATGCACATTTTTCTTGTTGAGGCCGATAGCGTTTACTGTTCGATCTAATGCAAAACTGAGTGAATAAAGAGCACTCATTCAGCACCGTGTACTATGGTGGGGGTGGAACCACCCTTCCTGTAATTCAGTGAGGCAATTGAAAGGACTTGTCTTTGTTATTGCTTTAAAAAGTAACAAAGCTGTCTACTGCTTTTAAAATGGCACTGTATTTACCAAAGGAGAGTTTTCCAAATTATTTTTCTGTTTGCAAACACAATTGAAACAGCCATCTCACAACAAGGTGTGCTATCGTAGGAGAAAATAAACTTGGGAGTCTGTGCGCACCAGTGTCATTTAAAGCTTCTGGGTAGTAGCAAAGAGCAGTCAAAAAAGCTGATGGAATGTTTGTTTTTATCATGGAGGCTGGGGCACAAAGCGAAGGAAGTTACGCTTCAGTTGTATAGAGTCTTGGTCAGACCTCATGTACTGTACTCAGTTTTGGCTCCACGCCACCCCAGGGGGGAGAGAGTTGCTCTGGAGAGGGTGCATCGCAGATTCACCAGAATAAGAAAAAGGCTCAGAGAGAGATATTGAGGAGAAATGTGCACAAACTTGACTGGTGTTTCCTTGAGTCTAAATGATTGGGGGGCCATTTAATTAAAACATTATCTGATTTAAATGGTAGTTACAGAAAAACAACTTATTTTGCGAGGGGGATCATTAAGGGGACAGAATCAAAAGATGAGAGCCAGGTCATTCAGGAGGGAAATCAGGAAGTAATGTTTCACACACACAGCACTCTTGAACTCCTCGTGCCACTGCTCCTCTCTCCCCTCCCCCCCCAACCCACTGCTCCCGCCTCCCCGAGAATTCCTGGGACAGTAGGGGCATTCGAGATTGAGATTATCAGGGTTTTATTGGGTATCTGCGCATTGGTGAGTGAATAGATGAGCTACAGATCAGTACTTGACTGCTTTGAGGGGCTGAATGGCCTACTCCCAGTGTACATTATACCTGGGAATTTCCCAGCGACATGGAAGAAGCACCACTGAAGAATTACACCAGGCCGGCTCGCAAACTCACCGACTTGTTACAATGCAGGAGACCATTCACCTCATTGTGTCAGTCGCAGCCCTTCAGAGGAGCAATTCATCCAGTCCCACTCTCCCGGATTCTCCCCGGAACTCTGCTTTTTACTTAAAAATAATCCAGGTCTCTCTTAAATGCTTCGATTGAACCTGCTTCCGCCACACTCTCTCCAACAGCACAGTCCAGATCCTAACCTCTCGCTGCGTTCCAACTATTTTCCTCACACCGCCATTGCTGTTTTTTATGCCAATTGCCTCAGATCTCTGCCTTCTGTCCTCGATCCTTCCACCAACGGGAACAGTGTTTGCCTACATGATCCCCCACTTCCCTGAGCTTTCGCTGGAGGAGGGCTCTCACCGGCAACAGCTACCCGTCTGGCAGCCGCAGGCCACCAACTGAAGAGGCGAAAACTTCAATTAGTGCCCACTTGGGTGCTTGAGTGGAGCATCAGAAATGCCGCACAAGTCAAGAGCAGAGTCAGGAATCACAGCGGGTGTCATCGTCACCCCTTCTACCAACAGGCCCTCAGGTCAGGAAAGGGAGCAAAATGGCAGGGCTCTGGGCAGCATCATTCGATTGATCAAATTAAACTGAGCTCCAAAACAAGAAGGGAGAATAACAAATGCAAATCCTGTAGCACAAAAGGAGAAAGGATTCATTGCGGCCAAATACAGAATATTCGGAAACGAGATACAGTAAATGATGGACAGAGGCTCAAAGAAGGACCAGTAGAAACTATAGCCAGAGACTAGACCATGACAGTTCTTTAGTATATTTGTAACATTGTACAGCAGTGAGAGAGTAGGTGAGGAAATGCAAACGAAATAGAAAATGAGGATGAGTCTAATGTAGTATAAGAAATCATTCCTTTCCCAGTGAATGCAAGGAGAAATTACAGAGCACCGTGCTCTCTCTCTCAGTATTGTAGTGATACTCTGAGTGTAACTGACTTCTGCATATATCAGCTGGAAGCCTGGAGCAGTCTGAAAGAGCTGAAAACAAATGAATCTCCGAGAGTAGTGAGAGAGCCAGGGGAGCAGATGTGTGAAGCAATAATTGACTCTCTCAGAAATGACGGTCACCACTGGGGTACAGGGGAGATCTTGTGGCACAGTGGCTTGCTGCCCCGGAGCCGGTCGCTCCGGGTTCAGGTTCCACCCCAGGACTCGATAGCTAAGGAAAGTGCATTAACACAGTCGAACAGATTATGCAGCAGGGCACGCTGCTGACCTGAGCAGGGTCAGGTCCCAAAATGGCACCACTCCAAAAAAGTCTATAAATCCAGATGATTTAGCCTTTGTGTCTCTCTCTGTCCCTGCACTGATTAGAATTGACATCCATATTAGGCTCTCCAGTCAATTATCGTGCCGTGGAGGCCTCACGAGATTTTATTAAAGGTAGTTTGCTTCTAGCTTGGCAGGTTGCTGTCCACGTGTAGCAAGTTCCTGGCTTGAGAGGAAGAAGAGATTCCTGGTATCGTTGTACCTGATGAATTCATGCCTGAGTGTGAAACTATGATTAAAACCACATGCTGTGTCTAGGAAGTTATGCTTGATTAAATTGGCCAACAGCCTCCTGGTTTTTAAAAATTATTCATTTGTTTACGGGATGTGGGCGTCGCTGGTTAGGCCAGCATTTATTGCCCAGCCCTAGTTGCCCTTCAGTAGGTGGTGGTGAGTTGCCTCCCGAACCGCTGCAGTGCTTGAGGTGTAGGTACACCCACTGTGCTGTTCGGGAGGGAGTTCCAGGATGTTGCCCCAGCGACAGTGAAGGAACAGCGATATATTTCCAAGTCAGGGTGGCGAGTGACTTGGAGGGGAACCTCCAGGTGGTGGGGTTCCCAGGTATCTGCTGCTCTTGTCCTTCTAGATGGTAGTGGTCGTGGGTTTGGAAGGTGCTGTCTAAGGAAACTTGGTGAGTTCCTGCAATGCATCTTGTAGATGGTACACACGGCTGCCACTGTTAGTCAGTGTTGGAGGGTTTGAATGTTTGTGGAAGGGGAGCTATCAAGTGGGCTGCTTTGTCTTGGATGGTGTCAAACTTCTTGAGTGTTGTTGGAGCTGCACTCCACCAGACAAATGGAGAGTATTCCATTACGCTCCTCACTTGTGCCTTGTAGATGGTGGACAGGCTTTGGGGGGGTGGGGGCGGGTCAGGAGGTGAGTTACTCACCATAGGATTCCTAGCCTTTGACCTGTGGCTAGTCCAGTTCAGTTTCTGATCAATGGTAACCCCCAAGGTGTTGATTGTGGGGGATTCAGTGATGGTAATGCCATTGGGTGTAAAGGGGTGGTGGTTAGATCCTCTGTTATAGGAGATGGTCATTGCCTGGCACTTGTGTAGCGCGAATGTAACTTGCCACTTGTTAGCCCAAGCCTAGTTATTGTCCAGGTCTTGCTGCACATGGACATGGTCTACTTCATTATCTGAGGAGCTGTGAATGGTGCTAAACATTTTGCAGTCATCTGCAACCATCCCCACTTCTGACCTTATGATGGAAGGGAGGTCATTGATGAAGCAGCTGAAGATGGTTGGGTCTAGGACACTACTGAGGAACTCCTGCAGTGATGCTCTGGAGTTGAGATGATTGACCTCCAACCACCACAACCATCTTCCTTTGTGCCAGGTATGACTCCAACCAACGGAGAGTTTTCCCCCGATTCCCATTGACGCCAGTTTAGCTAGGGCTCCTTGATGCCATACTCTGTCAAATGCTGCCCTGATGTCAAGGGCAGTCACTCTCACCTCACCTTTGTCCATGTTAGAACCAAGGCTGTAATGAGGTCAAGAGCTGAGTGACCCTGGCGGAACCCAAACTGAGTGTCCATGAGCAGGTTATTGCTGAGTAAGTGCCACTTGATAGCACTGTTGATGACTAAGTCCATCACTTTGCTGATGTTGGAGAGTAGACTGATAGGGTGGTAATTGGCTGGGTTGGATTTGTTCTGTTTCTGGTGTACAGGACCCACCAGGATAATTTTCCACATTGCCGGGTAGATGCCAGTGTTGTAGCTGTACTGAAACAGCTTGGCTAGGGATGCGGCAAGTTCTGGAGCACAAGCATTCAGTACTATTGCCGGAATATTGTCAGGACCCATAGCCTTTGCAGTATCCAGTGCCTTCAGCCATTTCTTGATATCACATGGAGCGAATCGTATTGGCTGAAGACTGACATCTGTGATGCTGGGGACCTCCGGAGGAAACCAAGCTAAACTGGATCATCCACTCAGCATTTCTGGCTGAAGATTATTGCAAATATCTCAGCCTTGTCGTTTGCACATATATGCTGGGCTCCTCCATCATTGAGGATGGGGATATTTGAGGAGCCTCCTCCAGTGAGTTGTTTAATAGTCCACCACCATTCACGGCTGGATATGGCAGGACTGCAGAGCTTAGATCTGATCCGTTCGTTATGGAATCGCTTTGCTCTGTCTATTCTTTGCTGCTTATGCTGTTTGGCACACAAGTAGTCCTGTGTTGTAGCTTGAAAAGGTTGACACCTCATTTTTCGGCATGCCTGATGTTGCTCCGGCAGACTCTCCTGCACTCTTCATTGAACCCGGGTTGATCCCCTGGCTTGGTGGTAATGGTAAAGTGGGGGATATGCCGGGCCATGAGGCTGCAGATTGTGGTTGAATACAATTCGGCTGCTGCTGATGGCCCACAGCGCCTCATGGATACCCAGTCTTGAGTTGCTAGATCTGTTCGAAGTCTATCCCATTTAGCACGGTGGTAATGCCACAAAACACGATGGAGGGCATCCTCAATGTAAAGACGGGACTTTGTCTCCACAAGGGCTGTGCGGTGGTCACTTCTACTGATACTGTCATGGACAGATGCATCTACAGCAGGCACATTGGTGAAGATGAGGTCAAGTATCAGTTATGTCCTTTAGGATCCAGCCAGCTCAGTCTGTGGTGGTATTACCAATACCACTGTTGATGATGGACTTTGAAGTCCCCTATCCAGAGCATATTCTGCGTCCTTTCCACCCTTAGTCCTTTCTCCAAGTGGTGTTCAACATGGAGGAGTACAGATTCATCAGCTGATGGTGGCCGGTACGTGGTAATCAGCAGGAGGTTTACTTGCCCAGGTTTAACCTGAAGCCATGAGACTTCATGGGGTCCAGTGACGATGTTGAGGACTCCCTGGAAAACTCTAGATAAATACAAGTCTTTCTTTCTTTTTGTAAACAAAATAAAATCCCAAAATGCAGGACATGCTCGGCAGGTCTGGCAGCATCTGTGGAGGGAGAACCAGCCGTAACGGCTGGATTCCCCGGTGCCCCAGCTACGTGTTTCTCGGCGTCGCGCATTCGCTGGCGGCGGGATTCTCTCTTCCCACCGCTTGTCAATAGAGTTTTCCATTGAAGTCACCACACGCTGCCGGGAAACTCGGGGGCGAGGGGCCGCTGCCAGCGGGAAGAGGGAACCCCGACGGTTGGAGAATTCTGGCCAAAGTTTCAAGTCAATGACCTTTCATCAGATAAAAGCAAATTACTGCGGATGCTGGAATCTGAAACGAAAGAGAAAATGCTGGACAATCTCAGCAGATCTGGCAGCATCTGTACGGAGAGAAAAGAGCTAACGTTTCGAGTCCGATGACTCTTTGTCAAAGCTAACAGACCGAGAAAGTGGGAAATATTAATACTGTGGAGTGAGAATGAAAGATGAGTCATAGCCACAGAAACCCAGGGAAACCGGGTGCTAATGGAGTGAAGGGACGATGTGTTTGGTGGTGGCATCACGCTGGAGTTGGTGAAAATGCCAGAGGATTATGATTTGCATACGGAGGCTGGTGGGATGAAATGTGAGAACGAGGGGGACTCTATCCTTGTCCTGGGAGGGAGTGGACACCTTTCATCAGAACTGGACAACGTTCATAAAGCCACACAGTTTTACAGCACAGAAAGCGGCCCTTCGGCCCATCGTGTCTGCATCGGCCTTCAAACACCTATTTATTCTAAGCCCATTTTTCAGCTCTTTGTCTGTATCCTTGTGCACTGCGGTGTTTCCAGTGCCCTTCTCTAACATCGTCCAGTTCTGATTGTAAAGGCATCAATCTGAAATGTTGGATGGGGTTTTCCATCGCCTGCTCCCCCGCCCCTCCCTCTCGCGGCAAGTTTTCCAGTGGTGGAGGCGGTTTGCCATTGGCTGGCGGCGGGGTTTCCCGATCCCACTGAGGACTATGCCGTTTTGTGCAGCCCGCCCGCCCCATCGCCGGGGGGACCCAATGGGATGGGCTGGAAAACCCCCACTTGGTAACTTTGTTTCCCGCCCCACAGATGCTGCCTGATTCCGTTTCTCGCATTTTGTTTTTATTTCATTTCAGATTTTCAGCTTGCGCTATATTTTACTTTTGTTTTATTTACTAATAAACACCCTGTCCATTGCTGCTAACCACACATTGTTGCTATGCTGGCGATGACACATGTTCTACTCTAGCAGAATGGTCAGATTGAATCGATATTGGATCAGAGATTGGTGTGAAATTGGACTCAAGCAGGGTGTAAAACAGATGGAATCGCATTTGTTACCTTTTTAAAAATTCACTCATGAGCAGTGCGCATCGCTGGGCCAGGCCCGCATTTATTGCCCATCTCTATTTGCCCTTGAGAAGGTGGTGGTGAACCGCCTTCTTGAACCGCTGCAGTCCCTATGGTGTATGTATACCCACTGTGCTGTTAGGGAGGGAGTTCCAGAATTTTGAACCTTTTATAACGCACGGTCCATATTCCGATCTAGGAAAGTCATTTAATTGAGGATTGGCTGGGGGTGTGTAACTGTCAATCAATGAAATATCATTTGTATTGAGTCCTTACCCAAGTCCAATTTCACTCCCTCTCCCATTGTATTCCCGTTTAGTCTGCACCTCCACCATTGTCTCAACTCAATGATTAATGTTCTGGATGAGTTTCATATAATATAGTGTAAAATGGGGAAGTGAGAGGCTGATGGTGGTATGAATGGCTGCTCCTGCTCGGTGGCTGTATTCCCAGATTGTAGTGATTTGACTGAGGAATTCCAGTTTGCATGAGATGGAGCTGGTGTCTCCCAGGCTTCACAAGTTGACCACATGGCGATCTTCTCCCTTCTTCTGCTGAGAGAATTTGGTTCCACTGGTGTCAGATCCACTCTGGTATCCCACAAACTGTGAGACTGGATAGCGAATACCTACGGACAATTCCACAACAGGATACATCGCAGGCAATCTCTGTCCTCATCCACATGCAAATAAATGTGCATTCTTGCAGGAATCACTGGATAGTTATCCTCCTCACTGACATCTCACCTTCACTGGCTCAGCGGCACCAAGGTCAATTGTCGTATCCTTGACATTTAGTACCTCCAGTACCCCAACCTAACCTAACTTTAACTTGACCAGAAACCTGAGCCTATGACAGTTCTGGCCTGAGTAGCTCAGTTCTACATTAAGTGGAGCTTTTACCTGAGCTATTGGCGTGAGCACCAATTTTAAAGGGACCAGAACAATTGAGAAGATGGAGGGATTGGATTCTAAAAAGCAATTGTGCAAATTGAGCATGTTAATAATGCCAACCTCACTGCTTTATAAATCATGACAAAAACTAATGAAAATCAGGACATTTGGGGGAAAAACATGAAGAGATGTTGGGCGGGATTCGCTGTCCCACCGCACCAGAATTCTCCGTACCTCCAGCCAGCCAATGGGGTTTCACATTGTGGGCAGCCGCACGCCATTGGGAAATCCCCCGAGGCGGATGCACTGCCGGTGAAGCGGAGGATCTTGCCGGGGAGAATCCAGCCCGTTATTTTTTCATACCCATACAAATTGACAGTGGTTTATAAACCCATTAGTGGTTCAGTCAATCTCCAGTGGAGAGCACTTTACAAAGTGCTTTACAAAGATCGAGACCTTCCGCTGTTCACGCTGGCGGGATCTTCCAGTCCCTCCGACGGTGCACCCCGCACAGCAGGTTTCCTGGTGGCATGGAGTGGATTCAATGGAAATTGCATTGACAGCAGTGGGACCAAAAGATCAGCCACCGCCTGCTGCCGAGCAACACGTCGCATGGAGGCCAAGGAATCTCGCCTGGAATAGGAAGATCCCAGACTCAACCTTGTGATGATATACAATCATGTATATAACGATGTACACGACCTCTGACCAGCAGGTGGCAGTGTAAATCTACCATGTGACTCTGTACCTCGAGGAGTTGGGATTTAGTCGAGTTAGTGGACAGTTATAAGACCAAAAGACCATAAGACATAGGAGCAGAATTAGGCCACTTGGCCCATCGAATCTGCTCCGCCATTCAATCATGGCTGATATTTTTCACATCCCCATTCTCCTGCCTTCTTCCCATAACCCCTGATCCCCTTATTAATCAAGAACCTATCTATCTCGGCCTTAAAGACACTCAGTGATTTGGCTTCTACACCCTTCTGCGGCAAAGAGTTCCACAGATTCCACACCCTCTGGCTGAAGGAATTCCTCCTCATCTCTGTTTTAATAATCTCTGTTTTATACTTGCAGTTGTTCTAGGATAATTTGTTAGTGTTAATAGTTTGTATATATTTTTTCTACTTATCTTTACCACAACGTGTTTTATAATAAATTACTTCAACTAGTCATGAACTAGATGTTCTATTGTGTATCAGTCCTACCGGCCATAGCACAAAGACATGACAAATCTGTCCATGAGCACTTACTGCAAGAGTGTCCAACTGGTAATTGAGAGTAGGAACCATGATGATCTTAAACCAATTAAACCCAGGGATTCTGACACTAATTCTGGCATTGCTATTACCACCCTGTCCCAGATTCAAAAAGCAGGACAAATACCAACTTGCATTTATATAGTGTCTTTAACATAGCAAAATATCCTAGGATGCTCCACATCGGGTAATATCCGACACGTTTAAGTCACATTGGGAGATATTAGGACAGGTGGTCAAAGTTTGGCCAAAGAGGTAGGTTTTAAGGAGTTTCTTAAAGGAAGAGAGATAGGGAGGGGCAGGGAGGGGATTCCGGAATTGAGGGCGTAGGTGGTTAAGAGCAGGGCCACTACTGTTGGAGCAATTGAAATGGGGGAAATCACAGTTGCGTTAGCAGGCTGCCTTGTGAAGGGGTTTCTTGTCCACAATGGTGGCTGGGGTTGATGAGGCTATTTTAAAATTTAGAACATTCTAAAGTTGCAAAGAGGGCATCTCAAGATCGAGTAGCCCTCGAGGCGATGGGCTGAATGGCCTCCTTCGGCACTGCATTGATTCTATGATTCTATTCTATGAACACTGTGCTCAGCACCTGATCTTTAAGCACTGTCTACGAGGTGCGGGGTAAGGGGATATCACATTGGCAGCACTCTCATTTCCTCCTCTTTAGATCAATGGAAGGACAGGTCAGGGGGTGGGGATACGTCTCGCTAACCAGCTGCTCCCCTCCAGATCCTCCTTCCATTCTCTGCCCAGGCGATGCCCAACGTCCAGGCGGTAAAGAATGAGAGTTTCTTGTCTTTCCTGCTGTATGACTGCAAGTGTGAGAGGGACGATTAAGAGTGACTAATCTTTCTGCTTGGCTCTCATTTTGGTCAGTGTGCGGGGAGTTACAGAATGACACCCTGTACCCACGTGGCTTGGAAGTCATCTAAATTTAGGAGCTTTCCATCGTATAGAATCATAGAATCATAGACGTTTACAGCATGGAAACAGGCCCTTCGGCCCAACCAGCCCATGCCGCCCAGTTTTTACCATTAAGCTAGTCCCAGTTGCCTGCACTTGGCCCATAACCCTCTATACCCATCTTACCCATGTAACTATCTAAATGCTTTTTAAAAGACACAATTGTACCCGCCTCTACTGCTACCTCTGGCAGCCCATTCCAGACACTCACTACCCTCTGAGTGAAGAAATTGCCCCTCTGGGCCCTTCTGAATCTCTCCCCTCTCTCCTTAAACCTATGCCCTCTAGTTTTAGACTCCCCTACCTTTGGGAAAAGACAAATCTTTTGACTATCTACCTTATCTATGCCCCTCATTATTTTATAGACCTCTATAAGATCACCCCTAAGCCTCCTACGCTCCAGGGAAAAAAGTCCCAGTCTATCCAGCCTCTCCTTATAACTTCGTAAAATCTTTTCTAATTAATTATTTTCAACAGACCTTGGCAGATGAGAAATAAATGTCACAAATAATCAATCCACCAGTATGACTTTCTTTAAAGGGGCAATGTTAATAGGGATTATTCAGGTAGCATTAACATCTGTGATAACCAGGATCCATTCCCGTCTGATAATCTGATCGCTGTACTATACCACAACACTGGATAAAACTGCAGGCTTGTCCCAGAGCAGACATTAAACAGTAAATATCGCTGATTTGATTGGTAACAATACATCACAGGAAAAAAAATCTATGAGCCACGGTCAGTTGACTGACATTCTCACTCACCCTGCCTGAGGCTGATCACTGCCCCCGGTGATAGGCCTGATGCACCAGTAATTTCCCAGTGTTATACAGAGACAGACCTGGATCCCAGCAATATACACTATCCTCACCAGTATTGCTCCCCAGTGTTATCCAATCAGACCTATACCCACCAGTATTGTTGCCTAGTGTTATGTAAGTGACAGAGCAATATCCACCAGTACTGTACCTCAGTATTGACATAGACCACTATTCAACACTGTTATATTATACATGACAGACATGTTCCTGCAGTTCTCTATCCCAGTGTTATGCAGTTCCCACCTATACTATATCCCAGTCATACATTAACAGACATGTTCACACCAGTACCCTACCTGAATATACAGACCTGTATCCACCAATATTATATCATAGACTCCCTACAGTGCAGAAGGAGACCATTCCGCCCATCGAAACTGCACCAACCCTTGGATAAAGAACCCTACCTAGGTCTGTGCACACACCCTTTCCCCGTGACCCAGTAACTCCACATCACCTTTAGGACACTAAGGGGAAATTTTATCATGGCCAATCCACCGAACCTGCACTTCTTTGGACTGTGGGAGGAAACCGGAGCTTCTGGAGGAAACCAATGCATAGACGGTGAGACTTTCCAAACTCCACACTGACTGTGACCCAAGGCTGGAATAGAACCCGGGTCCCTGACGCGGTGAGGCAACAGTGTCACCGTGCTGCCCAGTGTTATATAGTACTCATTTTATACAGTGACAGACCTGTATCCATCATTACTGTACTCCAGTGTTATATCATGACAAACCTGTACCTGCCAGTACGATAGCCCAATATTATACTATGTATATAATATATAGACGTAGATATAAAAATAATGTCTGGAATTCTCCAGCTGTTAGATTCCCTTTTCCTGCCAGCAGAGCAACCTCGCCCATGGGTTTCCCGGAGGTATGGGGTGGTTTCAATGGGGAGCCCCATTGACAAGTGGTGGGAGTAGAGAATCCTGCCGCCAGCGAAGTGCCTGCCACCTAGAAACACGCGGCTGGGGGACCAGAGAATCCAGCCCATTATATATGCATATATTAGTGACTGTATTAAAATATTTACAAAGCCAACAATCCTTTCTTCAGATTTTTTAAATCATCGCTTAGTAAACCATCCATCCAATTAGCTTCAGATGAAATTAGTTGTTTGGTAGCACAGAATTTGAGTATTACTGAAAAAGAGGCATGTTGTCAAAGCTTTATGTCCTGCACTCATCAGGCCAATTTGCCAGAATATCAAATGTAAAGGGAACAACAATTTATACTGCATGAGATGAGAGTGCTGACTGGTTGGCAATTGGAATCTGATGAGAAGAGGTGTTGCTATGATGAATGCACCAGTTAACTGATCACTGTCAGTAACTGCCAAGCTTTGTTTAAATTGAAACCAGGCAGGTGGTGTCTGATTGGACAAGGAGATTACCCCAGGGAATGAACCAAAGAATGGCTGTTGTCTATTTTGTTGAGTTGAGAAAGGTATAATGTTTATACGCGTCCTTTCTGTCCGCAGAGGACAGGGCGCTGTGTGTGAATATATGTTTTTAGCACGCATAAGTGAGCCACCCTGTGAGACCAACTGATAATCTTAAATTGGGCGTCATCAGTCAACTGATGCACTCTCAATGGCAACACCTCTGCCAATCGAAATAGAGTTAAGAGGGAAATCAGGAGGGCAAAAAGGGGACATGAAATTGCTTTGGCAAATAATGCAAGGGAGAATCCAAAGAGATTCTACAGATACATAAAGGGGAAAAGAGTAACTAGGGACAGAGTAGGGCCTCTTAAGGATCAACAAGGGCATTTATGTGCAGAGCCACAAGAGTTGGGTGAGATCCTGAATGAATATTTCTCATCGGTATTCACGGTGGAGAAAGGCATGGATGTTAGGAAACTAAGGGAAATAAATAGTGATGTCTTGAGAAGTGTGCATATTACAGAGGAGGAGGTGCTGGAAATCTTAAAGCGCATCAAGGTAGATAAATCCCCGGGACCTGATGAAATGTATCCCAGGATGTTGTGGGAGGCTAGGGAGGAAATTGCGGGTCCCCTAACCGAGATATTTGAATCATCGGCAGCCACAGGTGAGGTGCCTGAAGATTGGAGAGTGGCGAATGTTGTGCCCTTGTTTAAGAAGGGCAGCAGGGAAAAGCCTGGGAACTACAGACCGGTGAGCCTAACGTCTGTAGTAGGTAAGTTGCTAGAAGGTATTCTGAGAGACAGGATCTACAAGCATTTAGAGAGGCAAGGACTGATTCGGGGCAGTCAGCATGGCTTTGTGCGTGGAAAATCATGTCTCACAAATTTGATTGAGTTTTTTGAGGGAGTGACCAAGAAGGTAGATGAGGGTAGTGCAGTAGACGTTGTCTACATGGACTTTAGCAAAGCCTTTGACAAGGTACCGCATGGTAGGTTGTTGCAGAAGGTTAAAGCTCACGGGATCCAGGGTGAGGTTGCCAATTGGATTCAAAATTGGCTGGACGACAGAAGGCAGAGGGTGGTTGTAGAGGGTTGTTTTTCAAACTGGAGGCCTGTGACCAGTGGTGTGCCTCAGGGATCGGTGCTGGGTCCACTGTTATTTGTGATTTATATTAATGATTTGGATGAGAATTTAGGAGGCATGGTTAGTAAGTTTGCAGATGACACCAAGATTGGTGGCATAGTGGATAGTGAAGAAGGTTATCTAGGATTGCAACGGGATCTTGATCAATTAGGCCAGTGGGCCGACGAATGGCAGATGGAGTTTAATTTAGATAAATGTGAGGTGATGCATTTTGGCAGATCGAATCAGGCCAGGACCTACTCAGTTAATGGTATGGCGTTGGGGAGAGTTATAGAACAAAGAGATCTAGGAGTACAGGTTCATAGCTCCTTGAAGGTGGAGTCGCAGGTGGACAGGGTGGTGAAGAAGGCATTCGGCATGCTTGGTTTCATTGGTCAGAACATTGAATATAGGAGTTGGGACGTCTTGTTGAAGTTGTACAAGACATTGGTACGGCCACACTTGGAATACTGTGTGCAGTTCTGGTCACCCTATTATAGAAAGGATATTATTAAACTAGAAAGAGTGCAGAAAAGATTTACTAGGATGTTGCCGGGACTTGATGGTTTGAGTTATAAGGAGAGGCTGGATAGACTGGGACTTTTTTCCCTGGAGCGTAGGAGGCTTAGGGGTGATCTTATAGAGGTCTATAAAATAATGAGGGGCATAGATAAGGTAGATAGTCAACATCTTTTCCCAAAGGTAGGGGAGTCTAAAACTAGAGGGCATAGGTTTAAGGTGAGAGGGGAGAGATTCAGAAGGGCCCAGAGGGGCAATTTCTTCACTCAGAGGGTAGTGAGTGTCTGGAATGGGCTGCCAGAGGTAGTAGTAGAAGCGGGTACAATTGTGTCTTTCAAAAAGCATTTAGATGGTTACATGGGTAAGATGGGTATAGAGGGTTATGGGCCAAGTGCGGGCAACTGGGACTAGCTTAATGGTAAAAAACTGGGCGGCATGGACTGGTTGGGCCGAAGGGCCTGTTTCCATGCTGTAAACTTCTATGATTCTATGATTCTATAATCAGAGTCCATTTGCCAATCAATACATACCCTCTTCTCCTGTGGTATAAATTGTTGTTCCCTGTACATTTGGTATTCTTGCAAATTGCTCTGATGAGTGCAGGACGAAAAGCTTTGACAACATGTCTTTTTTCAGCAAAGCTAAAGATGTATTGTTAACTATCCTGTGTTACTGCTCAGGATTCATTATCCTCTGATTTCCTAGACAAAGTAAACAGGAAAAGTACATTTAGTTCTTTCTTATAATCACCCCAGTTACTGTTTTCCCAGGGCATAATTCATCTTTTCCTGCTGGCTACTCCTATCCTTGATGGATTTCCTCTATGCCCACAGGAACATGAAGAGATGCACAAAAAAAATGAGAGACACTGAGGGGATTTCTTCCTGAATGATAACCTAAGTTATTATTGTTGATTGATAGGACGACACGATGGCGCAGTGGTTAGCACTGCTGCCTCACAGCGTGGAGGACCCGGATTCAATTCCGGCACCGGGTCACTGTCCATGTGGAGTTTGCTTATTCTCCCCGTGTCTGCGTGGGCCTCACCCCCCCACAACCCAAAGATGTGCAGGGTAGGTGGATTGGCAACGCTAAATTGTCCCTTAATTGGAAAAAAAAGAATTGGGTACTCAAAATTTTTAAAAAAATTATTGTTGGGTGAGAAATGGTTACATGAGGCCATTCAGCCCTCTGAGTCCATGCCGGCTCTCTGCAAGAGTAATTCAACCAATCCCACCAGCCATAACCCGGCAATTTCTTTTATCTTTGGCTACTTTGGAAAACCACAACTCTATCACATTGTTAGTCAATACGAAATGAAATGAAAATGAAATGAAAATCGCTTATTGTCACAAGTAGGCTTCAAATGAAGTTACTGTGAAAAGCCCCTAGTCGCCGCATTCCAACACCTGTTCAGGGAGGCTGGCACGGGAACTGAACAGTACTGCTGGCCTGCCTTGGTCTGCTTTAAAAGCCAGCTATGTAGCCCTGTGCTAAACCAGCCCCTTTCAGATCTCGCACTCAATTATGTAAAACAAATATTGCTTCATGCCACCTGTGATCCTTTAGTTAATCAACTTAAATCTGTGTCCTCTGATTCTCAACCCTTCCCTCAATGGGAACATTTTCTCCCTACCTACTCCACCCAGACCCCTCGTGATTTAAAACACCTCGATCAAATCTCCTCTCGACTTTCTCTTCTTTGAGAAAGAACAGCCCCATCGCTTCAAATCTATCCTCGCAACTGAAGTGCATCATGCCCGTAACTTGTAATCGAGACTAGGAACCGTGTGCATGTTAAATCAGGTAAACCCAGGGATTCTGACACTGATTCTGCAATCACTACTACCAACCTGTCCCCGATCCAAAATTGCAGCAGCACAGATTCCAACTTGCATTTTGTCTTAAATCTTTCCGGAACCCTCCCTAAAACATTTACATCCTCCCAATTTCACAATAATCCAATGGAGCCTGGTCCCGTGTTTTCATTTTCAATTGAAAGAATCAATATTGTCATAATATACACCAATATATCATGGTGCAGACACACACATGCAGTGGGACCAATCAACACACACAACACCACAGCCAATCACCAGTTAGAGCACACGCACTATAAAGACAGGGGGCATCAGAGTTCCCGCTCATTCGAGCTGCAGCTTCCTAGTAGCTCACACAGCTCACAGCCTGCAGCACAGATCTTCACCATGTGCTGAGTGCATAGACTGGTTAGGACAAGGCACAGGTCTTTAGTTCAATCTAATATCGTGTTAACCCACAGTGAAAGTATGTTAAATAATTTCTGACTTAATAAAATAATGTTGCACTATGTTAAGTGTTGGTGGTCTGTATGTGTTCCACGGATCCAGAGCACCCAACACAACATGATACCAGGAGTTGAGGGATATTAGCACTTCTTAGACCTACCTGCAAGTGATCTGCCTTCTGCCAGCATTCCGTCATCCTGCAACATGGACAACATCTGCCCGCCGCCGCCGCTCCGCATCGCCGGTAACCTGGGGACCAACTAGAAATTATTCAAACAGCGCTTCCAGCTCTTCCTTGAGGCCACAGACCGGGAGGACGCCTCGGATACCAGGAAGATTGCTCTCATCCTATCCACGGCCGGGGACCAAGCCACCCACATTTTCAATTCTCTCACCTTTGCGGATAATGAAGATAAAACAAAGTTCAAGATGGTCCTCCTCAAGTTCGACACTCACTGCAGCGTGGAGGTGAATGAAAGTTTCGAGCGCTACGTGTTCCAACAGCGTTTGCAGGGTAAGGATGAACCTTTCCAGTCCTTTCTCACTCACCTCCGCATCCTTGCGCAGTCCTATAGCTACGGGCCCACCTCCGACTCCATGATACGCGACCAGATCATTTTCGGTATTCCCCTACGACAGCAGCTCCTCAAGGTAAAGCAGCTCACCCTAGCGACCGCCATCGAGACCTGCATCCTACACGAAAATGCCACGAGTCGGTATTCCCACATCCAAGCGGCTGAATCGGTGCGGCAAGGTCCCCACGAGGCGGAACGGGCCCAAGCAATCGAGCAACTCCAGGGCCTCAGCCTGGATGAGGGCGGCCATTTCGCGCGCTTTTCGCGGACTCCCGCGCTTGTGCGCACCAAACGAGGGGACGGCGACGTTGACGAACGTAATGTGCAGGCACGCACCACGTACGACTGCACCGCGCATGCGTGGTGGCGCAGCAAACATACTGACGCTACGACGTGCGGCAACTGTGGCTCTGCCCATTTAAAACGGCATTGTCCTGCCAAATCTCGACAATGCCTAAGATGTGGCAAACTTGGCCACTATGCTGCCTTATGCCGAGCAGCTCAGCCTGCCAACTCGTATCGCTCCGGCCAGCCTCGCAGGAATGTCCAGGCCATTCAACCCACTGTCACCGAGTCCGATGCGGACCTACCACACAACATTGTCACCGAGGACCCGAAGGCGCCTTTTCAAGTCGGTATTGTGACAAAAAACAGGGTGTCCTCGAAGCAAAGACACCAGCCGCTGTCGGTATTCAGCATCGATCCACACGATGAGTGGTGTGCCACCCTGAAGGTAAACCGATCCCAAATACGATTCCGCCTGGACACTGGTGCCTCCGCCAATCTCATTGCGCGGTCTGACCTCCAAAGCCTTCATGTCAAACCAGCCATCCTTCCATCAGCCTGCCAGCTATTGGATTACAATGGCAATGCCATTGATGCCAGCGGCTCGTGCCAACTGGAAGTGACGCACAGGTCACGCAAAGCCATCCTTCCTTTTGAAATCGTGGGCTCCTCGAAAGCCTCCCTGCTTGGCGCGCAGGCATGCAAGCTGTTGAACCTAGTTCAGAGAGTTCACTCTCTCTCTCCTGATGACACGTCTGCCTTTCAGGACACCGACTTCAGGGCGCAACTCAACGTCATCATCAACCAGTACCACGACGTCTTCGAGGGCATGGGCACGCTCCCATACACCTACAAGATCTTATTGAAACGGAATGCCACGCCTGTGGTGCACGCACCTCGCAGGGTCCCAGCACCCCTTAAGGACCGCCTCAAGCAGCAGCTGTAGGACCTCCAGGACCAAGGAGTGATTTCCAAAGTCACGGAACCGACTGACTGGGTCAGTTCCATGGTATGTGTAAATAAGCATTCCGGCGAATTGAGAATTTGCATTGATCCCAAGGATCTAAATCGCAATATCATGAGGGAGCATTATCCAATTCCCAAGCGCGAAGAGCTCACATGCGAGATGGCTCGCGCCAAGCTCTTCACCAAACTCGACGCCTCAAAAGGATTCTGGCAAATCCAGCTCGACAAATCCAGCAGGAAACTCTGCACATTTAATACCCCCTTTGGCAGATATTGTTGCAACAGGATGCCATTTGGGATCATATCTGCTTCAGAAGTGTTCCATAGGATTATGGAACAAATGATGGAAGGCATTGAAGGTGTTCGCGTCTATGTCGACGACATAATCATTTGGTGCACCACCCCTCAGGAGCATGTCAGTCGCCTCCAGTGCGTTTTCAAACGTATACGTGAGTATGGCCTCCGCCTCAACAGGGCCAAATGCTCTTTTGGTCAGACGGAACTCAAGTTCCTCGGGGACCACATCTCCCAGTTGGGTGTGCGGCCGGATGCGGACAAGGTAGCTGCTGTCACAGCTATGAAAACGCCGGAGGACAAGAAGGCGGTCCTCCGATTTCTGGGCATGGTCAAGTTTTTAGGGAAGTTGATCCCTAATCTCGCCTCTTGTACTACGCTCTCAGGAACCTGGTCAGGAAGACGACAGACTTCCAATGGCTCCCTGCCCACGAGCGCGAATGGAGAGAACTCAAAACAAAACTGGCCACGGCCCCGGTCTTAGCTTTCTTTGATCCAGCAAAGGAGACCAAAATTTCGACCGATGCCAGCCAATCCGGCATTGGGGCAGTGCTCCTTCAACGTGATGAGGTCTCATCATGGGCCCCCGTTGCATATGCGTCACGCGTCATGACCCCCACGGAACAGCGCTACTCGCAGATAGAAAAGGAGTGCCTGGGCCTTCTGACCGGTGGGGTTAAGTTTCACGATTATGTATACGGACTTCCTCAATTCACCGTCGAGACCGACCATCGCCCGCTGGTCAATATAATACAGAAAGACTTGAACGATATGACGCTTCGCCTCCAGCGTGTTCTTCTCAAGCTCCGGCGATATGACTTCCAGCTGGTTTACACCCCAGGCAAAGACCTCATCATTGCTGACACTCTCTCCAGGGCAGTCAACACTCCATGTGACCCAGCGGGATTTGTCTGCCAGGTTGACGCCCATGTGGCATTCGCGGTCTCTCATCCTGCCACGGATGAACGCCTCGTCCAAATTCGCCACGAGACGGCGGCTGACCCTTTGCTACAGCATGTCATGCACCACCTAACAGACGGGTGGCTCAAGGGCCAATGCCCTCAGTTCTATAATGTCAGAGACGATCTGGCGGTAGTAGACAGGGTTCTTCTAAAGCTGGACCGCATTGTCACCCGCATAGCATGCGCCAGCTCGTCCTGGAACAGCTACACGAGGGCCATCTTGGCATGGAAAAGTGCCGCCGACGGGCCCGAGAGGCAATGTACTGGCCCGGCATTAATGAGGACATAGCCAACACAGTGCTCAACTGCCCCACTTGTCAGCGCTTCCAGCCAGCCCAACCACGTGAGACCCTGCAGCCCCATGAGTTGGTCACGTCACCATGGACCAAGGTGGGCATCGACCTGTTCCACGCGCTGGGTAGAGAGTATGTCCTGATCGTGGACTACTTTTCAAATTACCCCGAGGTGATACGGTTGCACGACATCACCTCGTCTGCAGTCATTCATGCCTGTAAGGAAACCTTTGCTCGACACGACATCCCGCTCCCAGTTATGTTGGACAATGGCCCCTGCTTCGCCAGCCAGGAATGGTCCAACTTTGCCAGGCGGTACAATTTTGCCCATGTGACATCCAGTCCTCTGTACCCCCAATCCAATGGCAAAGCGGAGAAGGGGGTACATATAGTCAAACGGCTCCTCTGCAAGGCTGCCGATGCTGGGTCCGATTTCTACCTCGCCCTGCTGGCCTATCGCTCCGCCCCACTGTCCACTGGCCTGTCGCCAGCCCAGTTGCTCATGGGTCATACCCTGAGGACGACGGTGCCGTCCATTCATGTCCCAGACCTCGACCACGTTCCGGTCCTTCGCCGGATGCAGCTGTCTCGTGTACAGCGCAAGGCGGCTCATGACTCCTTGCAGATGATCTCCCTGCTCTGGCTCCAGATGACAATGTCCGCATCCATCTTCCAGATGGTGGCTGGTCTGCAACCGCTGTTGTCCTTCGGCAGGTGGCCCCCCCGCTCGTTCCTGGTTCGTCTACCGGATGGCTCTATTCTGCGGCGCAATCGACGCGCCCTTCGTCTCGTTCCACGCTCGCTACGTGATCCTCCACTGTCGCCTCGCCCTCCTGCTGACCCTGCCATGGACTATGCAGCGATTCCTGTCACTCTGCATCACCCTGACTCTGACGCAGTCCAGCCCGCTCCTCAACTGGCAGCTCCCGACCCACCCTTGAGGCAGTCAACCAGAATTCGTCGCCCACCTCAGAGACTTAATTTATGAACTTTGCGGACTCATAGACTTTCTGAATTGTTTCGTTGCTTTGTTTGATCGTTTACCTGGTTTGTATATAGTGTTCATCTCGTTATTCTTATTGCATACTGTTTCTCTGCACCAGGCACCTTCCCATGTAAATAGCTTAGTTCTCATGTACATAGTCCTGTAGATATGTCTCTCGCACCCCACACGTAGTTAGGAACATTCTCACCATACACTATTTATTGCTGCACATATACATTCTTTTATAAAAGGGGGGATGTCATAATATACACCAGTATATTATGGTGCAGACACACACACACTGATGGACATGCAGTGGGACCAATCAACACACACAACAACGCAGCCAATCACCACTTAGAGCACACGCACTATAAAGACAGGGGGCATCAGAGTTCCCGCTCATTCGAGCTGCAGCTTCCTAGTAGGACAGAGCTCAAGCCTGCAGCACAGATCTTTACCATGTGCTGAGTGCATAGACTGGTTAGGACAAGGCACAGGCCTTTAGTTCAACCTAATATCGTGTTAACCCACAGTGAAAGTATGTTAAACAATTTCTGACTTAATAAAATAGTGTTGCACTATTTTAAGGTTGGTGGCCTGTATGTGTTCCACGGATCCAGAGTGCCCAACACAACAAATATTTCCCCCCCACCTGTCCCTTGTCACAGATTGACCGCTCACTAAGATATGGAGCAGGATTCTCCTTCAGTGGGATCCTCCGCTTTGCCGGCAACACACTCACGCCTGCGGATTTCCCGACGGCATGGGGGTGGCCACAATGGCCGGCTGGCGGGACAGAGGATCCCCCTGCCGGCGGGGGCGTGCCGCACCAGAAAACAGGTCTGGCGGGACGGAGAGGGGCGGCACGATAGCAAAATGATTAGCACTGCTGCATCACAGCTCCAGGGTCCCGGGTTTGATTCTCGGCTTAGGTCACTGTCTGTGCGGAGTCTGCACGTTCTCTTCGTGTCTGCATGGGTTTCCTCCGGGTGCTCCGGTTTCCTCCCCCAAATCCCGAAAGACGTGCAGTTAGGTGAATTGGACATTCTGAATTGTCCCTCAGTGTGACCGAACAGGCTACGGAGTGTGGCGGCTCGGGGATTTTCACAGTAACTTCATTGCAGTGTTAATGTAAGCCTACTTGTGACAATAGTAAAGATTATAAATATAAAATCCCGCCCATTGTTTCTGGGGATTAGTTTCTAATTCATACCCCAGCAAGTTGAGGCTGCATCATCTTGTTCTGCTGTCCTGGACAGGGGAAGCAGCGAATCTTGCTCTCCATCATCGAGAACTCCGAATCCTGAAGACAGCAGTTACCTGTCAAACATCTCTTTTCCAGCGAGGATGTGGCAGACATGCCAACTCTCGCAGATTTACCCACAAAGACGCAACTTCAATGTAAAACTGATCTGGACAGAGGGCTCCGGATTCTCAGGGTTTTTGCTGTGATGAGTACAGCTATTTTTTGATGCTGTAAATAATGTAGTTGATAATGGCGGGCTGTACACATGCCCGGTGCTCCTGCAATTGCTGTATTTGTGTACTGGCAAGTGCCTTGCTGCATCCTGAAAGCACTTCCCCTTCAAAGCACAGGCACTCGGGGTGGGATGTTGAAGGCACAGGGACACCAGTTGAGCAGGCCAGTTGAGGCAGGATTTTGGGTTTTGGATCAGGACCCTGATTTCAGGATCAAATGGTGGTCTCGACACCATGTTAGGTGGAAAATAATGGTTTTCCCCAATTTGATTAACCAGTGGCCAAGGAGCCATTCGCACCATCCAATTCAGAATGATGCGTCACCTTCTCATGTTGGAAGGCCAATAGGAGACCCCTGCTCAAAAGGAGTTCAGGTGAAACGGAGTGAGTGAGAGAGTGAGGATGCGCCGATCCTCCGAAAGAGCAACCGCTCCCCCGTCATATCCCCCTAACCCAGTAATACCACTTAACCTTTTGGACACTAAGGGGCAATTTATCATGACCAGTTCACCTAACCTGCACAGCTTTGGACTGTGGGAGGAAACCGGAGCACCCGGAGGAAACCCACGCAGACACAGGGAGACCGTGCAGACTCCACACAGTCATCCAAAGTCGGGATCGAACCCGGATCCAAGGCGCTGTGAGGCTAACCACTGTGCTATCATGCTGTCCTGGCTTCAATGGCTTAACTGTTCTGTATTTTATTATGTGAGTCTGTTTACTGTTGACGCTCGATATCCTTGACTGGTTAAGCCTGGGCAACGACTCAGAGAAAAGAATAAAAAACTGGAGAAAGAGCTGGAAGCCAGAGCTGAAGCATGGAGCAGACACTTTAAAGCACTTTTAAATAAAATTGGCCGCATACATATAGCGGGATCTTGCGGCCCCCCCCACCCGCCGCCCCTCTCCGCCGGCAGTATTCACTGCTGACACCAAATTCAATTTACCTTTGGTTAGCTCACCACATCCGCTGTAACGTGACCTGCAATGGGGCCGGAAAGCCCCAGCCATAGAAACTAGTGTCATCTCTCCGTAGCTCCAAGTTATAAAATTGACAGCAGTTGAGGTCAATAATCAACCCCGTGGAGTGGGTCCCAGAAAGGAGAGGTGATGCAGCAGGGGAAGTGAAAGATTTGTTTGTGACTATAGGCACATGAATATCCGTAAGAACTGTAATGTGCGGACACAATTCTAAAATGTAGATTAATTAATAAACTTTATAACCTTCTTCAACAGCAGTTTCAGTGCCTGGTGCTCATGTGTTATCAGCGATTAGAAAATTGCTTGTTTGCCACACAGCAGCAAAAAGCTGAGTTGGGCTCGCAACAAATGGAGTTAATGCTCAATGCTAACGTCATTAATGATAACCTAGATAGTCATGAATGGAACTTCTGGGATAGATATGCGGAAGAACTGGTGACACCAATAGCAATCACCACTCCACACAGAATATCGGGATAGAGTAAAAGGATTCTCCCCAGTGACTTGGTCAATACCTGGCCCTCAAACACTAAAATAGTTTGTCGGGTCATTACTTCACTGATGTTTGTGGGATCTTGCTGTGCACAAATTGGTTGCCACATTTCCTCTTTTTAAAAAGGCATTTATATAAACAACAAACAGAACAAATAAGAGCAGAAGCAAAATTATACAACACAGTAAATAATCAGGACCCACACTCCCCTCCTCCCGCCCTGCTTCCCTCGTTTTTACCCCCCTTTCCCCTTTCACCTCAATCCTCCTTAAAGAAGCCAATGAATGGCTTCCACCTCTGGCTCAATCCATCAAACGACCCTCTCAAGACGAACTTAATCTTTTCCAACTTCAGGAATTGCGCCAGGTCTCTCATCCACACACCTGCTTTCAGTGTCTCCGAGTCCCTCCACTTTAGCAAAATTCGTCTCCGGGCTTTAAGGTGGGCAAAAGCCAAAACATTGGCCTCTCTCACTTCCTGGACTCCCTGGTCTTCAGACATCCCAAATATCGCTACCTCTGGGCTCCGGGCCACCTTTACCCTCAACACTTCAGACATTACGTCGGCGAACCCCTGCCAGAACCCTCTCAGCTTTGGATATGTCCAGAACATGTGGACACGGTTCGCAGGCCTCCCTGAGCACCGTCCACACCAATCCTCTACTCCGTCAAAGAATCTACTCATCCTTGCCACTGTTACATGCGCCCTGTGAATTACTTCAAACTGAATAAGGCTGAGCCTTGCACACGAGGAGGACACATTTACCCTCCGCAGTGCCTCCTCCCACGTCCCTGCCCCCCCCCCCCGCCCCCCCCCCCCCCCTGCCAGCTCCTCCTCCCACTTCCGTTTCATATCTCCTATCAGGGCGCCCTCCCAGTCCACCAGCTCCTTGTAAACCTCGGACCCCTTCCCCTCCCTTACTCCCTCCCTTGACGGCACCTTATCCTGCAGCCCCAAGGGCGACAACCCGGGAAAGGACGGCACCTCCCTCCTCACAAAATCCCGGACCTGTAAGTCCCTAAAACCATTCCCCCGGCAGCTCATCTTCCTCCTCTAGGTCCTCTGGTTGCTACATTTCCAACAGTGCAATCGCCTCAAAAGCATTTCATTGTCTGTCTGCAAATCACTTTGGGACAAGCTGAAGCTGTGAAAGCTGTTATATTAATGCAGAGTTTCTTCGGAACAGTGGAAATAGAAATTCCCTGAAATGTCCCACCATACCTTTAATTGGAAGATAGTCAAGACGTCCGTCTCAGTGGTCAATTCTTGCAGGTTCCTGATGACCCTCTGCTGAGTAGAGATCGCCCTCAGCCCCCTGGTGGAAATCTGACACCCGTAACCTCCCTCATGTCGGCAAGGTTGTGTTGTAAAGTAACGGGTCAGGCTTGAAGACCGTGTTATTTTTGACTGATATCCTGTCGTTTCACTGGATCACCCTGAGCACTCGTTTTATGTGTTGTCATAATACAGGTAGTGTCGTGCTCAAAAGGCCAACTTTGGGAATGCTGCATCAGACTGCGGTGGAGTGTGGCTTTGTCCTGCCAGCTCCCCACACAGTGAGTGACTGATTTCCACATATCATAGTGGACATTGGCTTAGGAGAGGCCGCGCTCTCCTCCCGCAAGAAAGAGGAAACGTATAGAACCAGGGGCGAGATTCTCCGACCCCCCGCCAGGTCGGAGAATCGCCGGGGGCTGGCGTGAATCCTGCCCCCGCCGGTTGGCGAATTCTCCGGCACCGGAGATTCGGTGGGGGCTGGAATCCCCCCCCCCCGCGATTCTCCGGCCGGGATGGGCCGATGTCCCGCTGCTAGAATGCCTTTCCCGCTGGCGTGGATTAAACTACCTACCTTACCGGCGGGACAAGGTGGCTGGTGGGCTCCGGGGTCCTGGGGGGGGGGGGGGCGCGGGGCGATCTGGCCCCAGGGGTGCCCCCACGGTGGCCTGGCCCGCGATCAGAGCCCACCGATCCGCGGGCGGGCCTGTGCCGTGGGGGCACTCTTTTCCTTCCGCCTTCACCACGGTCTCCACCATGGCGGAGGCAGAAGGGACTCCCTCCACAGCACATGCGCGGGGATGCCGTGAGCGGCCGCTAACACTCCCGCGCATGCGCCGCCTGGCAATGTCATTTCCGCGCCAGCTGGCGGGGCAGAAATCAGTCCGCCACGGGCCTAGCCCCTCAAGGTTAGGGCTCGGCCCCCCAAGATGCGGAGGACATCGCGCCGATACCGGAGAATTTCGCCCTAGATGTTCCATCAGATAGTTTCACTTCAATTAGGCCCTTTCATTGCCGATGAACAGTCTGGTGTACAACCCTAACATTGAATGGGCTGGTGGAGGACCCTGACATTGATTAGACTGGTGTACAACCCTAACACTGAATAGTACTGCCTTGTCCTTTCCTTTTGCACTGTAGAGATTCTATGATTCGATGTA
The DNA here is from genome assembly GCF_047496885.1 of Scyliorhinus torazame. Lineage (NCBI taxonomy): Eukaryota > Metazoa > Chordata > Chondrichthyes > Carcharhiniformes > Scyliorhinidae > Scyliorhinus > Scyliorhinus torazame. The sequence continues at coordinate 155,655,605 of NC_092718.1, read as the reverse complement.
ATAATAATCTTTATTGGTGTCACAAGTAGGCTTACATTTACACTGCAATGAGGTTACTGTGAAAATCCCCTAGTCGCCACATTTTGCCGCCTGTTCGGGTACACAGAGGGAGAATTCAGAATGTCCAATTCACCTAACAAGCACGTCTTTCGGGACTTGTGGGAGGAAACCGGAGCACCCGGAGGAAACCCGCGCAGACACTGGGAGAACATGCAGACTCCGCACAGACAGTGACCCAAGCTGGGAATGAAACCTGGGACCCTGGCGCTGTAAAGCAACAGTGCTAACCACTGTGTTCCTGTACCGCCCATAATTCCATTGATGCACCTTGGGCCTGTAACCCTTCCTAACAAACATTTCTCAATCTCAGCTTTGTGCTACCGTGCCGCCCTGTTGAGGGCTAAATGCAAGTAAATGAAATTTGCTCTAATCCATTTTAATGGCAGTGGGTAATGAATCAGTGTCCAATCCTAGCGAGAGAAGACACGTCATTTTCATTTAAATCCGGCTCCTGCCGGAAACCCAGGAGTAAAATGAAGACAGGAGCTTTGGCTCTCATAGTGAGCTAACTGATTTTTAAATAACATTCTGTGTGGATCAGGAGGAGTAGAATCATATAAACAGTTAGACGGCAGAAGGAGCCCATTTGGCCCATCAAGTCAGCACTAACCCTGCGAAAGAGCACCCTACCTAGACCCACTCACCCACCCTATCCCCGTAACCCCACCTACCCTTTGGACAATTTAGCGTGGCCTGTCCAATAAACCTGCACATCTTTGGATCCCCTGCTCTTCTTTGTAAAAGTGGGAGGAAACCGGGGCACCCAGAGAAAACCCACGCAGACACGGGGAGAACATGCAAACTCCACACCGACCCAAGGCTGGGATTGAACCCGAGTTCCTGCTGCTGTGAGGCAGCGGTGCTAACCACTATGCCACCACTAGGAATGCTTCCATCACCGCTTTGGCCTCCCTCCTGCCGATCTCACCCTATCCCTTTAGCCCAGTGATGGGCAAACTGCAGCCCGGGGTGCCACACGCGGCCCATCTGGGTTCTGAGTGCAGCCCAAGAGACATTTTGTTGACCGTTGCCCATGTGCAGGTTGGTCATATTCCGTTGATTTCCATCCGTGTAGTTTTTTTCCTCCGGTATGACTGAAGTGATCCACACATAAAGCGAGGGCAAGTGAAGTGAGGTGAATGCTGATTGCTCACAACATTGACTGTGAGAGCCGTGCCCAAATGTGTCCAAATGTAAATATTTCTTTTGTTTCACCATTTGAAATTGATTACTGTTCTATTAATATGCAAATAATTTAAACCATTTTCTATAACTCCTTATGAAATATTTGGTCTGTATTAAACATATTTAATCTTATTCTCGGGGTCATGGTTAGTGAACAAGCCCGATTTCAATCTTGCGGCCCACTGAGATGAAGGAGGGTCACTCATTTGGCCCACTCACTAGCCCAGGTTGCCCATCACTGCTTTAACCCCTTTTGCCCCCAACTCCCTGCCTGCAACCAACTTAAACAGAATGTACTGACTTTGTTATCTGAGAAACCTCAATTTCATTTCCACCTAGAAAACAAATAAATGTCACTTCCAGGTAACAGTTCTACAGGCCGACACAAGGGGGAGCTGCAACATCAACCCACCGCTTGTGTGACAAATTCATAGTGCACTGATCTTCCTTTGCAGTTGTCAAAAGATCTTGCTTGAGCAGGCCCCTGAGGAGATTTTACAGCATGTTTATCAGCTGCAGTTTCAGGTCTGGATCAGAAAGCCGTAGGTTCAAAGTCCACTCGTGAGACTTGAGCACAAAATCTGACACTCTGGTGCAGCACTGATGGAGTGCTGCACAGTCGGAGGTGCCGTCCTCAGATGAGATTTTAGCTCCGAGGCACTGTCAGGTTCTCGTAAAAGATGCCGTGGCGCTATTACAAAGAAGAGCAGGGGAGTCCACCTCTATATCTTGGACAATATTTATTCCCAACCACCATGGCTGTAGTAGATTATCGAGTGAATTCTCTCATTAAAGTTTTTGGGATCTTGCTGTGCACAAATTGGCCATCCCATTTTCTGCAGTGATTGGGCTTCCAGTGATTTTTCTTTCCTCATTGGCTGCAGAGTGCTTTGAGGGCGGTGGCTTGAGATCATGAAAGGCCCTGTGTAAACGCAAGTCTTTCCTTCTCGATGTCCTGCCCCCTGCTTGTTCTCCCAGTCCTTTGACCAGCTGGGTGTGATGATAGAATTTGTCCCCTTTGCAGACGTGCTGATGTTTGAGACAGAGGACCTGGTCCTTAGGAAAAACGAGAAGAACTTTGTGCTGTGCCTGCTGGAGGTGGCGAGGAGAGCCTCCAAGTTCGGAATGTTGGCCCCGGTCCTCATTCAGCTGGAGGAAGAGATCGAGGAAGAGATCCGGGTGGAGATGGACCTACCACTGGAGACCATCCCTCCTAAACCCAAGCCGCAGAAGGAGCTGTGTGATTTCAAAAACTTGGATGAAATGGTGAGTATGACCGAGGTTGTAATCTCCAACGGTCCTACACAAATCACACTGAACCAACATGAGCTCTTCACAGTATCTCACGGGAGGCCATTCAGCCCATTGTACCTGTACTAACTCTGTGATAGAACCAGCTAATCAGTCCCCTCCCTCACCCCATAGCCTTGCAAATGTTTTCTTTTCTGGTCTGTTTTCACGTCCCATTTTTTCCCCCCCAAAAAAGCAATCTTATTTTTGACTCGGTCCCCATCTGTCCATCCAACATATTCCAGATCACTACAACTTGCTACATGAAAAGGATTCTCTGAATTTTCCACTTGTTTTTTTTTGCTGATTCCTTCGGAGATGTTTGGGAAACGGTTCACGAGATTGGGCCCAGGGACAAAGGACTTTAGTTACCTGGATAGATTGGAGAAATTGGGATTGTTCTCCTTGGAAAAGAGAAGGTTATGAGGACATTTTGATCGAGGTGATCAAAATCACGAGTGGTTAGGATCTGGAAGGAGACTGTGGGAGAGGCAGATTCAGTTGTGACATGACAAAATCACTGAAATTGTACCCCTAACATGACACATCCGTTGTAAAACTGTATACCTAATATGACACAGCATCTGTGAAACTGTATCCCTTACAGGACACAGCATCTGTGAAACTGTAGGCAGCACGGTGGTGCAGTGGTTAGTGGTTACCCTGCTGCCGCAGAGGTTCCCGGTTCAATCCCAGCCCTGGATCACTGTCCGTGTGGAGTTTGCACATTCACCCCGTGTTTGCCTGGGACTCAATCCCACAACCCAGAAGGTGTGCAGGCCAGGTGGACTAGCCACGCTAAATTGCCCCTTAATTGAAAAAAATAAATTAAGTACTCTAAATTCATATTAAAAAAATCTGTGAAACTGTATCCCAAACATGACACAGCATCTGTGAAACTGTACCCCTAACATGACACAGCATCTGTGAAACTGTATCCCTAACATGACACAGCATCTGTGAAACTGTATCCCTAACATGACACAGCATCTGTGAAACTGTACCCCTAACATGACACAGCATCTGTGAAATTGTATCCCTAACATGACACAGCATCTGTGAAACTGTATCCCTAACATGACACAGCATCTGTGAAACTGTACCCCGAACATGACACAGCATCTGTGAAACTGTATCCCTAACATGACACAGCATCTGTGAAACTGTATCCCTAACATAACACAGCATCTGTGAAACTGTACCCCTAACATGACACAGCATCTGTGAAATTGTATCCCTAACATGACACAGCATCTGTGAAACTGTATCCCTAACATGACACAGCATCTGTGAAACTGTACCCCTAACATGACACAGCATCTGTGAAATTGTATCCCTAACATGACACAGCATCTGTGAAACTGTATCCCTAACATGACACAGCATCTGTGAAACTGTACCCCGAACATGACACAGCATCTGTGAAACTGTATACCGAACATGACACAGCATCTGCGAAACTGTACCCCTAACATGACACAGCATCTGTGAAACTGTATCCCTAACATGACACAGCATCTGTGAAACTGTATGCCTAACATGACACAGCATCTGTGAAACTGTACCCCTAACATGACACAGCATCTGTGAAACTGTATCCCTAACATGACACAGCATCTGTGAAACTGTATCCCTAACATGACACAGCATCTGTGAAACTGTATCCCTAATATGACACAGCATCTGTGAAACTGTATGCCTAACATGACACAGCATCTGTGAAACTGTATGCCTAACATGACACAGCATCTGTGAAACTGTACCCCTAACATGACACAGCATCTGTGAAACTGTATCCCGAACATGACACAGCATCTGTGAAACTGTATCCCTAACATCACACAGCATCTGTGAAACTGTATCCCTAACATGACACAGCATCTGTGAAACTGTATCCCTAACATTACACAGCATCTGTGAAACTGTATCCCTAACATAACACAGCATCTGTGAAACTGTTTCCCTAACATGACACAGCACCTTTGAAACTTTATCCCTAACATGACACAGCATCTGTGAAACTGTATCCCTAACATGACACAGCATCTGTGAAACTGTATCCCTAACATGACACAGCATCTGTGAAACTGTATCCCTAACATTACACAGCATCTGTGAAACTGTATCCCTAACATGACACAGCATCTGTGAAACTGTACCCCTAACATGACACAGCATCTGTGAAACTGTATCCCTAACATGACACAGCATCTGTAAAACTATATCCCTAACATGACGCAGCCACTGTGAAACTGTATCCCTAACATGACACAGCATCTGTAAAACTGTATCCCTAACATGACACAGCATCTGTGAAACTGTACTCCTAACATGACACAGCATCTGTGAAACTGTATCCCTAACATGACACAGCATCTGTGAAACTGTATGCCTAACATGACACAGCATCTGTGAAACTGTACCCCTAACATGACACAGCATCTGTGAAACTGTATGCCTAACATGACACAGCATCTGTGAAACTGTACCCCTAACATGACACAGCATCTGTTAAACTGTATCCCTAACATGACACAGCATCTGTGAAACTGTATGCCTAACATGACACAGCATCTGTGAAACTGTACCCCTAACATGACACAGCATCTGTGAAACTGTATCCCTAACATGACACAGCATCTGTGAAACTGTATCCCTAACATGACACAGCATCTGTGAAACTGTATCCCTAACATGACACAGCATCTGTGAAACTGTATGCCTAACATGACACAGCATCTGTGAAACTGTATGCCTAACATGACACAGCATCTGTGAAACTGTACCCCTAACATGACACAGCATCTTTGAAACTGTATCCCTAACATGACACAGCATCTGTGACACTGTATCCCTAACATGACACAGCATCTGTGAAACTGTACCCCTAACATGACACAGCATCTGTGAAACTGTACCCCTAACATGACACAGCATCTGTGAAACTGTACCCCGAACATGACACAGCATCTGTGAAACTGTACCCCTAACATGACACAGCATCTGTGAAACTGTACCCCGAACATGACACAGCATCTGTGAAACTGTATCCCTAACATGACACAGCATCTGTGAAACTGTATCCCTAACATGACACAGCATCTGTGAAACTGTACCCCTAACATGACACAGCATCTGTGACACTGTATCCCGAACATGACACAGCATCTGTGAAACTGTATCCCTAACATTACACAGCATCTGTGAAACTGTATCCCTAACATTACACAGCATCTGTGAAACTGTATCCCTAACATGACACAGCATCTGTGAAACTGTATCCCTAACATGACACAGCACCTTTGAAACTGTATCCCTAACATGACACAGCATCTGTGAAACTGCATCCCTAACATGACACAGCATCTGTGAAACTGTATGCCTAACATGACACAGCATCTGTGAAACTGTATTCCTAACATGACACAGCATCTGTGAAACTGTATCCCTAACATTACACAACACCTGTGAAACTGTGTCCCTAACATGACACAGCATCTTTGAAACTGTATCCCTAACATGACACAGCACCTGTGAAACTGTATCCCTAACATGACACAGCATCTTTGAAACTGTATGCCTAACATGACACAGCATCTGTGAAACTGTATCCCTAACATGACACAGCATCTTTGACACTGTATCCCTAACATGACACAGCATCTGTGAAACTGTATCCCTAACATGACACAGCATCTTTGAAACTGTATCCCTAACATGACACAGCATCTGTGAAACTGTACCCCTAACATGACACAGCATCTTTGAAACTGTATCCCTAACATGACACAGCATCTGTGAAACTGTACCCCTAACATGACACAGCATCTGTGAAACTGTATCCCTAACATGACACAGCATCTGTGAAACTGTATCCCTAACATGACACAGCATCTGTAAAACTCTGTTTCTAACATGAAGCAGAAGCTGAGCTACTTTACCCCAGCACCAGTTTATACCTGTGGAACTGTACCTCTGTGTGAGCCTACAGACTTCAGAGAAAGAACTTAAGGTCCCCCCTGGAGTCATTCGGATTTGGATCTTGTTTGAAAGTGTTCAATACGTTCAGCTGGGGATTAATAAGAATATTTTGGGTTGATTCATATCCCAGCAATATTTCCTTCTCTAAATGTTTTTAATCTGTGCGTGACCCAGTTATTGCACTGCATGGTCTCTTTAAGACTGCTGCAAAGCCGCACATGCACACACCTTCGAAAGAGCACTCGTGTAGAGCCTGTTTGTCTCCTCTGCGCTATCTGCTGGCCTGTTGCAGACCCTGAACCCATGCAGCTTAAAGGAGGGCGGCAGGGTGGCACAGTGGTTAGCACTGCTACCTCACAGCGCCAGGGACCAGGGTTCAATTCCGGCCTTGGGCGATTGCACATTCTCCCCGTGTCTGCATGTATTTCCTCCGGGTGCTCAGGTTTCCTCCCACAATCCAAAGATGTGCAGATTAGGTGGATTGTCCATGCTAAATTGCCCCAAAGTGTCCAAAGATGTGCAGGTTAGGTGGGGTTATGGGGTTACAGGGATAGGGTGAGGCAGTGGACCTAGGTAGGGGGCTCTTTCAGAGGGTTGATGCAGACCCAATGGGTTGAATGGCCTCCTTCTGTACTGTAGGAATTCAGGGAGGTTGGAAACCACCCTTGACCTGCTGTAGGGAGTGCGCTGCCGGCAGAACAGAGAATCCTGCCAGCGGAGAATTCACACCACTATGGAAATGCTACAACTTCTGTTGGGAGCTAGGCTGGTCCTTCAGTGTAACATTGAGCTAGTTATACACTGATAAAGGTGTCTTTGGAATCTTAGGCCTGTTCAGGTGGATATTAAGAGAGCCAGTGGCAACATTTCCCAAACAATTTTCCAATTTGACCCATCTATTTTAAAAAATTTGTACCCAGTTCATTTTTACCAATTAAGGGGCAATTTAGCATGTTCAATCCACCTACCTTGCACATCTTTGGGTTGTGGGGGTGAAACCCACGTAAACGTGGGGAGAATCTACAAACTCCACACGGACAGTGATCCAGAGCCGGGATCGAACCTGGGACCTCGGCGCCGTGAGACTGCAGTGCTACCACTGCCCCACCGTGCTGCCCATCTTAATGCTTGAAAATTATTGTATCCTCAGACACCATCTAAAACAAAACAACAACACTGTGGCATTAAGTATTTCATGAGTAAATATTACATATTAAAGATAAACCTACAATACATGATGTGTATATAAAAATCAGTGTAATCTGTAAAAACATTAATTTATGTACCTATTGGGTCTGATGAGACCCATGGGGATGCACGCTGTGGCACAATTTCTCAAAATCTGGCTGTGTGGTTGATGATGCATACCTCGGGCAAAATTCTTCTGATGACATGCTTTCCCACCCTCTCTGTGACTGAGGCAGACCTTTTCCATGGTGTGGAGATGCGGGCGTTAGATTGGAGTGGAGAGAGTAAGTGTTACAACACCAGGTTAAAGTCCAACAGGTTTATTTTGAATCACCTGATAAAGGAGCTGTGCTCCGAAAGCTAGTGATTCGAAACAAACCTGTTGGACTTTAACCTGGTGTTGTAAGACTTGTTACTGTTCCATGGTGCTCTTGACGTTCCAGTAGAGTTATGGTCGACATAAACCGTAATTTCTGAACACTGTCTCTTTTTTTAAACATCATCTGGAATTTCCAAAAGCCAAGGATTTTGTACCTGAGGTTCCTCTCAATGGAAATTCTCTTTCTCTGAGATGGATTTCAAATTATAACAGGGATGCGGTCTTGAACATGAGAGAGAAGGGATGAGAGATAGTGTCACTGCTCCATTGGTTGATTTCTTCTGGACTCTTTTGCAGCTCGGGTATTCTGCTAAAAGCCATTTCAAAAACGTTTTTTTCCTGGTCATATGATCGCTCTCTCCCCATAATAATTTCAGGAGGTAATTGATTAGCTCATGTCTGGACAGAATGTGGCTATTGTTTATGGACTAGGTGATTAGTTTCTTCACAACTTTGGACTGGACCATTCCAATGAGATAGGAAGAACATTCTTTATGATCATTGTCCCAGTAGACTTTCTGTGTCTGCCTAAAAGAGAAACATTATAGAAATGCAAAAGAGCCAATACAACTTCAGTTCATATTTAAAAGTAGTTCTTGACATCAGCAGATGTGAAATTTCACAGGATGTTGCCTTGGCTTACCTTAATTGTAATCCACATTGGAAATTTCCAGAAACTGGTCAACTTGTAATGGCAGACTTCAGGTGACCTGTGACAGTCACCTTAAGTCACTCTGTTTGTTTTTTTAAGGTAATTTTGGAACAGATCAATATAGATTTGATCAGCTGATGAAATTAAAGATTAATGTACATGTCACATCATCCTGACAGAACCAATACCACAAAAAAGCGCTTTAACAGCCATTAATCATATTAGTGGGACCTTGGTATCCTGTATTTATAACAACAGCTGTAATTGTACTGAAGTAATCCATTGTTTATGAAATGCTTTGGGATGGCCCAAAGACACGATAACCTATCACTGTGTAAAGTATTCAGCTTTTACACTGGAAAAACACACCGCAAAATTGCACAGCTGCAACCTTCAATTTACCGTCTGTTAAAATCACAGTTTGGGAGGGCTGAGGGATACTTTTTTATGTGACACATTTAATGGGTGTGACAGGATTGTGAGCGGACTTTCTGCCTCAAGCAATTCGTTCTGAATACGGGCAGTGGGAGAATTTCCGTAAAACAGAAAGACCACAAGAATGGCATTTGGAAAGGGCCATAGAACCCATCGGTCCCATCCTGGCCCCTTCCACCAGGAAACTGTGGCCTGCACAACCAAGGTTAATCCAGTCAGGCCCAGTATGACAGGACACTGGCAGCATTCACAAAACTGGATAAAGCCCAATATTTTCACATGTAATCCTTTTTGTGCCGGGCAATGAATAGATTCTGAACATGGTTCCACATTGCAAGAATCAGAGCCCACTAGAAAATTAAACACAATGGGCTTATTCTTACCAGAAAATGGGAAAATGTCAGTTCCGGTGAGAAAAACGGAGCGATGGCGGGAATTCTGAGCCACTTTGCAAAAACAAAAGTGAGTGGGTATGGTTTCGGTTATCACTCTGGCGGGACGAGACCCCTTGTACCAGGAATCAGCTCCAAATGGATCGGGTGGCAATTCAGAGTGTCCTTACCCCAGCGCTGTAGTCTTACGGCCCCCAGTCACATCAGAAGTATTGGGGGCACCCCTCCCCATCCTGGCCATTTGTCGCTGGAAACCCCCCCCCCCCTCCCCCACCGCACAACATTCATCAGCAGCATCCCTTTCCCCCAATGTCCACACTCCCCCCTGCCCACCACATATCCCCCATGTGGCCCTTACTAGGGCCTGTCCCTGGCACTGCCCCTTGGCACGGGTTGGCATGGCCCAGGCAGATAACTCCAACCCCCCCCCCCCAGTGGCTATTCTTACATCTGTGCCCCTGGAGGGATCCACTCTACTGCCTCACACCTGGCAATGTCTGTTATAAGTGTGTGACGTCATGCTGGCGCCCAGTGAATATTCCATGAGTGGGGAAGATTGGGAGAGAGTGCTCGCTAATGACATGCTAATGCATTAAAATGAGATCCCCAGGCTCCCGTGGCGTGATTTGCAGTACTCCACCGGAGCGGGGGGGGGTGGCGGCGGAGGTGGAAATTCCAAATCCCAAACACGTCGGAGAGAATCACGTTTTTCGATTCTCTCTGGATTTTGGGAGTTTCTCATTCATAGAATTTACAGTGCAGAAGGAGGCCATTTGGCCCATCGAGTCTGCACCGGCTCTTGGAAAGAGCACCCAACCCAAGGTCAACACCTCCACCCTATACCCATAACCCAGTAACCCCACCCAACACTAAGGGCAATTTTGGACACTAAGGGCAATTTATCATGGCCAATCCACCTAACCCGCACATCTTTGTTGAAGCTTACTTGTGACAATAAGCTATTATTATTATGTGCCATTTTTCAATCCCCTTTTGCGGTTTATTGTATCTGTGCTTTTTGGCAAGATATCGGTGTAGAATACTTCACCCTGTATTCAAGCTGTAAATAATAAAAGCAAGATTGAGAATCCCAAGGAAAGACACGCTGCCACCATTATTATTTATTTGATTTCATTCCAATTACACAGCAGTGCCATTTCTATTCCATCTAAACCCCAGTAAGGATGAAATTTAATCCAGGCGATAGCTGTCTCTGATTGGTGGGAGCCCCTATTGCCTCTGTTGGGAAAGGCCCACCTATCAGGCACATTAGTGGCCAGCCGCCAGGCCTTACCCAAAATTTAGGACCATCTGGTGCGATGGCAGTTTCTGGGAATGGACCCACCAGAGGCCTAGGATTGCTGAGGGACCCAGGCCACAGGTAAATGAGGGCCGGGTGGGTGTTGTGGAGAGGGGGGGGTCACTGGCTGGCATTGGGATGGGTGGCTGGAATAAAGGGCAGACGGGTGTCTATCAGCAGGTAAACCCCCACCCCCCCACCTTCCCAATGCCGAGCTCCTTGGTCAGACACTGATCAGGGACCACCCCCACCGTCCCCCACTGGGAGCCGACGTGGTGACTCTCCTGCCCACCACCAGGATAATACCAGCAGAGGCAGGATGAGGCCCTTAAGTGGCCATTAATTGCCTACTTCAGGGAGAATTAGCATCCGGGTGGGAAGGCCATCATGAGCCTTCCCACCCCAGTCTTATTTGGGAGGAAGTGGGAAAGCAGGATTAAATGTCCCACCCCACCTCTAAACCCGGCACCGAGAGAATCGTAGAATCCCTAAAGTGCAGAAGGAGGCTATTCGGCACATCAAATCTGCACCGATCCTCTGAAAGCGCACCCTACCTCGGCCCGACCTCCCACTCTATCCCCCTAACCCCATCTAACCTTTGGACACTTAGGGGCAATTTAGCACAGCCAATCCACCTAACCTGCACATCTTTGGACTGGGGCAGTAAATTCCACCCTGAGACTCTAAGCCATCTCTTTGTCAGCTGGTGCTTGGTGGTGGGTACCTGGCCCTTGAGTTCAAAGGCCATGGGTTCAAACTCCACTCCAGAGATTTGAGCACATAATCCAGGCAGATACTCGAGTGTTGGAACTGCCTCTTTCATATGAGATGTTAAATTGAGGCTCTCTTTGCCCTTTGGCTGTGAAAAGTTGGTGGAATGATTTGACGAAGAGCAGGGGTATACTGGCTAACATCACCAAAACAGATAATCTGATCATTTGCTTCATTGTTTTGTGTGGAAACTTTCCCTGTTAATCTTAACTGCTTGCAGCTCCTACACTGCAATACTAACCACGCTTCGAAAAGTACTGAAAAGATTTTAAACAGTTTTGGGACATCCTGCTGTTGTATTTAATGTTACGTTCTGTTTTGTAACCGGGCAGGTACGTCACCTTGTGAGTCGCTGCACCTGTCCTGACCAGTTTCCCATGATGAAAGTATCCGAAGGGAAATACAAAGTGGGAGACTCCAACACTTTAATTTTCGTGAGGGTGAGTGGCAGCAGTTTGCTTGTCCCTTATTATTTTTTTTTAAAAAAAAAATTTTTATTAAAGGTTTTCAGAAAATATCAATAACAAAATGAGAAAGAAAAAAGAACCCAACAAAACACAATCTAAAAAAGCAACCCCCCAAACCCCTCCCCCCGTACCTAAATAATAAATTAACATTAACACCCCGACTTAAGACAACAGGTGTATACACCCCCTCAGACCCTTCCAGTGTAAATAACATAAACAAAAATAAAAATAAAGTAAACCCCCCCCCCCCCCCCCCCGAGCTGCTGCTGCCATTGACCAATGTCTAGCGTTCTGCCAGAAAGTCTAAGAACGGTTGCCACCGCCTAAAGAACCCTTGTACCGACCCTCTCAAGGCGAATTTCACCCTCTCCAATTTAATGAACCCTGCCATATCGCTGATCCAGGATTCCACACTTGGGGGCCTCGTATCTTTCCACTGAAGGAGAATGGCCTTACGGATGGCCATATCGAAGCGATACCTCTCGGAAGTCCCCATGCACTGACTACACAGGGGTTGTCCAGGAGGTTTGGAATGAGGAGCTTGTCGTTGAGGAACGGTTGAAGACTCTGGGTCTGTACTCATTGGAGTTTAGAAGGATGAGGGGGGATCTTATTGAAACGTACAGCGAGTCTCCGTGGTCGACTGGCCGAATTCCTGGCGGCGTAGTTTACATGTGGTGCCACCCGGCGGGTGCTGGGATCCGTGGCTGCGGTGGCGGTCCTGGTGGGGGTGGGGGGTATCTGACTCTGGGGGGGCCTCAGCGGTGACCAGGCCCGCGATCTGGGAGGGACCTACCTTCCTCCGCGCTGTATGGCTCCGCCATGTTGCCGCCGCCCGCGCCGAGATGGGCCGGCGCGCGCATGCGCGTACCTGCTTGCGCCCGCCGTGCGCATGCACGGCCGCGCGGCCTGTCTAGCAGGGCCCCGCCAGCAGCCAGAGGTGTGGGATGCACACTGAGGCTCTGCTAGCCCCCTGGAAAACGGAAAGTCACCCCGGACCTTCGAGGAAAAAGTCCGGAGTGATTTTCGCTCTTTTTCAGGCGGGCGTGGGGACTTAGTCCCCAGAAGGGAGAATCCCGTCCCTTGTCTCTCCCTGGGCGTGATTCTCCACTCCCGCGCTGAAGTGCCCACGCCGTCGTGAACGCCGTTGAGGTTCACGACGGCGCGAAACGGCCCCGATCCCAACCGATTCAGGGCCCGATAATGGGCTAGGAGCGGGGCCGTGTCATCTACACGCGCCAGGTCTTGTCGCCGCGTAAAGGCGGCGCCGCATACATGATGCAGCCGGCGCCGCATAACTGGCGTCACCGTCGGGCCGTCCTCTCCGAGTCCGCCCCGCAAGAAGATGGCGGACGGATCTTGCGGGGCTGCGGAAGGAAGGAGGTCCTCCTTCAGAGAGGACGGCCCGACGATCGTTGGGCACCGATCGCGGGCCACTCCACATTTGAGGTACCTCCCGGTGCAGGATCCCCCCTCCCCCCGCAGGCCGCCCCCCCCAGCATTCCCGCGCTGTTCCCGACGGCAGCGACCAGGTGTGGATGGCGCCGGGGGGAACCTGCCGTTTTGGGCTGGCCGCTCGGCCCATCCGGGCCTGAGAATAGCAGGGGTGCCGGAGAATCGCCATTTTGGGTGACTCGGGCGATTCTCCGGCCTGCGCCGCGCGGAACTCGACGGGGCCGTTCTCGCCGCTTGGGAGAATCGCGGGAGGGCGTCGGACCAGCGTCGCGGGAAATTTTGGCGGCCCAGGCGATTCTCCCAACCGGCGCGGGAGTGGAGAATCGCGCCCCACGTCTCTGTAACTATCACCAGCCCCATATTCTTGGGTCTGGCGAATTCTAACAACTGTCTGAGGTGAAAGTTAAAGATAGTGAGTTAAAGGTATCTCAAGTATAAGAGTGATGCTCAAACAAGGAGTTAGTGTATTGGGGATACAGGAATCTTCGCTATGCAGATAATTTTTATGACAAACCCAGCACAAGTTGTTGTGATTTGATGCACAACAATGGTATCATTAGGGGTTGAATCTTCTGAGGGACGGGAGCCATTCACACCCAATGCTGTGACAAACATCTGCAAATGGCAATTTATCATCAGTGTTCATCTGTGCCGCCCTCCTGTTGCAGGAAGGCATTGGTTCGAGTTAACATTCCTCTGCGGAGAGTGGAGCTAGGTCACAGATTCACTGCTATAACATAGTCACAGGTATCACTATTATCTCTCTTTATCCCATCAAATCGGTGACAGATTTTATTTATGTGTCAAAAATGATTCCAAAATTTGATGGTGAAGTTCTGTGCTTGACTCCGCCCGATAGAGTTTTACACAAATTGATTTCAGGCACTGAAAATGGTTTGTTCCAAAAATGAAGTTCAAAATAGGAAAGTACTTTATTGATCTTGCTGAAGAGAAGAGATAATTGTTCGCACTTATGATTTTCTTTCTTATTTTGTAGATTTTACGGAATCATGTGATGGTGCGAGTGGGTGGGGGATGGGACACCCTGGAGCATTACCTCGATAAACATGACCCCTGCCGCTGCACATCGCTCAGTAAGTGCCTGTCGCTCAGGGGTTGCTGACTAAAGAGATAGAGAGAAGGCAGGATTGAGGTACAGCCAGAAATAGGAATATAGGAACACAGGACTTAAAAGCAGGGGTAGGCCACTGGAGCCCGCTCCACCCTTTGATAAGGTCATAGCTGATCTGGTTGGGATCTCAATTCTACTTTCCTCTCTGCCCGCCCCCCCCCCCCCCCCCCCCCCCCACTCTAACCCTGGTGTTATGACCTCCCCAAGGGGTTTGAAACTACATTGTATTGGATTCTCCTGGTGCAGTGGTTAGCACTGCTGCCTTACAGCATCTGGGTCACTGTCCATATGCAGTTTGCATATTCTCCCCCGTGTGCGTGGGTCTCACCCCCACAACCCAAAACCGTGTGGCGGGTAGGTGAATTGGCCATGCTAAATTGCCTCTTAATTGGGGGGGGGGGGGGGGGAAGGAAAGAATTGCGTACTCTCAATTTAAGTAAAAGTCTTAGATTCTCCTCCTGCACCTTGGAATACGAACTCCGCAGGTGATTGGGGGGCGGAGCTTCCACCCAATTGGCGGTGCCCGCAAGGATATAAACCCCGGCCTGGGAGCAGGTCGGGGAACAGGATCCTGAGGGGGAGTGCAGAATGAGAGAGTATTGTATTGAGGAGTAGTAGAATAAACCTTGTTGTATCCTGTCTGTCTGGCTACGTGGGGAGTCCTTACCTTGACTCCTTTGCCTGCCAAGAATCTATCTAACTCAGCCTTGAATAATTTCACTGACCCTGTCTCCACTGCTTTCTGGGGAAGAGAATTCCACAAACTAACGACCCTCTGTGAGAAGAAAATTCTCCTCAATCGATGCCTTATTCTTAAACCATGTCCCCTAGTTCAAGAGGAGACGTCCTCCTGGTATCCACCCTATCAAGGCTCCTCAGGATCTTATATGTTTCAATAAGATCACTTCTCATTCTTCTAAACTCCAATGTGTACAGACCCACACCTGTTCAACCTCCTCTCCTAAGATAAGCCCTTCATTTCAGGAATGGGCCGAGTGAACCTTCTTTATACCATTTTCAAATGTAATTGTATCTTTTTCAAACAAGGAGACTTTAGTAAAGATGAGAGGAATCAGATGAGTAACTCAAAGAATATGTTTATTTATAATAGACTATTCACAAAGGGGCCCGGTTGAACTTCACCGGGTCCTCTCTCTCTCTGTCGGTCGGTTCCTATCTGGCCGACCTTACATACAACTGGTTTAGCACACTGGGCTAAATCGCTGGCTTTTAAAGCAGACCAAGGCAGGCCAGCAGCACGGTTCGATTCCCGTACCAGCCTCCCCGAACAGGCGCCGGAATGTGGCGACTAGGGGCTTTTCACAGTAACTTCATTGAAGCCTACTTGTGACAATGAGCGATTTTCATTTCATTTTCAAGTGCGGAATTGTACGGCTGTGTCACAGAGGGGATGAGGCTGGAAAATGTGACGAGCCGTTCGAAGGTCCATTGGCCTCGGTGGGACTGGAAGATCCTGTCGGCAGGACAGGCCTTAAAACCCACCCCAAAGCTGTACACAATATTCCAGATGTGGCCTTACCAAAGCCCTGTACAACTGCAGCAAAAGCTCTCAACTTTTATATTCCATTCCTCCTATAATAAACATCAACATTCCATTTGTTTTTTCAATCGCTTGCTGTACCTGCAAATTAACTATTTATGATTCACGGGCACCCATTTCCAGGTTATGTGGTCTCCTTTATTTCAATGATAAATGTTTTATCTATTCCTGGTAAGGTGGACATGTTCATATTTTCCCACTATATGTTCCATTTGGCAAAGTTTTGCCCACTCACTAAACCCTTTGCGATCTCTTCAGCTCCTCTTGACAACTTACTTCCATTTCCAAACCCAGTGGACACTTTGGAAATTCTTAGTCAGTCCACTCAAATATAAAAACCTCCCAGAGAAATAAATTGCCATTCCTGCAGCATCACTCTGTCAAGATGACGGAACTCCCTACCTGACAGCACTGTGGGAATACACTGCAGAGGTACATTAAGGCAGTTTAGCACCACCTTCTCACGGCAAATGAGGGGTGGCCAAGAAATATCGGCTTTGGCATATCGCGAGACTGAATTTAAAAAACTTGGCCTGCCCAGGTTCGATCCCGGCTCTGGGTCACTGTCCGTGTGAAGTTTGCACATTCTCCCCGTATTTGCGTGAGTTTCGCCCCCACAAACCAATAAGATGTGTGCAGGGTAGGTAGATTGGCCACGCTAAATTGCCCCTTAATTGGAAAAAATGAATTGGATACTCCTAATTTTTTTTTTTTTAAACTTGGCCTGTTAAACAGCCAATGGAAAGGCAGATTTGGTGAGATGCATAATAGGGGCTCAATCCCAGCTAATCCGATTTGTCAACAGTGATTTCTACAAAGCAGGTTGTGATACACTGGCCTCCCAGAACTCTCAAAGCAATAGATGAAGGGAAATTCATTATATGTGATTCATATGATGTTGCAATAGCATTTATGGTGTTACAGATAGGATCCTTAGAATCGCTACAATGCAGAAGGAGGCCATTTTGCCCATCAAGTCAGCACTGAAAATCCGAAAGAGCATTTTACTCAGGCCCACTCCCCCGTCCTATAATAATAATAATTTTATTAGTGTCACAAGTAGGCTTACATTAACACTGCAATGAAGTTATTGCTAAAATTCCCTAGTTGCCACAGTACAGCGCCTTTTCGGGTACACTGAGGGAGAATTCAGAATGTCCAATTCACGTCCTTCGGGACTTGTGGGAGGAAACCGGTGAAGTGTTGGGTACTCTGCTACACAGACGAACCAACACGGTTGCGAATGGTACAACGCAGTTTTATTTCAAACATCTATTTACACTGGTAAGCTGTTTACTGAGGTTCGATCATGACCCTTGATTCTGTGGACCAATTCCTAATTCTATCTTGTAGTGGCACTCAGCACATGGTGGATGTCTGAGTGGCTTGTAATGAGCTCTGTGCCCTGAGCCGTCTCCTGCTCGAGTCCCCAGGAAGTGTCGTGTTCCCTGTTTTGTACTGTGTATGCTCTTGCCTGTGATTGGCTGTCATGTTGTGTGTGCTGATTGGCCTGTTGATCTGTCCATCAGTATGTATGTATGTATGTGCTATGATGTTTACCTGAATATCATGACATCCCCCCCTTTTTTACAAGAACATGTGCCTACGTGGTCATAAATAGAGATGTGTACTGAGTGTAGCTAAATGTGTGTGTGTGCAATATTTACAGCATATACATGGGGCTTAACTATATACAAGGGGCAATGTCGGGTGTGACATAACAACGAGGTTGTACCATAAACAAAGAACGGGGAAATGTTGAACGACAAAACAAATTCCTGTAACGATAAGAACAGAAACATATTAACACAGTGGTAGTATGAGTTCAATGTACAAGCAGTCTCATAAGTCCAGCCTAGTAGTTGGGTGACGAATTCGGGTTGACCGCCTCAAGGGTGGGTCTGAAACCACCAGCTGAGGAATGGGCCTGGCCACGGGCGACGACGGAAGGGGCATGGTGGCAGGAAGCTCCACGAAGTTGATATCAGGAACAGCAGGAGGGCGCGGTGTCGGTGTAAGTTCCCGTAGCGAGCGTGGAAGTAGGCGAAGAGCCCGGTGATTGCGCCTACGAATGGATCCATCAGGCATGCGAACCAGGAACGAGCGGGGAGCCATGCGTCAGAGAACTTCGGCAGGTGCTGACCAGCCACCTTCTGGTAGGTGGATGCGGACTTCGTCTCCAGGGGCCAGGGCGGGAAGATCAGTTGCCCGTGTGCATTATGCCCTCTTCTGGCGACCGCGCTGCAGTTGCATTCTGTGTAGTACCGGAGCATGGTTGGTTGTGGGTGCCAGAATGGGAGGCACAGTGGTCCTGAGGGCGTGACCCATCAACAGCTGGGCTGGTGAGAGGCCAGTGGCTAGTGGGGCCGAGCGATAGGCCAGCAGGGCTAGGCAGAAATCCGATCCGGCAGCAGCAGCCTTGCAGAGGAGCCGCTTGACGATGTGAACGCCCTTCTCCGCCTTTCCATTGGACTGGGGATGCAGAGGGCTGGACGTCACGTGTGTGAAACCATACGAGGCAGCAAAAGATGACCATTCCTGGCTGGCGAAACAGGGCCCATTGTCCGACATGACAGTCATCGGAATGCCGTGGCGAGCAAAGGTATCTTTGCAGGCCCTTATGACAGCGGACGATGTCAAATCGTGCAGGCGTATGACCTCTGGATAATTGGAAAAGTAGTCAATGACGATGACATAGTCCCTGCCGAGCGCGTGAAAGAGGTCCACACCCACCTTTGCTCAGGGGGACATCACCAGCTCATGGGGCAGAAGCATCTCAGGAGGTTGCGCCGGTTGAAACCTTTGGCAGGTGGGGCAGTTGAGCACCATATTGGCAATGTCATCACTGATGCCCGGCCAGTATACCGCCTCTCGGGCCCTCCGTCTGCACTTCTCGACCCCCAGGTGGCCTTCGTGTAGTTGGTCGAGGACCAACTTGTGCATGCTGTGCGGAATCACAATCCGGTCCAGCTTTAGAAGGACACCATCAATGACGGCCAAGTCATCGCGGACATTGTAGAACTGCGGGCCTGCCCTTTGAGCCACCCTCCTGTCATGTGGCGCATCACACGTTGTAGAAGGGGGTCGGCCTCAGTCTCTCGGCGAATACGGGACAGACTGGAGTCGTCAGCTGGCAGATTTGCCGATGTGAAAGCCACCTGCGCCTCGACCTGACAGACGAACCCCTCCGAATCTGGCGGCGTGCTCACTGCTCTAGATAGGGCACCCGCAATGATAAGGTCCTTACCCGGTGTGTAGACCAGTTGGAAGTCATACCTCCTAAGTTTAAGTAGGATGCGCTGGAGGCGAGGGGTCATTTCGTTCAGGTCCTTATTTATGATGCTGACCAGGGGGCGGTGGTCAGTCTCAATGGTAAACCGGGGGAGACCATACACATAGTCATGGAACTTGTCTACCCTGGTTAGCAAGGTCAGGCACTCCTTTTCGATCTGCGCGTAACGCTGTTCTGTGGGGGTCATGGCCCGCGAGGCATAGGTGACCGGGGCCCATGACGCAGTGTCATCCTGCTGTAGGAGCACCGCCCCAATGCCGGACTGGCTGGCATCAGTCGAGATTTTAGTGTCACGAGATGTGTCGAAAAACGCCAATACCGGTGCTGTGGTGAGCTTAAGTTTGAGCTCCTCCCATTCCTGCTGGTGTGTGTGTAGCCACTGGAACTCCGTGGACTTCTTGACGAGGTGGCGCAGAGCCGTCGTGTGGGAGGCAAGGTTGGGAATGAACTTCCCCAGGAAGTTGACCATGCCTAGGAAGCGTAGCACTGCTTTCTTGTCTGCCGGCTGCGGCATGGCTGTAATGGCGCTCACCTTGTCTGCATCCGGACGGACCCCTGACCGGGAAATGTGGTCCCCCAGGAACTTCAGCTCGGTTTGGGCGAAAGAACACTTGGCTCGGGTTGAGGCGCTGGCCGTTTTCCCGTATGCGCGCAAAGACGCGCCGGAGACGATAGATGTGCTCCTGTGGTGTGGTGGACCAGATGATGACGTCGTCCACGTAGACGCGCACCTCTTCGATGCTTTGCATCATCTGCTCCATGATCCTATGAAAGGATGCTGAGATGATGCCAAATGGTATTCGGTTGTAGCAGAACCTGCCGAAAGGGGTGTTGAAGGTGCACAGCTTTCGGCTGGATGGATCCAGTTGGATCTGCCAAAAACACTTTGAGGCATCCAGTTTCGTGAAGATTTTAGCCCGGGCCATTTCGCTCGTGATGTCTTCCCGTTTGGGTATGGGGTAGTGTTCCCTCATTATGTTGTTGTTGAGGTCTTTTGGATCAATGCAGATCCGGAGCTCGCCAGAGGGCTTCTTAACACACACCATGGAGCTGACCCATGCGTGGGCTCCGTGACCCGGGAAAGCACCCCTTGGTCCTGGAGATCCTGCAGCTGCTGCTTGAGGCGGTCTTTGAGTGGCGCTGGGATCCTGCGAGGTGCGTGAATGACCGGGGTAGCGTCCGGTTTGAGCTGAATTCTGTAGGTGTAGGGCAGTGTTCCCATGCCCTCGAATGCCTTCTGGTTGTGGGCGAGGAGCGATTGGAGCTGTGCGCTGAACTCTGCATCCGGGAAGTCAGATGTGCCGCCTGGAGAGAGAGAGTGGACTCGTTGCACGAGGTGGAGAACCTTGCATGCCTGTGCGCCTAGCAGGGAGTCCTTTGATGAGCCAACTATCTCGAATGAGAGTGTGGCCGTGTGTGTGTTGTGTGTCACTTGGAGCTGGCAGGATCCCATAGCCGGGATAACGTTCCCGTTGTAGTCGACCATCCTGCAACGGGACTGCCGAATTGGTGGTCTGTCCTTCATGGCGTAGAAGGCTGACCATGCTATGAGGTTGGCGGAGGCGCCAGTGTCCAGACAGAATGTTATCGGTGATCGGTTGACCGTTAGGGTGGCACACCATTCATCACCCGGATTGATCGTGTTAACTTGCAACGGCTGGTGGGTCCTGGCTGGAGATATTTGGTTCCCATCAATGACCGCAACACAGAAGGTGTCCCGGTCGTCTGTGTCACATGTCTGGATATCGTCTGGGCACGACTTGTAATAAGGAGGCTGAATGGTCCGCACATCCCTGCGAGGTTGTTGGAGTTGGGGAAGATTGACAGGTTGAGCTGCTCGACAGCAAGCGGAGGCATTGTCGGGTTCTTGCGGGACATTGCCGCTTTAAATGGGCGGCTCCACAGTTGCCGCACGTCGTGACGTCATGGCGTTCGTTGCGCCACTGCGTATGCGCAGTTCGGTCTTGCGTCGAGCGCGCCTGCGCATCACGTCCCTTAGTGTTGCTGTAGTTTTTGGCGCGCACAAGCGCGGGAGGCCTCGAAAAACGCACAAAATGTCCGCCCTCGTCCGGGCCGCGGGCCGGGAGGAACTCGATCGCCTGGACCTGTTTGGCCTCGTAGGGCACCTGCCTCGCCGATCCGGCCGCGTAGGACCCCTGCCGTGCCGATTCGGCCGCCTGAAATTGGGTATAGCGGCTAGTCGCGTTTTTGTGCAGGACACAGGCTTCGATTGTGGAGGCTAAGGCGAGGCCTTTTATTTTTAAGAGCTGCTGGCGTAGGGTGCCCGAGGTGACCCCAAAAACGATCTGGTCCCGAATCATGGAGTCGGAGGTGGTGTCGTAACCACAGGACTGCGCGAGTATGCGGAGATGCGTAAGGAATGACTGAAAGGGCTCATCCTTACCTTGCAGGTGCTGCTGGAAGAGATACCTCTCGAAGCTCTTGTTGACCTCGACGTTGAAGTGTTGGTCGAGCTTGAGAAGGACCGTCTTGTATTTGGTCTTGTCCTCGCCTTCCGCGAACACCAGGGAGTTGTAGACATGGATGGCGTGTTGACCTGCCATGGAGAGGAGGATGGCGATCTTTCTGGTGTCCGAGGCGCTTTCCTTTTCTTTGGCTTCCAGAAAGAGCTGGAAGCGCTGTTTGAACAGCTTCCAATTAACGCCGAGGTTTCCAGCGACTTGCAGCGGCTGCGGTGTGTTGACGGTGTCCATGGCGCAGGATGGCAGATTCCGGAGTATTTGTAGGTAGGTACCAAAGTCACTCCTGGTACTATGAAGTGTTGGGTACTCTGCTACACAGATGAACCAACACAGTTGCGAATGGTACAACGCAGTTTTATTTCAAACATCTATTTACACTGGTAAACTGTTTACTGAGGTTCGATCATGACCCTTGATTCTGTGGACCAATTCCTAATTCTATCTTGTAGTGGCACTCAGCACATGGTGGATGTCTGAGTGGCTTGTAATGACCTCTGTGCCCTGAGCCGTCTCCTGCTCGAGTCCCCAGGAAGTGTCGTGTTCCCTGTTTTGTACTGTGTATGCTCTTGCCCGTGATTGGCTGTCGTGCTATGTGTGTTGATTGGTCCGTTGATCTGTCCATCAGTATGTATGCGCTATGATGTTTACCTGAATATCATGACAACCGGTGCGCCCAGAGGAAACCCGCGCAGTCACAGGAAGAAAGTGCAGACTCTGCACAGACAGTGAGCCAAGCTGGGAATCGAACCGGGTCCCTGGAGCTGTGAAGCTACACTGCTAACCACTCTGCTACCGTGCCACCCTATCCCCGTAATCCCATGCACTGGTCATGACCAAGCCACCTAATTTGCACAATTTTGGATTGTGGGATGAAATTGGAGCACCCAGAGGAAACCCACGCAGACATGGGGAGAGCGTGCAAACCACACACATACCGTGACCCAAGGCCGAAATCGAACCCGGGTTCCTGCCACTGTGAAGCAGCGATGCTAACCACTGTGCCACCGTGTTACAAAAATAATGGAACACGGAATAAAGGAGGATGTGCCACAATGGTGCGTTAGAGGGCAGAGAACAAAGGATTTAGGTTGAAGGGAACTTTCTCACATCAGGGGCGAAATTCTCCGTAATTGGCGCGATGTCCGCCGACCAGCGCCAAAAACGGCGCAAATCAGTCTGGCATCGCGCCGCCCCAAAGGTGCGGAATCCTCCGCATCTTGACCGGCTGAGTCCTATCCTTGAGGGGCTAGGCCCGAGCCGGACTGATTTCCGCCCCGCCAGCTGGCGGGAAAGGCCTTTGGTGCCCCGCCAGCTGGCGCAGAAATGACATTGCCGGGCGACGCATGCGCGGGAGCGTCAGCGGCCGCTCACGGCATCCCCGCACATGCGCAGTGGAGGGAGTCTCTTCCGCCTCCGCCATGGTGGAGACCGTGGCGAAGGCGGAAGGAAAAGAGTGCCCCCACGGCACAGGCCCGCCCGCGGATCGGTGGGCCCCGATCGCGGGCCAGGCCAGCTTGGTGGCACCCCCCCGGGGCCAGATCGCCCCGCGCCCCCTACAGGACCCCGGAGCCCACCCGCGCCGCCTTGTCCCGCCGGTAAGAGAGGTGGTTTAATCCACGCCGGCAGGACAGGCATTCCAGCAGCGGGACGTCGACCCATCCGGGCCGGAGAATCGTTTGGGGGGGGCTCACCAACCGGCGGGGCGCGATTCCCGCCCCCGCCGAATCTCCGGTGCCGGAGAATTCGGCAACCAGGGGGGGCGGGATTCACGCCAGCCCCCGGCGATTCTCCGACCCGGCGGGGAGTCAGAGAATCTTGCCCCAGTTATCTGGAGCAATGTTGAAATTTGCTGATAACCAAATTCTGGGTCTGATAAACTGGGAACAAGACTGATGCAATGTAGGAGGACATTGGCTGGCAGCCCGGCAGAGAGCTGGCACACACAGTTCAATACAGAGAAATGTGGAAGTAAGGGA